>NW_004524864.1:1097239-1130458 GCF_000260255.1 Octodon degus
AAAAAAAAAAAAGAAAAAAGAAAAAAGAAAAAAAAAGGCAAATAAAAGAAGTATTGGTTAGGATAGATATGTAGTTATATTCTCTTAATGAATAGAGTGATTTGTTCTACTGGTATTTGTAAATAGGATATCATTTCCACATCTTGTACAGCAATTAACCACTAGGAAGAATGTATGCAATGTGTTAATTATTGAAACTGTCCTACCAATTTGATTTGAACTGTCTCATTGCTATTTGTTTATCAATAAAAAAATAAATAAATAAAGAAACTTAAAAAAAAGAGAAGTATTAATTCTCTATTCACAGGGAGTTGAGATGGAGAGGGGACAAAGAGGAAGAATATCCCCTTCTTTGAAGAAGAGTTTCCAAGAAGCTAAAAATAGAATGAGTTTCTGAGAGCACAGCAAGTCAAAATGGCATTCGTCTCTTTTGGGGCAAAGTGGGTGATTGAACACCAGAACCTGGGCTTGAAAACTGAACTTGAGGCCCCTCTGGGCAACAGCCAGGTCTGTACTTCTCTTTCTCTGCACCTCAACCACCCACAGCAAAGACACACAATTTAATACCTGCTTGGCTGTCCCAGGAGTGGCTCAGTGGGAAAGATAAAGCACTTCGGCATCAGCAGACCAGCAAACATCTGGCTGCATCTTGAGGCCAGAATACAGGAAAAAGGAGAGAGGCTGGGTGGCTGTCCTCTCCAGATGTGTGGGGGCTCGGGGGCTCGGAGTCCTTCTGCCTGCCCAGGGCTTTTTTGCTCTTAGCAGTGGCAGCACAGGTGGGTGAGGTGCCCTGTGCCCACCCCTCCCATTGAGGTACAGCCGGCAGGGTCTGAGTGACTGTGGCTTTGTCTCTGCCCTTGAGTCCTCAGAGTGAGAGGCAGAAACCCTAATAGACCCAGTCTGCCTAGAGGTACAGTCCATGGGAACTCAGAGGAGGCTGGAAGTGTCTTGGGAGGTCCCATCTTCTTTGGGATTGGGAAGGGGAATCAGTTTTCAGTGTATAAAAATGAATCCCTGGGGCCAGGGAGATAGCGCAGTAGAATAAATGCTTGTCTGGCAAGTGCAAGGGCCTGAGTTCAATCCCTAGTTCAAAAAAAAAAAAAAAAAGAATGCCTGAAGTCAGTGAGGGTGAAAATCTTTTAGAAATTCCTGTTTTTCTTTTCTCTTTACCAAAAAACTTTGTCGAGGAGATGTTGGCCACAGGGTCCAAAGTGCAGGGAGGGCAAAGTATGGGAGGGCGCTGGCACTGGATGGTCAGACTTCTCAGATGAACGTTTTTGTCACTGCTGTGGCAGGCAGCGGGAGCAGAGACAGGACAAAGCACAAGACGGGTGGGGCCCGGGTGCAGCTGGCATTAATGCAGGAAGTTCCAGAAGAGAAATCTCGAGAGGCGTGAAAGGAGAGCTGCAGGAGACGCAGACCCGGGGTGGCTGCTGTAGAGGAAGCAGCAAGAAGCTTCCACCAGGAGGAGGAAACGGAAAAGCAGCCTCAGCCGAGGGCCCCCCTCCTTTGCCTGTTGCCCCCCGCTGGGCTCTGACATGAAAAGCCCAGGAGAGCCCGGCCACTTCCCCTCAATGCTTTTGGACATAGAGAGAGCTGAACCTTGCTCACTGCTGACCAGAGTAGCCGGGGAAGCCTAGAGCAGCTTCCGTTCACTCGGAGCCTGAGGAGTCCTCAACCACACTGCTTGCCTCGGTGCCCGAGGCAGCGGCCAGGAACCACTGAGCAGCTCCTGGAGGCTGAGGAGCCCAGAGTAGATGCCCTGCTCGACTCCGGGCAGGGGCAGAGGCTGCTCTTTTCTCCCATGTCAGGCTGGCACTGCTTTTGGAGGAAGCCTCCATGTGGTCGGGCAGAAGGACCTGGAAGGGGTCACGGGGACCTAGTCTGGGAAGTGGCATCTCCATTCTCGGGGACCCTGCTCTCCCTATTCTCCTTTGCCGTGGCCCCAAAGCCCCTGACAAGGGGCCTTCCCAGGCCCTGGGCCCCATCCTACGTGGGACTGTGCAGGGGCTATCTCTTCAGGCTGTCCTCCATAGGAATTTTAGAATTACTTTTTCTAGGCCTATGAAACATTTTTCATTTTAATACAGGTTGCATTCATTTTATAGGTGAATTTTGGTGACATAGCCACTTAAACAGTATTAATTTGGTGATCCATGAACAAAGTGTTTCCATTTTGTAATATATTTTCTTTCTTCACTGCTTATAAGTTTTCACAATAAGATTTACCTTGGTTAGGTTGACGCCTAGGGTTTTTTTTTTTTTTTTTTAAAGCTATTGTGAATGTAATGGTTTTCCTTATTGCTTTCTCACCTAGTTCATTATTGATGACCAGGGAAGCTACTGAGTTTTGTGGGTGTTCTGATTTTGTATCCTACCATTTTGCTGAACTTGTTTGTAAGATTTAAGTCTTCTCTTGGAGATTTAGGATCTTCTATATAAAAAATATGTCTGCAAGTAGCAATATTTGATTTCTTCTATTTCTACCTCTATGCCTTTTGTTTCTTTCTCTTGCACAATTGCCCTGGCTAACATTTCAAGTACAATACTGCTCCAAAGCAATGAGAATTGGCATCTTTATTTCACTTCTGATTTGAGAGGAAATGCCTTCAACTTTTATCCTACTCAGTATAATATTGGCAGTGGTTCGTTATGTATAGCTCTCACCAATTTGAGGAAAGATCCTTCTATCCCTATTTTTGTCAGGCCTTTTTTGTTACCATGAAAGAGTGTTGGATTTTGTTGAAGGCTTTTTTCTGAGTTAATTAATTTATTTATTGGTGGAACCAGGGATTGAACTTAGGCTCTACTGAGCTATCTCCCCAGCCCTGTTTTTTTCCCCCTGAATTTATTGAGATGACCATGCAACTTTTAATTCTTAATTTTATTTATGTGGTATATTACTTTTATGTGGCTTTGTGTGGCTCACTGATTCACATACAATGAAGTATGCTTGCATCTTCGCAAAGACTTGCCTTTCCATTGGCATGCCTTCTTTTATTTAGGTGGGGCATTCTTCAAGAACGGTGTCCTGTGTATCGCTGGCATCTCTGATGTGATTAAATAAAGAGTATAACTTCCCTCTTCATTGCCTACTACTTTCTTACAGAACTAAATCCAGATTCTTTTCTGAAATATAGCACCTCTAATTTTATCCCTGAGCCCCAGCCCAACTGGACTCATGTGTTTACTCTCAGATTACCTAACACCTCATGTTATTTCCCAATCCCAAGTATTTGGCCACATTCAGTAATCTGCATGAATATGTTTTGCATCTGTTTGAGTCAGTTAGGAATTTCTCTGCCAATCAATAACAAAAGAGCAACTAACAGTTGCCTAGGCAAATAGAGAGGTTCATAGGTTGGTATTTCCAAGGTCATTGTAGTGGCCCGATAATACTAATAAGGACCCAGGCCTTTTCTATCTTTGAACTTGCTTGTTACTCCATCATGCCAGGAGCCATTGAAATTTCAGGCAGCACATCTATTTTCCATGCAAGAAGAACAATAAAGGATATTCAATATGCCCACTGAACTTCTCTTTATTAAGAATAAGCCCAGGGCTAGCGAGATAGCTCAGCAGACTAAGTGCCTGCTTAGACAAGCGCAAGGACTGTGGTTGGATATCTGACACCACATGCCCTGTCAGCTCTGCCCCCTGTGTCAGCCTCTGTGGGCTGACCTGTCCATAGAATCCATGCGTGGTGGCACACACCTGTAATCCTAGCTCTTGGGAGGTGGAAAACAGGAGGATCACTATGAGTACGAGCTGCATAGTGAGACCCTGTAATAACCAAATACACTAAAAACACTCAAACAAAAACAACAACAAAAAATGAATCAGCCCCTTTCCAGAAGCCTCACCCAACAGATTTCTATTTGCATCTCAATGGCCAAACTACAGTTTACCACATAGTCACCTGAGTTTGAAAATGGCTGGGGGAGAGACTACTGTGAGCAGGGTCTGCCATAGTCTGCTGGGCCAATGTTTTCTCATTTTCCTGAGACTCAGCTCAAGTGATATATAGTAGAAATTAACATATGCATATTTCCTTTCATCATTCCATGAATATTTATTGAGCATTTTATACATAATACTAGTTACTGCTGTGATGCTGGGGATGCAGGAACGAACAAGAGTCTTCCTTTGTGCAAATTGAGCCAATACTTTTGCATCTAATAACTTATCTTACAAAGTACTCCTCAAAGGCAAAAATAAACATCTAAGAAATAATTAAAATAAGAAAGCAACTTCACTTTTCTTCTTCTGGTTCCAGGCTCTTGGCAGCTGCAGTTTATAGTGCAGTTATGGCTAAGTCCAAGAACCACACCATGCACAACCAGTCTCAAAAATAGCACAGAAATGACATCGAGAAACCTCTGTCACAAAGATATGAATCTCTGAAAGGGGTAGATCTCAAGTTCCTTAGGAACATGCATTTTACCAAGAAGCACAACAAGAAGGGCTTCAAGAAGACACAACCTAACAGTGCCAAGGCCATGAGTGCACCAGCCGAGGCTATCAAGGCCCTCATTAACCCCGAGGAGGTCAAGCCCAAGATCATCCCAAAGGGAGTAAACCACAGGCTCGCTTGACTTGCCTATATTGCCCACCCCAAGCTTTGGAAGTGTATCTGTGCCCACATTGCCAAGGATTGCAGGCCTTGCCAGCGAAAAGCCCAAGCTCCAGCCAAGGCCCAGGCTCCAGCTTCTGCTCCAGCCCAGGCTCCCAAAGGTACCCAGACCCTTGTGAAGGCTCCACAGTAAAAACCTCTTATCTGTTGATATCAAAGCAGAAGGACTGGTGTGACCCCTGGGGTGCCATCTGTGGGGGGCTGGTGTCCTCCTGTGCTCTTTGTACAAATAAACCTGAGGCAGGATTAAAAGAAAAAAGCAACTTCAACATGTGATTTATTAATTGCACCATAAATATAACTACTCAACTAATGCATTTATTTTAATATATGATTTCTAGGATATGATATCAATAGCATAAAGATGAAAAGCAAAACTAAATAAATAGGATTATACCAAACATAAAAGCTTTTAGAGATCAACAGATACACTCAATAGAGTGATAAGACAATCTATAGAAATGGAAGAAAATATTTGCAAACTCTACATTTAATAAGGGGCTATATCTATAGCATGAACGAACCCTTGTAACTGAAAAAATAGAAATGAAACTGATTTAATACATAAGCAAAGGATCTGCATAGATATTTCCTCATTTACATACAAACTGCTAATAAGTATGTAAAACGATGTTCAACTTTACTAATTATTAGTGGAATAAAAATCAAAGCCACAAGAAGTTATATTATACTATCAAGATAGTCACTTTTAAAAAAAAGCAAAACACAAGTCTTTGTAAAAATATAGATAAATCAAGTCCTTTGTCTACTGTTGGCAGAATTATAAAAGTATAGCAGCTATAGAAAACTGTATTTGAAAATTTCCTTTAAAATTTGGGAAATTCCTCCATTACTGTGGGAAACTGGATGTATTATGCCTGCAGACAACTAAATCCAAAGATGCTTAAGCCCCTTGTATAAAATGATACAATAGTTGCACACCATCTATATGCAGCATTTGTGTGCTTCAAATCCTGTCTAGACAGGCAATACAATGTGAACGCAGTGCAATTGGTATTATCCCCAATATTTCAGAAAAGATGAAAAGAAAAAAAAAATCTGTGCATGCTCATTGCAGAGAGAAGCCTCCCAGGCCTCACTACATAGTGTACAAACTAGACTCAAACTGCTCAAGCTCCGCAGCTCTGCACAGCGGAAGGGGCCGCAGTGAGCCACAGCTCAGCACTTCCTTAATGTAGATTCAGCACAGCACTCAGCACGCAGCACATTCAAGTTCTGTGGCTTTGAACTTTCTTGGTCTTTTTTTCAAATCATTTCTACATTTTATTGAATCCATGGGTGTAGAATATACTTCTATGGTGATCGAATTGTATTTCCCAGAGAATTAAAGTAAGTCTTTGAAGAGGTATTTACATACACATAGACAAACCACTACTCACTATACACGTCAACAACACATCAATTGCCATTAATGAATGAACGGATTGTCTAATTGAGATATTGTTAAGGTTTAAAATCTGGAATGATCCTCCAAAGACTCCCTGTTGCAGGCATTGGCCTCAGGGGCAGCATTACCGGGAGATGGCAGAAACTTTAGGAGGTGAAGCCTTGTAGAAGGAAATAGGATCTAAGATATCTTTCTATAAATTCATAGATACAGATGTTGATATCAATATTGATACATATCTTTTTTCTTCTTTCCCTTTCCAGCTGGCAAGAAGTGAGAAGATCTGCCCCACCGTACCCTCTCATCGCCAACCTCTGCCTCTGCCTCACCACGGGCTTGCAGCAGTGGAACCAAGCAGCAGGAACTGAAACTGCGAACCAAAATAAATCTTTCCTCCTTTCCCTCACATATTTTTTCACAGTAATGGAAAGTTCACTACCACAGTATGTTATGCATCCTTTAAAATAAATGAATCTCCAAATATATCCTAGAACATAGATAAACATTGAAAACATCAAGTTTATATTTATGTATGGAGCTGGTAAATGTACCTAACACATATGTTTTTCCTCCCTCCCATCCTTTCCTATTTTTCCCAGCTCTTGGTCTCTTTCCCATTACAAATGCATACTGCTGATAGTGGCACTACCATCTTGCATTCCCCTCAGCAGTGTGTAAATTCCTATTTCTCCACATTCTTGCCAGTGTTTACCTTTTGTTTGATAATAGACATCTTGGCATGTGTGTTTCTAGTTTTAATTTGCATCCACTTGATGAATAGTAACTTAATTTTTCATGTACCCATTAGCTTGTATATATTTTGTCTTTGCATGTGTCTGTTAAAGGCCTCTTTTCATTTTAAATTATTTGCTGTTTTGTTGCAGATTTGTATATCTTGGACATCATCTTCTTATCATAGATATAATTTGCTAATGCTTCCTCCCATTCTAGAAAATTTTTGCCAGCTATTTTTCAGACAGAGGATTT
Organism: Octodon degus; assembly: GCF_000260255.1. Classification (NCBI taxonomy): domain Eukaryota; kingdom Metazoa; phylum Chordata; class Mammalia; order Rodentia; family Octodontidae; genus Octodon; species Octodon degus. Next base: position 1,104,268 of record NW_004524864.1, read on the forward strand.
ATATCTAGAATATATAAAGAAGTAAAAAAATCAGATTCCCCAAGCAAAAGGCCAAGTCAAAAATTGGGCAACTGAGAGGAATGGACTTTTTCAGAAGTACAGATGACCAATAAATACATGAAAAAAATGCTCCCTATCTGCCAGGTTTTGTAGGCTTGGAAAGCAAATCTTGAGTCAGGAGTCATTGTGCATCTGAGTATGAAGGACTAGAGGGGTTTTGTGGGGACAGAGAACTTTTGGTGATGTCTGAGGTGGAAACCCCAGAAGGGAGGACACAGAGATGAAGCCGAGATGGAGTGTTGGAGTAAGGGCTCATTCGTAGAAGCTGACAAAGCACTGGGTGTCAGGCAAACTGCTTCAAACCGTCTTTCCCCCAAGTTAATTGAGGTGATTGAATCTGGGGACAGAGACAAAGAGGTCTGAAGTTAACTGTAGTCAAAGCACAGCTGAGAGACTGTCCTCACCCCAAGCAGGGAGTTAAGCAGTCCACAAGCAGGGGCATGTTCTGCAGCTTCCTGCAAATGACTAAGGTGAAAAGGAACTGTGCAGACACTGGCTGTGCAGTAGGGCTGCTGTGTGTATGAGTGTATGTGCGTTTTCTTGCTTCTGTGTCTGTTCTGGGTGCTCTCTTTAGTTTCTTGCTTCTGCATCAATGATTTAAATTTTTTGTTTTTCAAATTTCCCCCTCATTCTCCACACATCCTATTTCTCAATCGTACTTCTTTTATCTCTTTTTATTCATCTTCTACATTCTGTTTTGTTTGGTCTTTCTCATTTTATCTGTCTGCCCCCCTTCCCTTATTTCTTCTGTACATGTCATATGACATACACATGTCAGATACCTCGTATATGTATAAAGAGAATAAGAATAAACCAGTTCTTTAACCTGAATGCTGATATTTATGGTCATGTTGAGGCAAAATGTAGTAGAATTGTGCTTAGAAGATTCATAAAAAAAATGAACAGCTTCACTCAATGTCTATACCCCTCTCTCTCCCTTCTAACAAATTGAAATCTGGTCATTTGAAGGAAAATGGATGGAACTGGAGGATGTCATATCAGTTGAAATTAGTCAGATCCAGACTCAAGCATGGTCTTACATATTCTCTCTCATGTATAGAAGAAAAGATGTTAACAAGAAAATAAAGTAGTAATGACTAGGGACAGAAAGGGTGTTGGTAGGTGGTAAGGGAGGAAGCATGACTGAAAGTGACCACATCACATTGTGTACTTACATGTAGCTATTACCCTGACTCACTAACACATGCTATAATATATTAATAAAACACGTTTCAAAAAGTTAAAGTCCCATCTAAAACAGGAGATTATTTCTATATCAGACTGAAGATTAGGAAAAACCCAGAATTTATTAATAAGCCTAGGTTACAGCTCGTAAGTGTCTGGCTGGCGTCCAAACATGCTTCCCCATCCTCACAGATCAGAAGCATGTCTGGCCTTGTTCTTTGTTTCATCTCTGCTTCAATATCTTCTTGGTTTCCATGGCAACCACAATGGAATGCACAGTTGTTGATTCAAGAAGGCGCGGGATTCTTCTTTGTAATTAGTTCCATTTTACTCTTATCACTTTTAAGTTTACAACATCTTAACAAGGGTGAGGAAGGAGTGAAGGAGTCAAGCATATCAGGCACATCATGTAGAGTTGACTCTGCCACAGTATTTCTTATCTCTAAGGTGGCTTAAGGGCTAGGCTAGAGCTTCATTTGCCAGGATAAAAATTAACCCAGTTGACAGAGCTGCCATCTCCTACATTTCCCCTTCTATGACATATTTTTCTTTCTAAGTAATATAAAGTCTGTCATAAGATGGTGGCCTGACCTCCACCTGGCATGCAGTGCTATCCTTAACATCATCACATTGGCTTATTGGACGCTGTATGCAGCTTTTCCTTGCAACTTTTGGTTAACACCAGGTCTCCGGGCTCAAAAGAGTGTACAGGGCTATGAAGATGGTGATGTTCTAATACACTTTGTTGTAGTCCTGTCAAAGTCCTTTGACAGCTGCTACTGCAGTGCCCAGAGCCCCGATTTCTTGTAGTCCCTCCAACACTGGCACCAAGGGTGGTGGCCTGCTGAAAAGGATTTCAAAGGGAGTGAGCTCATCCTGGCATGGGGTACAATATGACTGCAGCAGGGCCATTTAAAGCATAGGCACCCAATTTGCACCTGTGTCTTGGCACAGTTTGGACAGAGAATTTTTTAAGGTGTGGTTTTGTCTCTCCACTTGACCCAAATTTTGGGGCTAGTAGGCAGTATATAACTTCCATTTTAGGCCCCAAAACAGTGGAGAGGCTCTGAGCCACTCTACCCACAAAAGCAGGTCCATTATCTGAACCTATCGTTATGAGGAGCCCATACCAGGGAATGATCGGTTCTGCCAATGCTCTCACCACCTCTCCGCAGGTCTCAGTCCGGGTTAGCGTGGCTTCTACCCATCCTGAGTAGGTGCAAACAAGTACCAACAATACTTTCTGTTTCCAACTGTAGATTTGATCTTGGTGAAATCCACCTTGATGTCTTTGAAAGGGAGGGTTGCCCATAGGCAGATGCCTGTTTCATGCTGTGGGTGAGAAACTTGGTTATTATGAGCCCAAGTCACACATTTACTGGCCTCTGAGGCACACAGCGTTCCAAGTCTGGATATGTAAAAGTAGCAGTCAAGCAGTTCTGCCCTAGCTGTCTTGCCCAGGAAGGTTTTATCATGTAGCTCTTGAATCACAAAATGTCCCATGTATTCAGGTAGGAACACTCTTCCTCCTGTCAGAATTTACCGTTCATTTCTTTCTGATGTCTGGGTGTCCTGGCTTTCCCCGTTACTACCTCCCATACTCTACTGGCTATGTGAGGATTGATCATTCCCTTGGACAGTCAGCCTACTCCAAAAGAGGGCCATTTTCATTTACATAGCATGGTGAGCTTTCCTTTTGTCATTTTCACCCCATATTCACCCTTAAATTTATCAATGTTCCAGATCACAAGAAGTAAAAATCTGAGGCTAATATAGTTTGACACTGTGACAATGACTCTAACGAGTGAAACAATTGAGCAGGCTCTGAATTTTTCCAGCTTTCCAAATAGACTGTTCAAAGTGGCAAGAGGATCAGGAGCAGGACAATTACAACTCCTCTAGCCCAGACTGTGGATTCAATTGTAATCTCAGGGTGTGGGTGCATGAGGGGATGCAGGCACATGGAGGAAACACAAAACGAGCAGCTCAGACAAACAAACAGACACCAATATCTCAGGAAGAAATTTGATGCTCTCCAAACTTTCCTTTACCAATTTACACTTTAGGTTGGTTTAAATCCAATTTAAACTTTAGACTGGTTTAAATCCAATTTAAATTTTAGACTGGTTTAAATCCAATTTAAACTTTAGACTGCCTTAAATCAAAACAAATGCAGAAGAGTCCTCTGACTGCAAAAACAACCAACCTCTCACAGACAAACATCTGGAAGAGAACACAGTCCCTCTCACAGCTCTTTTGCCTGAGAAAACTAACAGGCAACCAACCTCACAGGAACTCTCATTTGGGAGAATTGATAACAAATTGCTCTCTATGTCTGGGAGGTAGGGCCCCCAAACCAGTCTCAGTAGAGATCAAAAGAAGAACAAAAGCCAATTAGGTCTTACCTGGTCAGAGAGCGTGACTCTGTTTGTTCCTTTTGTGACCATGGCTTCCAACCCTCAGTCACTTCTGGGTGTCTAACTGAACTCAGCTATAGTACCAAAGCTGCCCAGAAGTGGCTTGTAGAAATGGAGGCCAGGGACCCCTCAGCACAAGTCTTGCCCATGAAAATCTCACTGGTGCCTCCACATGAAATGGAGAGATTATTTCCACATCAGACTGAAAACTGGAAAAAGCAGAATTTATTAATAAAGCCAGGCATTGAACCCTTCCTGGGCTACAGATCTTAAAGGTCTGGCTGGCATCCGAATGTGCTCCTCCAATCCTTACAGATCAGAAACATGTCCAGCCTTATTCTTTGTTTCATCTCTGCTTGAATAGCTTCCTGGTTTCCATGGCAACCACAATGGAATGTGTAGTTGTTGACTTAAGAAGCCATGGGATTCTTCTTTGTAATTAGTTCCATTTTCCTCTTATCTCTTATGTTTACAAATCCTAACAAACGTGGGGAAGGAGTGAAAGAGTGAGGCATCTCAGGCAGGATCGTGCATAGTTGGCTTTCTCTTAGTAGATCTGATCTCCCTAAGGTGGATTAAAGGCTAAAGTCGAGTTTATTTTGCTAGGATAAAATTAACTCCAGATGAGAGCCGCTATCCCCTGCACATCAAAAGATGACTGGAGAAACAAAATCTGATATATACCAACAGTAAGATAGTAGTCAGCCATAAAAAGGGATAAAACTCAAACAATGATGAAGTATTAGTATCTAGAATATATTTCCAAAAATGTAATAATATAACGAACAGGACAAGACAGTAAAAAAATGAGGAAAGGCTACAGAAGAGCAGTTCACAAATGAAGGAAACATACAATAATCCCTCTCTATTCCACAGTTCAACTTTTGTGGACTCATTGTTTCACAGGTTTTCAAAAAATACTAATATAAATTATTTGTTGTGGATTTCTCTCTATATAGAAGGATTTTGCAGTACAGGACTGATACATGTTTATATGTGTAGTATTTATGGTTTCAATTTTTGCCTAAAAATTTTAAGATATACAAAATATATTAAAAATGGGAGCCAGGGTGATGGCTTGGTGGAACAAAATATATTAAAAATGTTAATTCTAACAGTAAAAGAATATTAAATTGCAATAAAGTACACTGTTTACAGTACATATTTCTTTAGTGGATGAATATACACTGTACACAGTATACATATGTTGTTAAAATTACATAGGTTTATGAGTTTAGAAAATGATTAAGAACGTTAAAAGTTTTTAAAGTGTATGAATTACTGCCATACTGTCTCTCAAGTAAATGTTTGTTTAAAAAAAATGGTAATAAATGAAAACAAGAGACAAGAAAAAAAATGCCATAGTACTGTCCTGCTACAATGCTATATATGGTTAGATTTCTAAACTATATAAAAATATGTAATTGTTTATTCCTTTTTTAAAAATATTTTTTATTAAAAATTTTTTTCTTCATATTTTGTGGGGACTTAAATGTTAACATATCAATACTTGATGGAAAATACCTGTTCCTTGTCATATCTCAGATGTTTGATATTCAGACATAGTGAAGTTAAGCTCAACTGCCTAGGATGTAAGGTAATAACAGTAAGTTTCTCTACTGGAGGGTTAACAACCTAAGCTTGCAGACAAAAAATTAGAGAAAAAGAAGGGCTGCAAGGACAGCCAACATTTTGGCTCTAGCCTTTCAAGGTCAGTGAAGACTCAGGACACAGGAGAACCTGTACTGTAAGATTATGTAACTCAGTTGTTACATGATTTTCTTATCAAGGAGATTATGGGGCCACAGAGGAAAGTAATTGATGATGTAGAGTGTGCCTAAGGAAAGTCACATGGAGAGAAAACATTTTCTTAGGCTTTCACAGAGAGAAAATTGGTCAAGAAATGGCTGTGACTCATCCATATGGCTGACAATGACAAAGTATCTACAAACTGTGGTACAGATTTTCAAGATAAATCCTGAGGGGATTTGACTGACATTTTGACAGACACAAAAGCTACATTTCTTGTTATATAGGTCCTGCTTTATCTTGATCTTAACCATCCAGCAGAAAAGTATAAAAATGAAGTATAAAAAGTAAAACCATATTAATATGCTGAGCTGTAAAAGGCTCAAGTCAACAACTTCTGACATTGCCAGTCTTACAGAAAACCCACTACTATTATGAACTACTGAACTATATCGGAATATTTTGCTGAATTCATGCATCTACAATATTTACATGACAATGGAATACCCTTCTCTGACAAAACTAAACAAAAAAAGGGGATACAAATGAACGACTATTTTGTATCTGTATATTCAAAATAGTTAGGATAGATATACAGCTACATTCTCTTAATTTGATGAATAGAAAGATTTGTTCTAAGGGTGTTTGTGGACAGAATATCATGTCTGCATCTTGTATAGTGAATAATCACTAAGACAACAATATGCAATGTATTAATTATTGAAACTGTCCTACTAATCAGTTTTATTAACTTTTATTTTACATTTATTTCATTTCTACCTTATAATTTCTCTTTTTTCTATTTTCATGGCTTTATTATGATTTTTTGTAGATTGCACATTGTAAATAAATTCTTTACAAACTTAAATGAATATAACAATAAAAATTGTCCACAATAAAAATGAAGAAGAATTTACAAATCAGTCATATAATAGTTCACTGTGTCAAAATCAAGAAACTTATATTCATATAACTAGAATTCTCAAAGTAGAAAGAGTAGGAGATAAATATTTAAAGATTCAATATTTCTGAGTTTAGTTGAACTTATAACACCACATTTTTCAAGATAAATGAAACTTTTGCACAAGAAATTTGAATTAAATCATACCCAGATACACATAAATGAAATTGTCCAAAACTTATTGTAAAGAAAAAAATCATTAAAGCATATACATAAAAAAATTAGCTATGGAAGAACAAAATTAAACAGCATCTTATTCCACATTAGAAAGAGAAAACAAACAAACAAAAAAAAGACCATGTGTAAGAAACTAGAATAATTAAAGGACTGAAAGAAAGGAGAAAAACAGATTTGTCTTCTTTGAATTTTATACTTAGCAAACATACCTTTGAAAACTAAAAGTAAAATATTTTCCAGTTATGCAAATTTGAAATATTCTAACACCTCCAGACATAGCATATAGGAAATAGCAAAGAACATAATTCAGAAGGCAAAAGAAGTTACTGTATGCTCCTAGATGAAGAATAAAGAGCTCTCAAAATGACAGTTATACAGGACTATGTAAAATATATTAGATGAACCCATTTAAAAGGTCATTAAAGATTTCTATGAAACAGTATCAATTATGTTGGGTTATACACATATTTTTTCATATGTATATATGTGTGTGTATAAAAGATAGGGAAGAAGTAATAAAAAATCAATAGAAAATGGAAATACACTTTTTAAAGTTTCTAATACTAGGAGAAAATATCATACCATGTCTTTTAAATAGATTGTAAGTTAAATATACAGTATAAATCTTAAAAAAATTAAGATTAAGCAATATTCAGAAAATTACATACTAATTAAGAATTAAATGTTTTAAAACAATTGAACTAAGAAAAAGTTTTCATGATAGCAAAGAAGTACTAAGAATGAAACATAAGATAAATACTGGAATGACAAATAAATGACCAGCACTTCTAACAGTTTGGGGATAGGATATCGCACAAAGTTCTAGTGTGTCATGGACAAGGATAATGTCCATAACACTTACTGGTGTCCAGGTGTCACTTGTGTGACTGAGCTACTGCTATTTCCTTGATATCCACCCTGTAGACCTGGATAGAATCATGCCCCATAGGGTGCAGGAGAAGTCCATTTGTAGAGCATGCTGGTGGAAGTATCTTGCTACTGTATATAAAAGAATAACTGAAAGACTGCTTTTGTATACCTCTTATTCTCCTACATTTAATTGTTTGCCCTATTTGGTGGGTTCTTTCCATTCTCGTTCATGGAGTTGTGGTCATTTTTCTTCCTCTCTAGAACATCTTTCAGTAGTCTGTGTAGGTTTGGATTTGCCATCAGGAAATTCTTTTTTTTTTTTTTTTATATATACTGAGTTTATTTCACATGTATATTTGTCTCCCTACCATCTCCTCTCTGACCACCACCACTACTACTATGTCTTATCATAACATTCCATACATACTTAAAACCAAGTAAAGGGTGGAGTTCCATCTTTAAAAACTAAAAAAAAAAAAGAATTTCCTGGAGCTTTCTCTTCAGTTTCTTCATCATCAAAATCATCATCATCATCATCATCCTCATCATCCTCATCCTCGTCCTCATCGTCCTCGTTGTCTTCATCAGCAGTGAGTTTTACTTTTTTCTGTGGAAGCTTGCTGCCACCTCCAGGGGCAGATCACTTTCCAGATATACTTAGGAGTTTTACATCTTCTTCCTCTTCCTCTTCCGACTCTGCATCTTCTTCCACAGCTACTAAATGCTGTCCACTAATATGCACAGGCTCTGAGCCACACTTCAACCTTAAGACAACAGGTGGTGTAATTTCAAAGCCCCCAAGGGAAACCGTTGGCTGTACAGACATTTTCAAAGTTGCCAGTGTTACTTTAATTGGACTGCCTTCATAATTCATAGCCTCTGCCTCAACAATGTGCAATTCATCCTTTGCACCAGCCCCTAAACTGACCGTTCTTAATGACAACTGGTGCTCATTTTCATCGTTATCCACCTTAAAGTGGTAATCTTTGTCGGCCTTTAGTTCACAACAGAAGAGATAATTCTGGGGCCTCAGGGGGCTCATGTCCATATCCATCGAATCTTCCATGGAGTGGTGGCGCGCACTTAGGTGGGAGAGAACGCGGACGGAAGTGAATGACTACTGCTCCACAGAACAGACATGCAGGACGGAATCACGCCAGGCAGGAAATTCTTAAGTTGTTCTTTGTCATGGAAGTATTTCACTTCTCCATTATACTTGAAAAAGAGTTTTGCAGGATATATCAGTCCTGGTTAGCATTTGTTTTCTTGCAAGATTTGAAGTACTTTGCTCCACGCTCTTCTTGCCTTAGTGGTTTGTGAAGAGAAATCTGCTGTTATCCTGATGGGTTTTCCTTTAAATGTGATCTTTTTCTTTAGTGGCTCTTAGAATACTGTTTCTATGCTGAATTTCTGGGATCTTGATTATTACATGTCTGGGTGTGGTTTTAATTGGGTTGATGTTCTTTGGAGTTCTATATGCTTCAGTTACTGAATGTCAGATAGTTTTCCCATATTTGGGAAGTTTTCTGCTATTACTTTCATCCATATTCTTTTTATATCATTTATATTGAATCCTTCCTTCTTATTGATGCCTATTAGTTTCACATTGTTCATCTTTGCATCATCTTGCAGGTATTGAATTATTTTTTCCTGCATGCTAGCTGTTTTTAAGAGATCGTTTCTTACTTTTTCACTAGCTGCAATGGTGTCTTTAAGGTCTGAAAGTCTATTTTCACTTTCATTCAAAGAGTTTTGCCAGCTTGTGTTTGAGGTTTTAAATTCCTGTATATCATTTTGGATCTCCTTCATGCATTCTATTTCTTTCCTATATTGCTTATTCAAGGATTCCATCATTTTTATATTCTGCTATATTTTCTTTATCAGTGTCTTCTTTGGAAACACTTAGTATTTCTTTCGCTATAGTTATCATTTCTTTTTTTTTTTACTTCAGAAATTATTTCTGATCTGATTTCTTCTATACCTTTCTGCAGTTGTTTCTTTACTTAAGATGCTATTATTTCAGAGATTTCAGGTGTGTGATTTCCAATTTCTTCTATGCTAGTGTCTTCAGCATTTGTTCTGGATGGGCTTGGGGCCTGAGACTGCATTTTGTTCCTTCCCTTTGTCATTTTCTACAGCATTGTCTTCTGACTGTTGGTGTAGAGCTTAGACAGAGTTATTGTCTTAGCACCAGGTCTGGATCTACCCAGTTCAAACTCATCCCTGTGGGTGTGACTTGGATCTGGTTGCTGTGCTCCATTTCTTCCTGTTGCAGCCCTTGGAGTTGAACCCTCTGTGCTACTCTGAGAAGATATTCTGTTCCTGAATTAGCTGGGTGGATCTTGCCTCTAGCCTCATTGCAGGGAGTTCTGCTGCAGGTTTCACACTGGGCCTGGACTGTGGGTTGAATGAGGATCTAGCGGGCCCCGTGTTGTCTCACTCATACACAAGGCCTGGGTCCTGGGTCGATTCAGCATCTGGAGGGGCTCCTGGCAGTCTCACTCACACCCTATTAATCGGTTTTGAAACTGTCTTATTGCTATTTGTTTCTCAATAAAATTATTTTAAAAAAGTGTGGGAAAGGTTTGTAACAGAGTAGGAAGGGTTTATAAAGCCTTAAATATGTATAAACACTAAAATAAGCATAACATCGCTATTTTACTGATTTTCGCTTATCCCAGGGGCGTCTGGAATGTAACCCCTGTGATACATGAGGGACCACTATAAATGGTAGATAAATATTGAAAAAACTGCTTACCATTCTTAGGCATCAGAAACATGCAAATTAAAACAAAATCACTTATTTCCATCACAATGAGAAATATTTAAAAGTTGGATAATATTCAGAAGTGCTGCAGTGATGAAGGTGCTTGTATACTCTCCTGGTTATATTTTGTATGTTAATTGCTATGATACAAAAATATGCATATACTAGGTTTAGCAATTTTGGCTTAGTATATACCATGAAGATATGTCTGTGTGTGAACACAAAAGCTTTCACTACAACACTGTTAATATAAATGACATAAAAAGAATATTTGTAGAAGTAATGACAGAACACTTCCCAAACATAGGGAAAGAATGTGACATACAGTTAAATGAGGCATGTAGAATTCCAAATAGCATCAACCAAAATGAACCTATACTCAGACTGGAAAAATAATCAAGATCTCAGAAATTCAACAAAAGAACAATGTACTAAAAGCTGTTAGAAGAAAGAGATCATATTTAAAGGAAAGTCCATCAGAATCACATCAGATTTCTCAAGAAAGACCATCAAGCCCAAAAGAATGTGGAGTGAAGTATTTCAAATTCTAAAAGAAAACAACTTATAACTCAGATTGGTTTACAAAACTGTCTTTCAAAATTAATGGAGAAGTGAAATACTTTCATCACAAAGAACAGCTAAAGGAATTCATAACCACCAAATCAACCCTACAAAGAATACTGAAAGATATTCAAGAAAAGGATCAAAATGACCACAACTCCAAGCACAACAGAAATAAAGCACTAAATAGGGCAAGGAATTAAACACAGAAAAGGTAGGGAACAAACAGCAGAAAAATAACATGACAAAGATAAGCCGATACATATGAACTATAACCATCAATCTAAATGGTCTCAATTAACTAAATAAAAGACATATACTGGTAAAGTGAATGAAGAAACACAATCCAATAAACACATTTAACTCAAAAGGAAATTCATAGGCTGAAAGTCAAAAGATGAAAACAATAATTCACGCACCACGAGCTCAGACAAAAGCTATTTTGCTAAGGGACAATGTGAACTTGAAACCAGGAATGATCAAACAAAATGAAAAAGGTTGCTACATACTGTTAGGAGAAAACTTCAAGAAGAAGTGATAATGGTCATAAATATGTATACATCAAATATGGGAGCACCCAATTATATAAGACAAATTTTAAAGGATATAAAAATTGAATAATGAATAACACAATATTAGTGGAGGAGCTTAATACTCCATTATCCCAAACAGACAGGTCAACTTGACAAAAAATTAGCAAAGAGGTAGCAGAACTAAACTGAACCTTAAGTCCCAATCAAAAAAGAAAACTACAGGAAAATCTCCCTCATGAACATAGATGCAAGAAACCTCAATAAAATACTATCCAATAGAATGCAAAAAATCACAAGGTGGGATTCATCCAGAGAATATAAGGAGGGTTCAATATATGCAAATCTATAAATGTAATACACCATATCAACAGAGTCAAAAATAAAAACCACATTATCATCTCTGAAAGGGAAGAGAAAGCCAGTGGAAATCTTGAAGACATGGGGTAGGCAGAGAATTCATCAACAGAAACCAAAGTGCACAGGAAATACTTCAAAGTATCAACAACTGGGATCTCATTGAGAAGTTTTTGCACATCAAAAGAAATCACCAACAGAATGAACAAACAATCTACAGATTTGGAAAAAATCTTAACCAACCATTACTCAGACAAAGGACTTCTATTTAGAATATATAAATAACTAAAAAAAAATCAGGTCCCCAAAATTTAAAGACCCATTCCAAAAATAGGCATCTGAGATAAGTATACCCTTCTCAGAGGAAGAAAAACAAACAGCAAATAGATCCATAAAAAATGTTTAACAGCACTGGTCATTTGAGAAATGCAAATTAAAAGAACACTGCGATTGCAGTTCACTCCAGAAAGAATGGTTATCATTAAGAAAACAATCAATAACAAATACTACAGAGGCTATGGTGAAAAAGGAACCCTTCTTCACTGTTGGTAGAAGTATAGACTGGTACAAGTTCTATGGAATTCAGTGTGGAGACTCCTCAGAAAACTAGGATTAGAATTTAATACTACTTAAGCCTGCTATTTCCCTTCTGGCCATTTTTTGAGAAGAAGCAAAAACATCATATCACAGTGTTATATGTGCACTGTTTATAGCAGCACAATTTGTCATACCTAAATCTTGGAAACAATCCAAATGTCCATCACCTGAGGAATGGATTAAAAAGATATGGTATTTTTATTTTTATTTTTATTTTTTAAATATGTTTCTTACTTTTTTTATTTTTAGGGAAGGGTCTACAGGGTGTTCAGAGTCTCACTACTAGATCGGAATCGTAGTGATCCATCTGTTTACAGCCTCCCAAGATCTGGGATTACAGGTGCACACCACCACACCCAGTCTCAATTGCCATCTCAGCATGCTCCAGGGGTGGGGCTGGCATGGCAGGCCTGGGATGGAATCCCTGGCCCCTACACTTGTTTGTAGGCACTTTAATCTGCTGAACTGTTTGGCCAGCCCTAAGATGTGGTATTTTTAGACAATGGAGTATTCCTTAGCTATAAAGAATGATAAACTTGAGTCTTTTACAGGTAAATGAAAGCAACTAGAGGCTATACTCATAAGTGAAATAAATCGGACTTACCTGTGTAAACATTGTATTGTCTCCCTGGCCCTATCTATTATTTTTATATTCTCTTTAAATTAAAAAATAAAAGGATACGAAAAACTCAAGGTTTGTGGAAAGGCAGAGCTAATGTTTTGACTATTTGATTAATCTTGCATGTCTCTATCTGGTAGTCTGAGCAACAAATTTGTTGATAACAATATGTAATATAACAACCATTGTTAATTTCCTGTTTTTGTTTTGAAATTCTGTATTACTTTTCTTGTCTTCTAACCTCTAGTTGCTTTCAAAAATCTTAAGTTACTGCATCCCTTTACCTAGAAATATCTCAAGTTTATCCATCTTTGTGGTTGAGTGGTACTCCATTTTATGAAATAACCACATCTTCATTCATTGTTCTCTTTGATCTTATTTGTTATTGCTCCCTTCCTCTTTAAAAAATTAATTTTATTCATACACCTTAGCTATACATAATTATCACATTCATCACAGGGAACTTGTAACTGTATGACATATCTTGATTTTCCTTTTTTCCCCAATCCCATCCCCATTGAACTCCTCCTCCCCTCCTATTTACTAAAAAATCTTAAGGTACAAGCAGCCTCGTATACAAATAACAATGCCCCTCTTTACTGACAAAAGCTTATCTTCCATTTTTTCCTTTCTTTTTATTTCCATAATTATCTTCCATTTTTGTCCTTCAATTATTTTTTCTTTTCCTTTCCTCTTCGCTCATTCCCCTCCCATTTGAATATTTTCTTCTTGTTACACAATATCACAATATTTAATATATATTTTGGTCTTTATCTACCCTTTTGGTTTCTCACACTAGAGGAACAATGCAATAGTTACACATGTATTCCAATTTATCTCACTTAGGAGTATAGTTTCAACGTTCATCCCTTTAGCTAGAAATATCTCAAGCTTGTCCTTCTTTATGGTTGAGTAGGACTCCATTTTATGAAATAACCACCTCTTTATTCATTCATTGGTTGATAGACATCTGGACTGTTTCCAATATTTAGCTATGATAAACTACGACTATAAAGATACAAGTGTATATGTTGCTGTGCCCAGAGCAGGACATTGTAGCCTGACAGCCTATATCATCAGCACACACCAGAGGTGAGGGACCAAGACACTCCTCCCTCTCCAACTGGTCATCTGTTGTCAAGCTTTGAGGTGATAATAAGCAACCACGTCTGCATGGAGAGTCTTCCATATTAGACTCCAGCTCCCAGCTCCCAGCGACCCTGAATCTACAAAGACGTAAGGGTGAGGGTGAGTGAGAGCTGCCGCAGCAGATGGGTGAAAGAGAGGAGGGCCATAGGGCAGAGGGGGCAAGCACCGCCCTGGGGCAAGAGAGAGGAGAAAGCTGATAGCATTCTTTTTTTCCTACAGCCTCAGGAACATTTATTGTTTATGTGTTGCTGATGGTTGCCATTCTGACTGGGTAGACTTCCATAGACTTTGTTCATTATTTGTGTTTCTTTTGAGAAATATCTGTCTAAACCATTTGCCCATTTATTGATTTTTTTAAAAAAATTCTCTATATATCCCAGATGTAAATCCACTGCCAGAGAGCAGCTGCCAGATTTTTTTTTCCCACTTTGTAGTCTGTTTCTTTACTCTGTTGGTTGCTTCCCTTGCTGTACAGACCTTTGAATTTGCTGTGCTCCCATCGTTGGTTCCTGTGCCTTTGGAATCCTACACAAGATGGTTTTGAGTGTGTACACAACAGACCCCAAGAGTTCACACTTTTTTCTTTTTAGCAGGTTGAAAGTTTCCAATATTATCTCTAGGTCTTTGATCAATTTTGAATTTATTGTTTCAGAGTGTGAAGTAGAGGTCTAGTTTCAATGTTCTACATACGGATTTCCAGTTTTCTCCAGTGTACATTTTTGCTTCCTTTGTCCAGAGTTAGTTGGTTCTAGTTGTGTAAATTTTGCTCTGTGTCCTGGATTCTATTTTCTTGGTCTACACATCTGTGTTTGTGCTTGTGCCATGCTGTGTTCGTTATGGTTTTATATTATAATTTGACATTGAGTCCTGTGAGGCCTCCAGCCTTGCTCTTTTTTTGCTCAGAAACACTATGTCTGTTCAAATTCTTTGTGATTCCAAATGAATTCTGAGATTGTCATATTTAGTTCTGTGAAGAATATCATTGATATTTTGATGGAGATTTCATTGAATCTGTAGATCACTTTTGGTAATTAGCCCATTTTAACAGTATTAATTCTGGCCATTTGTTAGCATGAGCTCTTTCCATCTTCTCAGGTCTTCAATTTATTTTAAAATTTTGTAATTCTAATTGTAGAGGGTTTTCAGTATTTTAGTTATAGTTATTCTTACATTGTTTTTGGATGTTATTGTGCATGAAATTGTTTTCCTGATTTTTTTTTTTTCTCAGCTTTCTTATCTGTGTAGAGAAGGACTTTTTTGGCGGGGCAGGGGGAGCTGGCTCAGGATGCTTTCAGGGCAGATCTGGCAAGGCTTGAGGATCTGGGGATCGAACCACAGCATCCCAAGCCTGACTGCTTTGCTTAAGCAGTCACTTAAACAGATGAGCTAATGGGCAGGCCCCCTTATTTGTGTAGAGAAAAGCTATTATTTTTAATTCTGATTTTGTATTCTGCTAGTTGGCTGAATTTGTTTACTTACTATAAAAGTTTCTTGGTTGAGTTCTTAAGATCTTCTAATTATAGGACCATATCACACACAAATAATTTGACTTCTTTCTCTCCTATTTGTGTTTATTTCATTTCCTTACTATGACTAACTGCACTAGTGAAATTTCAAGTCTATCTTGAATAGGAATGATGTGGACATACATCCTTGTCTAATTGAGAATTTTAGCACAAATGCTTTCTGTTTTGTCTATTTAGTTTGAAATTGGTTCTTAGTTTGTTAAATATAGCCTTTATGTATACTGAGGTATAATCCTTTAATGCTTAATTTTTTATTTATACATGTATATATTTTTATCATAAAGCAATGCTGAATTTTCCCAAAGGTTTCTCTGCATCAGTTGAGATGATTATATGAATTTAATCCTTGATTTTATTTGTGTATGCCATGTTTATTGATTTGTGTGTGTGTTGAACCATGCTTGCATCTATGGGATGAAGCCAACTTGGTTGTGGTGATGATATTTTTAGCGCTTATGAGTTCAATTTGCTAGCATTTATTAAGGCCATTTATGTCTCTGCTATTCAAAAATACTGATCTATAATTTTCTTGTTTTCTTCTCTTGTCTGGTTTAACATCAGAGTAATATTAACCTCATAGAATGATTTTGAAGGTTTCCCTTTTCTTTTTATTTCATGTAACAGTTTGAGGAACTTTCTTGTTAGTTATTATTTTTTGAAATATATTTTGTACAGGGTTTCACCGTGCAGCTGGGATTTATAATGATCTTCCTTTTCTTCAGCCTTCCCAGTGCTGGGATTTCAGGTGTGCGCTACCATGCCTGGTTGGTGGCTCGCTCAGTGTGCTTGGGGGTAGGGCCGGCGCAGTGTGTGGAGCCCAGGAAGGAATCCCATTCTCTGCACTTGCCTAAGCAGGTGCTTAGTTCACTGAGCTATCTCACTAGCCCTGTGGTTATTCTTTAAAGACTTGGTAAAATTTAGCAGTGAATCCATCTGATCTTGGGTATTTATTTGATGGGAGAGTTTTTATTACTACTTTAATCTCATTACTTTTTATTAATTTAAGTTTTTAGGTATACTCTTGTTTCCATTTTGTAGGTTACGGTGTATACAATTTATATATTTCCTCTAGATTATTGAAATATAGATTTTGCAAAATTGTCCTTAACGAGTCTCAGATTTTAGATTTTTCTCTTATAAACATGCTATTTTTAAATGTTTAATCGTATAATTTAGATCCTCCTTCTTTTTCCTTTGGCTAAGTTGGATGAAGATTTATCAATTTCATTTATATTTTCTAAGAATTGTTTGTTTCATTGATTCTTTTAGTTGAGTATCATTAATTTCAGCTGTGATTTTTATTTCTTTTCCTCTGTTGGATTTAATTTTGGCTTCTTTCATTTTTCCAAGACCTTGAGATACATCATGTTGAACAATTGATATCTGATTTCTTTTGATGCAGCTATAAACTTCCCTCTTAAAACTGCCTTTGAAGTATCCCAAAGATTCTGGTATGTTTTGTTTCTCTTTTTATTGGATTGTAGTGATTTAAAATTTCCCTTGATTTCTTCAGTGAGTTCCGAATTATCCAAAAGCAAATTGTTCAATCTTCATTTGTCTGTAATTTTCTACACTTTTTCTTGTTGATTTCTAGTTTCAGTCCATTATGATCTAATAAGATGAAAATTTTATTGCAGTTGTTTTGCATTTAACATTTGCTTTATGGCATAAAACATGCTCGATCTTGTTGAACAGTCCATGAGCAGCTTAAAAAGTGTATCTCATAGTTAAATGTTCTGTTTCATAATTGAATGTCAGTTAAGGCCATTTGATTGATGGTATAGTTTATATCTGATATTTCCTTGTTTATTTTTCAACTCTGACTTATCTGTTGGTGAGAGTGAAGTATAGGAGTGACCCATTATTGTGAGTCCTTTCAAATCTAGTAGTATTAGGTTTATGAACTGAAGTGCACTAAAGTTTGGTGTACATATATATTTATAACTGTTTTATCTACTTGGCACATTGTTCCCTTTAGTAATAGGTAGTGACCTTCTTTGTCTCTTTTAATTAATTTTGTCTTGAAGTCTGCCTCATTGGATATGAGTATAGTTACTCCTGCTTGATTTTGGATTCTATTTTTTTTTATTTTCAGTACTGGCAATTGAACTTGGGAGCTTGCATTTGCCAGGCAGATACTAATGCTGTTGGGCTATCCTCCCGGCCCTTGGATTCTATTTATATGGAATATTTCCTTCCATTTTCTAATTTATTTCTTCATATGTTTCTGTTATTGATGTGTGTTTCTGGCCTAGTACATAATCTAATATTTGCTTTTAAATCCAATGTTTCACTATTATGGCTTGCATCTAGATATGCCTCCAGAAGCTCATGCTGTTATAGGTGGGAACATTTTTAGAAGTGGCTGAATCTAGGGCATGCAATGCTAAGAATAAGTGTGTGGTGTTGTAATCAAAGGTGTTTGACTACTAAATTAGCTCCCTGATTGGCTTGGTATTGTTCCGAGTGTGGATAATGGGAGGACCCACACTGGATGAGTGTCATACACCCTGAGTGGGTAGGATATAAGGGACAGAAATGGGGCTCCCGCTGTTGCTTGATGCTTCACTACTTTGCTGTTTTGCTGCCTCTGCTGGTCATCTTTCATTTCTCCTCTGCCACACCATCCTGCCTTGGAACCAATCAAATATGGACTGAAACCTCTACACATTGTGAGCCAAAAAATAAGCCTTGCCTCCTTTAACTTTGGGTATTGGGTATTTTATGTCAGTAACAAGAAAAGAAACTAACACAGTCACTATGTGTCTCCTGATTGTAAAATTAAGACTATTTACTTTCAGAGTTTTTATAGAAAGTTATGTATAAATTTTTGTCATTTGTTATTTTTCTAATGTTTGATTCTTTCTTAGTTCTTAATAGCTTATCTATTGTTCCTCTTCTATATGGAGGATTCTATAATTCTGGCTTTGACATTCTCTTATTATAAGATAAAATTATTGATCTTCATGCATCAGTTGTAAATTTTAATTATTTGAGTTAAAGAAGGAAAGAATCATAGCAAAATCAAAAGGAAATTTATGTGACACTTCAGGCAAAATGTAAATACAATTTCTTTTTATTTGTAATGTTCAATAAAGTAGTTTATGTAATTTGTTTTACAACTTAGAAAAAGTAATGTAGAACTGAGATTGTATTTTGTTTTGTTTTAGGTACTATTGTATGATTAACTCCCTGCTTGCAGAATTTCTCAAAAGATACTTCTTGTGTGTCCTTAAAAATCATCACAGGTACATGAAAATTCTCACAGTCAGAAATTTGGCAGGAAATAAATGATTTATTATTTTCCTTGGACAATAGGATTAAATCATTTCAAGTACACCATTCAACAAAAGATTTTGTTTTCTACATGTTGAAAATGCTACTACTCTATTTTACATTTTGATTATTGTTTTGCAAAATCAGTAAAATTGCCTAACTTATCAAACTAATTTTCAAAGAAATCACTTCTATTGTATAGATAACAGAGACTTGAGAAATACTATTTTTCACTTTATATGTTCTAATTAAATTTTAAATCAAAACTAGTAAGAGAAGTTAATGTGATTGCACAAATGGGCTCATGACCAAGAGGAACTGGTCATGTCCAGTAACTGAGGTTTCTGCACTTGAAGACTGCTAATATTTAACTGGACAAAATAACACTCAGCAGTTTGTTCTCAGGCCAAGTGCAGCTAAACGTATCCTGCTGTAATTTGTTTGGATAGAATTCAAGTGCAATAGTCAAATTTGTGACCTGCAAGAAGACAGGAGATTCAATAAGACACTGCTAATAGTTGTGGGAGAAGCCCGCTTTATAATGTTGATTTATGGCGTCTAATTTCTTTCTTTTTTTTTTTTAATTTGTGTGTGTGTGTGTGTGTGTGTGTGTGTGTGTGTGGCCAGCTCAGCACACCAGGGGGCAGGGCTGGCTGGCATGTGGTGCTGGGGGATTGAACCGCGGTCCCTTTGTTTTTGCTAAGCTTGTTCTAAGTAGGTGCTTTAGACCACTGAGCCATCTCACCAGCCCCAATGGCATCTAATTTCATTAAGTCATTTTGTCTCCAAGTTCAAACCCAACTGCCTTTTGTTTTAGGGCAATCACATATCAATTCAACAATTACTTGTTGCACAACCACAAGGTGACAGAATAGGAAATAAAGCTACCACATTTTCCTTCTCAGCGAGCTTCTTCCCAGTGGAGGAAGACAGAAAACAATACAAATAAAATTCAATTACATATAAAAAGGATTTACAGCTTTGTGAAGCAAAACAAAACTAAATGACAGAGAACTAGGGTGGGAGTTAATTACAGCTCTAAATACAGAGGCAGAAAGAACCTCAGGAGAAGCTGACTCTTCAGCAAAGATTTATAGGAGATTAAAAAAAGAAAACCCACTATGCTTTTTTTCTTTTCTTTTTTTGGTCTCTGGTTCTCCAGTCCTTTTTGTTTTTGATTTCCCCTTTTCTATTCTCCTTTCTTCTTCTTTCTGTTAACTAGGAAATTCATGTGATGCAATATAGTAATACTCCAGTACACGAATACTTCCGTTCACCAATTCTGTTCGCAAGCGGAAAAATTGGGCAAAATTGTTTTTCCGTTTGCAAACTCTGCATCAGGTGATGAACGCGACTGTGGCTATCTTCCGCTGGACCGTGGAAGGAATTCAGTTCATGTGCAGAAGCACCACTGTAGCTATCCCAAAGTTGTTTAGTCTTTGCTGAGGTCATAATACCTATTTCCAGTTTTTCCTTTTGCTGCGGTGGCCGCAGCCATGAGTATGCTCAGGCTGCAGAAGAGGCTGGCCTCGAGCGTCCTCCACTGTGGCTAAAAGAAGGTCTGGTTGGATCCCAAAGAGACCAATGAAATCGCCAATGCCAATTCCTCTCAGCAGATCTGGAAGTGGATCAAAGATGGGCTCATCATCCGCGAGCCTGTGACCGTCCGCTCTCGGGTGCGATGCCGGAAGAACATCTTGGCTCGCCGGAAAGGCAGGCACAGGGGCGTCGGTAAGCGGAAGGGTACAGCCAACATCCGAATCCGAAGAAGGTGACCTGGAGATAGCAGAATCAAAGAAGGTCGACTGGCACATGTACCACGGCCTGTACCTGAAGGTGAAGGGGAATGTGTTCAAGAACAAGCGGATCCTCATGGAGCACATCCACAAGCTGAACCCCAAAAAGCTCCTGGCTGACCAGGCCGAGGCTCGCAGACTGAAGACCAAGGAAGTGCGCAAGCGCCGTGAGGAGCACCTGCAAGCCAAGAAGGAAGAGATCATCAAGACCCTGTCCAAGGAGGAGGAGACGAAGAAGTAGTGCCCTGCGTGTACAGAGAACGGACAGGTCCCAAATAAAAGAGCTCTTGTCCAAAACAAACAAACAAACAAACAAACAACCTATTTACAAAGGTAATCTAATTTATATTCGCTAGAGTTGTGTTGATTATACTAATAGCAAACTAATAATTACCCCTTATTAGCCTTTGAGAACCGTAATAATTATTTTATGATTTACATATTATTACAGAAAGAATATTATTATGAGAGGGAGGAATACGAGTAACAGTTGAGTAGCAGGGAGTAAGAGACTAACACTGCTTGCTTACTCTGAATAGATAAGACGACCCTACTATAGTCTTCCTGAAGTTATCCTTGACGTCGGGTGGTAACAATGTAGCTTCCATTTTAACCAGTTGTTTTGGGTGATCAGTGGTGATGATCAATTTTTCTTATCACTGGAGTCTATGCACTAAGTTTCTGACACTCGTGATTGTATTACACAGGAGGAGCACGTAATTCCTTCCCTGTGTTAAGTACATTTCGTGATTGCTATGGTTTATGTCTCGATATCCCTGCAAAACCTCCTCCATGTCTTAGAGGTGGAGCTTTGGGGAAGTGAAGGTCATCTCATGTCATGGGGGTGTGACACAGGGCAGTAGATTAGTCCACTGAAGAGCTTGTAGCTAAAAGGAACGCTCATCAATGGATGAGTCTTCTGATGAGTTTAAGGCTAAATGTGATGCTGGAAGCTGATGCCTGATTGGAGGACGTGAGTCACTGGGGGCGTGGCCTGGAAGGGTCTATCTCCCGCCCCCTCCCACGATCTCTCTCTGCTTCCTGCTGCTAGGCCTTGGGCTCTTTTGTCCTCTGCCACGCTACCCTCTTGGAGCCAGCCAACTATAAACTGAAAGCTTTACAAACTGTGAGTCAAAATAAACCCCTCCTTTTCTAAATAGTGGGTTTTGGGTATTGCGTCTCAACGATGAGAAAGCAACTCTTATAATGACTTTCTTCCTACAGTCTTCTCCGCACCCCTATTAGATGAGTGCTATTGTTATCCATATTTTAAGTTTGAAGAACTGAGATGTGGAGACTGTAAGAAAATTGGAAGAGTTAGGAGTGGAATCACAACATTCTAATTTCAGAGACTATTTTGACAATCTCTGTGCTATTCGTATACTTTCAAATGAGTTTTCTAATGCTTCTTACTAAATAAAACTTTGAGAGCAAGGCAGTCCACTTGGAAAAATACAGCAGATATATAAATGGTCCTTAAATAATATCTGTCATTCCCAGTGGGTGCTTGTTTCTTCAGGACGGGAGTGTTTCAAGTACGAATTGCTCAAGTAAACCAGGGTAAGGGAAGGAAACAACGACCCTCAGGATTAACTCTCTTCAGATCATAATTTGGCAATATAAATGGGTCTATTTTAATACAATAGGCAGCATATTGAATATGTACATGACTCAACAATGGGGTGGGCTTTCGGTCTGCAAGCCAAGTAGTGTACGAAGCTTACCATTTATTTCTGTTTCTC
The DNA here is from genome assembly GCF_000260255.1 of Octodon degus. Taxonomy (NCBI): domain Eukaryota; kingdom Metazoa; phylum Chordata; class Mammalia; order Rodentia; family Octodontidae; genus Octodon; species Octodon degus. The sequence continues at coordinate 1,126,607 of NW_004524864.1, forward strand.
CTAGTTGGGTTTGAGCTTCAGCCTGACACAGAGCCTTCCAGCTTGACAAGCCCACCTCCGAGTCACAGCTGCTGCTCATTGGCTCAGCGCCCTGTGATGATCAAGTATGCCGCTCCCGGGGCTGGAGGCTGAGCTCTCCGTGTCCTGCGTGAGTTCCCCTCCACCCCTGACCAGGAGAGGCACAGAGCAGGGAGGAACCCTTGTTTGGTAAAGTGAGTGATAATTCAGGATGCTTTATATGAGTTTGGAGATTAATAACTGTCTAGTTTCTTTAATATGTATTATCATGTTTAATGATCATGGTCATTATCAGAAATAAAAGCATAATTCTGAAGAATTTATCAATGCATTGTGCTCGAGATGAGACAAATTAAAATAAGCAGAAATTGCAGAGCTTGTATCTGACTTCCCCTTTTATATAATTTATTACACCACTTTTTACCCCTATTTTCTTTTGTTTTTATATTTTCTGGAAGATTTCCTCAGTGTTTACATTTTGTAATCTTAGAGATTTTGTTTTACTTTTTCTTTCTTTCTTTCTTTTTTTTTATTTATGTATTTGGTACAGGATCTAACTATGCAGCTTGGACTGGTAGTCATCCTCCTGTTTTCAGCCTTCCCAGTGCTGGGATTATAGGCAAGTTCCACTATGTCTGGACTCGGTCATGGGCTCAGCGTGCCCTGTGGGTGGGGCTGGCATGGTGTGGGGGACCGGGGATCGAACCTTGGTTGCTGGGCTTGCCAAAGCAGGTGCTTAGTCCACTAAGCTATCTCACCAGCCCCAGAGATTTTATTTTAAATTAGCTCAATCTCATTCCTAATTTTGAGAGATATATATTGTTTTTTGATTATTTCATTTTTATGCCATGTTTTATGGATGTGATATTTTCTATGCCTAGTAGAGTTTTATATGATTTTGTGTTGTGATTTGGTTTCTCTTTTGGAGTTTTCTTTTTTCTTTCTGTTCTGCTTATGTTTCCTAATTTTACGTTTACTTGTTTTGATTTTTGTCATTCATATTGGAAATTCACTGATGGTCCTTAACTATGTATTTGTAGTTAGATTGAAGCAGTACAAGTTGATCATTGATCTTGTGATCTAGGTTTGGGAGTACTGCTTGTCACAGGATGGGCTGTATTGTTGATTGTAAGCTGGCCAGGAGGAACTTTGAAAGGGAGCACTTGCAATTTTGAAGGTGTTTGTGAGATGTGCTTCCCCTGAGAGTGTCCATTCTACCTGAAGAACAGGCATCTGCATGAGTCAGCATGCTTGCATTTACCTTGAGCATCTATGGCCAACCCCTTCCTTTCTGATCCTACTTACCCTTTTCTATGTTCTCTAAAATATCATCTTTCAGATAGCCTCTTTAACAAATGGTGCTGGAAAAACTAGTTCTCTACATGCTGAAAACTAAAACTTGACCCAGGTCTATCACCATGCACTAAGCTAAAGTCAAAATGGATTAAAGATCTAAAACATTAAAACAGAAACACTTAATCCCCTGGAAGAGAAAGTAGGAGGAAGTATTTGAACAAAAAAACAATTGAATATGAAAATCAAGTTCCACTTTTAAAAAAATCTGATGGAGATTTTGAGATTGCATCATTTCAATAGACTAAATTAGGAACAATCCATATCTTTACAGTGTCTTCTATTTCTATCTTTTCTTAAGTTCCTTTCATGTATTTTGTTAGACTAATAACTATATGTTAAAAAATAAGTGGATGAGATGAACATGGATGAAATGGATTGATTCATAGATATTGTGTATATGTGTATCTGTGTTATTTGCTAATTGGTAATGCTGTACAGAAATGAAATAATTTTTCAGTTGAAAATAAAATAAAATAAAATTAAAAAAATATCATCTTTCAATTGGTTATCTTTGATGTCATAAAAATGAAAGAAAAGATTGTATTAGGATCCAAGCCTCCTGACACATGGCATCAAAGAAGTCAGTTCTCTTCAAAGATCAATTTTACTGGTAAAGTACAACAATAAAGATAATTGATGGGGCCTGGGAGATGGCACAGTAGAATAAGCGCTTTCCTGTCATGTGCAAGGGCCTGAGTTCAATCCACGGTTCTGAAAAAAAAAAAAAAAAAGATAATTGATTATTAAATTCCCTTCTTATATAATATGAGGCAAGCTATCATGTGGTGAATGATGTGACTGTAACATATTCCCAGAATGATTATAAAAAGAATTGCTTCCTATAGCATTTGAATTTGGACTGCATATTCAATTCATGTTCAAAATAGTATTTCCAAAATATTATCCTATAAAATTGATTATTAGGAGAGAATGATCCAGGCTTTGGACAAAGAAATCTCAAAATCATTGATCACAGTATAAATATGTAATTAGTCTCCAAAATAAAAAATAAAGGAGAAAATAATAGGACTCAAATTCAGAGTAATCTATATTCAATCCAGGAAACTGGATATTTAGTTTACCAGAGTTAGTTTGATATACATTTTATGTATTTTAACAAAAGCTCAAAACAGCTGCAGATATGAATGTACATGATTAATGAACCTTTAAATAGGTTTTATGGGTGAGCTAATATAGATATATGTGAAGTTACAGAAGTGAATTAGTCTGAGATCCCTAGTCAGATTTCTAGGGAAGTATTGCTTGAACAACTTTATCAAAAATACATATTACCTTCAGTCATGACAATATGCAGATCACATGTATTAAATTATGCTTCATAATAGGAATCAATCAACACTCCCACTAGGAATGTAGGAAAGAGCTTACTTACCACACACTTGCCATCAGCTGAGTACTGGGTCACTTTGCTCTTGAGAAGGAACTAAAGAAAGGCAACGTAGGAAAGAGCTTACTTACCACACACTTGCCATCAGCTGAGTACTGGGTCACTTTGCTCTTGAGAAGGAACTAAAGAAAGGCAACGTTAGTGGTACCAACTTCATTAAAGAGGCAAAAGCTGCTTTAGGTAGAGTTAGAAACTGAGATTGCAAATAGCTGAAGCATAAGAAGTGTCAGAATCTAGCCTTTTTATGAAGTGACAGGTAAACAAGTAGTCTATGACGCGAACGTGAATGACTCATCCTGAATCTATTTGAATCCTAAATACAAAAGTATTTGATGCTATTTCATATAAACAATATAGCACTAACCTTGATTAAATTCTAGGGCAGATCTAGCTGCTGAAGAAAGAAGTAAAAAAATCACAATGGGATGAATGTATAGGGCAGTATTATTAATGGAGGTAGCAATTTTTAATGCAAAATAATGTAAGACTTTAAACAATGTAAAAGAATTGATTAAAATGGCAAAGGGAATGTTAGGGGTAGAAAATAAAGCCAAGTATGGTAGTGATTCCTGTAATTCCAGCACTTGAATGGCCAAGGCAAGGGACTGCGATTAGGTTGAGGCCAGCCTGGGCTACATAGTGAGTTCAAGGCCAGCCTGGAGTATATAGTAAGACACTGTATCAAAAACCCAAAATAAAAATAAAAATAAAAATACAAGAATATAAAAAAAGAGAGTGGTGGTTTTATAGAGAAAGATTAATGACTGTGAAAATTATTATAAATGAGAAAACAAAGTTTGTAAACAGAAAAATTTGTTAAATACAGTGTTCACACAGGGTGCATTTTTACCTTTCTGATGCCCTACCTTAATGAGAAAATCCTACAGAACATCATTTTACACCTGCATTAACATAAAGATAAATAGAACTCAGGCTGGATTGTATTCATCTTTATGCTGATTTGCAAGTAATTTAAAGCAATTTTTTTCAGTTTTTATTTTTGCTAGCATATGTTTGCAGTATACGATGGTCACATTCCTAATGGGGAGTTTGTCCATGTACATAACATA
>NW_004524864.1:1130558-1138024 GCF_000260255.1 Octodon degus
TTTATTTTCTAAAGAGAGTATAAGTTAGAATTAAAACAGAAAAAATTACAAGTGATACAGAATTTCTTAACAAAGTAACATGTATTTCAGAGTATTTGTTGTAAGACATACTGTTGTCTTCCAACTAGTTATTCATATTACCAGATATATGCATGTAAAATTGGAAGAAGAAAGAAAAAAGAAAGAAATGTATAAGAAATTAAGAAGAGAAAAAATACAAACAATTGAAAAAAAGGAGACAAAGCAAATTAAACATCATCTGCTCCTTTCCACAGACCAGCAGAAATGCACAGTACAGTTGTCCAAAGCATTTTGCTTGCATACATAGATAATTCTCTTTCCCCTACTCCCTCTCCTGTCCTTCTCAACTCAGTAACTCTTTCGTTTTGAATAACTTCTTTTCCCCAGTATCTATTGTACCCTTCAGATTCTATTTTTCTCTTTCATGTTCTCACACTAAGGACACAATACGAAGACATAACACATCTTAATTCTACTTTTATTCCCTTCTCACCCTCTTCCTCCCCTTTCCTGCCATCTCTTAGTACCCTTTCCTTTTGCAAACAACATATCTCCTTATTTTTCATTATCTGTCTTTTATTTATTCTTTACACTTTGGGCTTTTCAGAGAAGAGAAATGTGATATTTTATTTCAGTCCATGTTGTGATTTCAACATGAAACTATTTTATTACAAATGACTTGATTTTTCTTTTTTTGTGTGTGTGTGTTACTGGGGTTTGAACTCAGGACCTTGCGCTTGCTAGGAAAACACTTATTCTATTGAGCTATCTCCCACGCCCCTGAGACCTGACTCTTCTTTATGGAAGAATAGTACTCCTAGTGTGTATAAACATCACATGCTCTTTATCCAGTCATCTCTTGATGGACATATAGGCCACTTCCAAGATTTAGCTCTTATGAAATGTGCTGCTATAAGCATGGTTATGCATGGATCACTGTAAAAATGATGTCTTTTACTCTTTGGGGAAGATACTTAAAAGGAGAATAGCTGGGTCCAGTGAAATTTCTATTGCTACCTGTTTAAGGAAACACCATACCAGTTTCCATAAAGGTTGTAATACTTTACTTTCACATCAACAATGTAGGGTTTTCTTTTCTCCCAAATCTCACCTGAGTTTGATTTTTTGATGATACTCTTTCTTTCTGGGGTAAGATAAAATCTGTGTTGTTTCAATTTGTATTTCTGTAATGGCTAGAATTGTTGAATAGTTTTCACATATTTATTGACTTTTAAAACTTTATTTTGGAGAGATACCTATTGCAATTGTACATTTTTGATATAGTCTTTTATTTATGGTAGGGGAGGTCTAATTTTTTTGTGTTCTTTATAAAGACATTAGACTTAAGTTCAAAGAATAGCTGTCAATTTTTTCCATTCTGTAGATTGCCTCTTCACATTGTTAGTTGTTTCCTTACATGTAGGAGCTTTTAATCTTTTTAAATTTTAAACAAAAGAAAAATAAACAATAAGAACAATGGTACAAAATTTCAGAACACAACTGTAGGAGAGTAGCAAAGGTTAGTCCATTGCATATTTTTCCTCTTCCTCTTCCTCTGCCTCTTCCTCCTCCTCTTCTTCTTTTTTTTTTTTGTGGTACTGGGGATTGAACTCAGGACCTTGCACTTGCCAAGAAAGCACTTATTCTACTGAGCTATCTCCCTGGTTCCTGAGACTTGACTCTTCTTTATGGAAGAATAGTACTCCCAGTGTGTATAAACATTACATGTTCTTTGTCCAGTCATGTGTTGTTCAGATTACAAAATACAAACATGAAAATTGATCAAACAATATAGGCATATACCTTTCTTTTCAATGAATTAAGAGCAATTAATAGTATATGTCTCAGTTATTTGTCTCTGGTTGCTGAAGCAAAATATCTGACACCCAAAATTAAGGAAAGAAAGGTTTATTTAGCTCACAATGGAGGTTTCAGTCCATATTCAGTTGGTTCTAAGGTAGAGTGGCACATAGTAGAGGGCAGCCACTTATGGTGGTGGAAAACAGTGAAGAGCCAAGGGAGGGGCAGCGGCTGGGCTTCTCGAAGTCCTCTCTCCCCTTGTTACGCTGTAATGCAGATTACCCACCCCAGGGCTGGGTCGCACTCACACCAATTCCCTCCAATGGATCATGAATTAATCACAAATTCTAGAAGCTGCCCTAATGACTGCATGAGGATTTGGTGAGACAACTAGACACAAACCATGATGGTACAACTATCTTAACTAAAAAAAAGGAAAAAATTAAAAAATATATATATCATATACACAAGAAGCTTTTAAACTTAATATATTGCCACTTTTTATTTTGTGGTATGATATGTTTCTTATGCATATTTGGGGTTCTGTTCAAAAAATTCTTGGCTATACATATATCTTCAACAGTTTTACTTATTTTTTCTTCCAGTTGATTGTTTCTATTTTAATATATTAATCTTTAATTCTTCTTACTATTAGTTTCCCACATGATAAAAGATATGGATCTAGAGTTATTCTTCTGCATGTGGATAGCAAATTTTCTCAACACCATTTGATCAAGGAACTATCATTCCTTCAACATATGAATGTGCTAGGAATTATTTCTACATACGCTATTCTGTTCTGTTGATCCACGTATCTATTTTTTTCCCCAATACAATGCTGTTTTTATTCCTGTAGCATTGTACTGAAGTCTGGAGTTGTCATGCCTCCAGCCTTACTCTTGTTGTCAAGGACTGCTTTTGCTGTTTCTGGTTCTCTTCTGGTTCTACATGAATTTTAGGACTGTTTTCTCCAGTTATGTGAGAAGTTCTAATGTTATTTTGAATGGGATTGCATTAAATCTATATATTGGTTGTGGCAGTATGTCCATTTTTGCTATATTGGCTTGCCTAACCAGGAACAAGGGATAATTTTCCATTTTTGATGTCCTCTTTGATCTCCTTTTTCAGAGCATGTAATTTTTATTATAGAGATCATTCACATCTGTATTTAGGCTAATTATGAAGTATTTAATTTTTTTGATGCTGTTATGAATGGTACTGATTTCCTAATGTCTTTCTAAGGGAGTTCATTATTAGTGTATGGGGACACTGTTAATTTTGGTGTGTTGACTTTGTATTCTGCTGTATATTATTTCTAGAATTAATTTAGTTATTAATTCAAGGAATAGTTTTATGGTGTTTTGAGGTCTTTTATGTAGAAGTATCATTTGATCTGCAAATAATGATAATTTGGCTTTTTCCTTTCTTATGCACATATCCCTTTTATTTCTTTCCCTTGCTTGATTGCTATAGTTAATGTTTTCAGAACCTTCTTGATCAAGGGTGGTGGTAGTGGATAAGTTCATCATGTTTCTGATTTGCAGTCTAAAGCTTTCAACTTTTCTCCGTTTAATATGATGTTTGCTATTGGTTTGTTGTAAGTGGATTTTATCAGGTTGAGATAAAAGCTGGCTTTAGACCTATTTTCATTAGCTTTTTTATATCATATATCTTTCAAATTTTCCAAGGTCTTTTTCTGCATCTTTTGAGATGATCGTGTAAATTTTGTCTTCATTTATATTCATGTAATGAATTAAGTGTATGGATTTGCATGTGTTTAACCGTCCTTGTATCCTTGGGATGAATCCTACTTGATCACAGTGCATGATCTTTTTGATGACTTGCTGTATCCTGTTTTCCAGTATTTTGTTGATTTTTGCATCTGTGTTCATTAAGGAGAATCACCTGTAGTTCTCATTTTTGATTAAGTCCTTTTGTGGTTTTGGCATCAGGGTAATTTTGGATTTTAGGAATGATTTTTGGAGTACTTCTTCTCTTTCAATTTCATGGAAGTGTTTGAGGACTATTGGCATTAGATCTTCCCTAAAGTTGCTGTAGAATTCATCAGTAAAATTATTGGGTCCTGGGATTCTTTCTTTCTTTTTTTGTAGCTTTTTCTTTTCTTTTCTTTTCAATGTATTTGGGACAGGGTCTTACCATGCAGCTCCGACTCATAGTGATTCTTCTGTGTTGAGCCTCCCCAACACTGAGATTACAGGTATGCACCACCATGCTTAGTCTTGGTGTCTGGCTCAGTGCTTCTAGGGGCAGGGCTGGCATGGCATGTGGTGTTAGGAATCAAACCCTGGTCCCTGAGCTTGCCTAAGCAGGTGTTTTGTCCACTGAGCTATCTCACCAGTCTGGTAGTTTTTTCCTTAATTAATCATTCATTTCATTGGTTGTTATTAGCTTATTCAGGATTTTTATACATTCTTGATTCAGTTTTAATAATTCATATGTATTTATGAATCTATCAATTTCTCCAGAATTCTATTTATTGGAAGGAAAATTCTCAAAATAGTGATAATCTTCTGGACTTTGGCAGTGTCTATTTTAACTTTGCCTTTTTCATTTTTCCTTGCATTTACTTGGATCCTTTATTCCTTTTTTTGGGTAACCCTGGCCATGGATTTGTTTATTTAATATATTTTTTCAACAAATCAGCTGTTCAATTAATTGATTCTTTGTGTTTATTTTTTAGTCTCATTTGCATTCATTTGTGCTCTGAGCTTTATAATTTCCTTCATTGTACTAGCTTTGGATTTGGATTGTGCTTGTTTATGTTGAACCTTGAGATGTGGTGTTATGGTACTTATTATTATTATTATTGTTAATTATTATTATTATTATTTTGGTACAGGGTCTTTTTTTTTGGTGGGTTCAGGATGCCTTCAGGGCAGGTCTGGTTTGCCTTGAAGATCTGGGGATCAAACCACAGCATCTTGAGCCTGATTGCTTTGTTTAAGCAGGCACTTAAACAACTGAGTTAACAGGCAGGCCTCCTAGTGCTAGGTCTTGCTAGGCAGATCAGACTTGTAGTGATCCTCCTGTCTTAGCTGCCTGAGCACTGGGATTACAGGCATGAACCACCACGCCTGGTTTTGGAGGTTGGCACAGTATGCCCAGGGCTCTGGGGCCCATGTGGCATGTAGTATGGGGGATCAAATTCAGTTGCTTATGCTTGCCAGGTAGGCACTTAGACCACTGAGCTATCTCCCCAGTCCTGTTATTTTTAATCCTTATGTTTCTCTGAGTATGAGTTTTCACACTGATAAACCTCCCTCTTAAGATTGCTTTCATTGTATCCCATAGGCTCTGGTATACCATATTGGTATTACCATTTGATTCTAGGAACTAATTTATTCTTTGATCCTACTGTGACTCACTGACATTCATGAGGGTGCTGTTTAATTTTCATATATATTTTAAATTTCTCTGTTCTCTTTTACCATGACCTGGTAGTATGCATGGTGTAATTCTGATTCTTTTGCATTTACTTAAGCATGGTTTATGGGGTGCTGAGTTCCATGTGCTCCTGAGAACAATGTGTATTCTGTTGTTTTCTGAGTGGAATACTCTGAAGGTATTTATTAAGTTCTTTTGTTTGGAGATTTGATTCAATTCTGATATTTCATGATTTTTTATTCAGTTATCTATTTGTGACATTGGAGTATTGAGGTCTTGTGCATAATTGTGTTAGTGATTGTGCCCAGTAGTGCATATATGCTCGTAATTGCTATCTATTTATGTTGAATTATTCCCTTAACATAAGTAATGATGTTATTTGCCTCTTCTGATCAGTTTTGGATAGAAGTTCATTTTGCTGGAAATTATGATAGGTACTCCCATTTTTTTTTCTGTATTTCCATTGAATGGAATACTTTAAGATTTCCTAGAAGAGTCAGCAGCCTTCTGCACTAGAGTCCCTCCAGATGATGAATACACTGGCTTGGCATTGCTTAAATGCTGAAGTTACTGAGTGGAGAACTGAGACACTAGATCACACTAAGTGTGGAAATAGGAAGTAAGAGAGCAAGTGAAAAGGGTGGTGCCCAACATAAACAAAGACTTGGAAAAAGGAAGCTGTATAAATAGAGAAATTTCCTAATGAACAAAAGGAAGAAAATAATTTCTGGAAGGAGCTTTCGATTGCATCTGCTTTCACAAGCTATTTTTGAAAATAAGTCAATTCAAAAGCGTAATACTTGGTGAGAAACCTTAACTCTGAATCTGTGTATGCAAATGTATTAAGAAAATGCACAGCATAGAATTTCTGTTACTGGTCCTGATTTGCATTCTGTGCCAGTAGAAACCCAAACCTAGTACAAGTCTTGCTTTATAGATTTATTTTCATCAAAGAAAGATATTTGTTAGGAATTTTGTTCATGAGTGTGCGGCTTTTTGATTTGTAGTTTGTATTTTTCCCTTTTTTCTTTTTATGCAAATTGTACAGATAAGTTAAAACACCAGATTTGATACAATATGTCTATGGAAAGAAAAATATTAGAGGACCCTCTCAGCTCATAATGTTGGCTCTGGTAGCATAACTCTTTATGCTACAGATATGTGATACCTTTTCGAAAGGCAGTGTTTAGGCTCTTCCCTCCCTTGGAGTTTCGTGAAAATACTCTTTGCTTTGGAACGCTCCCTATATGCCCCGGCCAAGTAAATATACTTCTTCTTTCCTTCCAGCTCTACCTACACAAGGATCTGCTTTCTCAAGGATGTTATGATTTCTACTTTTGACAAAGATTTTACTCACCCAAAAGTTGTATAGCTAAACACTTAGTTTCCTGTGCAGGAAACTGCACGATATTATATTGTCTTCAGAATATAATATCTTAATGCCAGCAATTGAAGACATGCATATCAGTGTATGTAAATAGTCTCAGAGAAATATGTTGTTTCTTTCACTGTAAAATTCATAGTGGCTTTAATGAAAACCAGTGATATAATTCCTATAGAAGTAAATGAAAAGCCACTCACTGAGACTGTGCATAACTACTTTTCTAATGATGGCACAGAGTTTGAGGTGGTGTGAAAGGTATGACCACAGTGGGAAAAACAGAACCATCAAAAGGCTTTCTTTGCACCTGATTCCACAGTTCATTTTCTGTAATTCTTTGGTGAGGACTCAGAAGTATATCATTTGGTAGTGCTTAGCGGTGCTTAGCCATCTTAGCCATAACCAGTCCACCAGTTTGCTTTCTGTCCCTCATGCGACCACTTTCCTAGCCTCCTCAGGTGGGGATGAAGTAGGAGTCACAGTCCCAGACACTATTACTGGGTGGAAGGCCAGGGCCCTTTGTCTGTTCAAGGATACTGGACTTGGTCTTTCCTCCACTGCCTCCCTCTTAGCCTTCTAGCCCTTTTTTGTGGAGCTTACGATGCCTTACTCTATGGAGTGTGGTGAGGCCTTCACACTCAAGGCTACTGTAGTGAACTACCATTCTGACTGCATCTGGGTAAAAGGACTATGCACTATGAAGCATGACCTTCCTAAGAGAAAAAGGACAATTAATATGTGTGAACCAAATCAATTTAAAATTTCAAAATGAAGAAGAAATGAAGAGTTGCATTTAACTCACTAACACCTCTTCCAGATCCCTAAATAATTACTTTGGAAGCTACACATATAGTTATAT
>NW_004524864.1:1138124-1140585 GCF_000260255.1 Octodon degus
TTTTTTTTTTTAGGGAAGGATCTATAGGGTGTTCAGGGTCTCACTACTAGCTCAGACTTGTAGTGATCCACCCATTTACAACCTCCAAAAAGCTGGGATTACAGGTGCACACCACCACACCCTATCTCAATTGCCATCTCAGTGCACCTTGGAGGTAGGGCTGGCACAGTAGGCTGGAGGACTGAACCCCCAGCCCCTGCACCTGTTTGCAGGTGCTTTAATCCCCTGAACTATTTGGCTGGCCCTTATATGTTCTGAGAAATGTGTTTTTAGGGGATTTTTTTTCATCATTGCTACATCATCGTTAACATAGTGTACTTATGTGAGCCTAGATGGCACAGGTCAGCCACTTCCTGTGACCTTCTGATGTAGTCAGGACACAGGAAGCACCAGCTGTATGAATCTGCTGCTGGAGAAACACTGAATCCTGTTTTTTTTTTGGGGGGGGGAATGGGGGTTAGGTGGTCAGTAGTCTGCCTGGTGGGCAAGACTCACACACCACCAAAATGAAACCTATATTTATTTATACCTTTTGTAAAGTTAGTAACATGTGACACAAATTTCCTAGTGACTAGTAGCCAACATTAACCAGTCAGGATGCTTATCTCAGTACTGAGGTAGCTTGTGTGCTTTAGGCACTAAGGCCTAGTCCTGCCTACACAGCTTTGACTGATTTTCCAGCTTCCTTCACTCCCTACATATCCCCCTTTTTTGTTTTGGATGAATTTGAACTTGGTAGGTCTGGACCTGTTGCTAAGGTAACTCTATATAAGCTCTACACCAACGGTCAGAAAACAGTGCTTTAGAAAATGACAAAGAGAAGGAACAAAATGCAGTCTCAGGCCCCAAGCCCATCCAGAACAAATGCTGAAGACACTAGCATAGAAGAAATTGGAAATCACACACCTGAAATCTCTGAAATAATAGCATCTGAAGTAAAGAAACAACTACAGAAAGGTATCGAGGAAATCAGATCAGAAATAATTCCTGAAGTAAATAAAGAAATGATAACTATAATGAAAGAAGTACTAAGTGTTTCCAAAGAAGACACTGATAAAGAAAATATAGCAGAATATAAAAATGATGGAATCCTTGAATAAGCAATATAGGAAAGAAATAGAATGCATAAAGCAGATCCAAAATGATATACAGGAATTTAAAACCTCAATCACAAGCTGGCAAAACTCTTTGAATGAAAGTGAAAATAGACTTTCAGACCTTAAAGACACCATTGCAGCTAGTGAAAAAGTAAGAAACGATCTCTTAAAAACAGCTAGGATACAGGAAAAAATAATTCAATACTTGCAAGATGATGCAAAGATGAACAATGTGAGACTAATAGGCATCAATGAGAAGGAAGGAGTTAATACAAATGATATAAAAAGAATATGGATGGAAGTAATAGCAGAAAACTTCTCAAATATGGGGAAACTATCTGACATTCAGTAACTGAAGCATATAGAACTCCAAATAGTATCAATCCAATGAAAACCACACCCAGACACATAATAATCAATATCCCAGAAATTCAGCACAGGAACAGTATTCAAAGAGCCGCTAAAGAAAAGAAACAGATCATATTTAAAGGAAAACCCATCAGGATAACAGTAGATTTCTCTTCACAAACCATCAAGGCAAGAAGAGCATGGAGCAAAGTACTTCAAATCTTGCAAGAAAACAAATGCTAACCAGGACTGATATATCCTGCAAAACTCTCTTTCAAGTATAATGGAGAAGTGAAATACTTCCATGACAAAGAACAACTTAAGAATTTCCTGATGACAAAGCCAAGCCTACACAGACTACTAAAAGATGTTCTAGAGAGGGAGAAAAATGACCACAACTCCATGGAAATGGAAAGAACTCCAAAGAACATCAACCCAATTAAAACCAAATTTAAATACCTATCCAGAAATGGGCATGCAAGATGAACACACACTTCTTAGAGGACAAAACTATAGAAGCGAATAAATATATGAAAAAATGCTCCACATCACTAGCCATCAATGAAATACAAATTAAAACAACACTGAGATACCATCACACCCCAGAAATAATGGTCTATCATAAAGAAATCAAGCAACAACAAATATTGGAGAGGCTGTGGGGAGAAAGGAACTCTTCTCTACTGCTGGTGGGAATGTAGACTGGTGCAGCCGTTATGGAAATCAGTGTGGAGACTCCTCAAAAAGCTAGGATTGGAAATTCCATTCAAACCAGTTATTCCCCTACTGGAAATTTTCCTGGTAGAACTGAAAACGTGTCATAGTGATCTACGTGTTCCTATGTTTATAGCAGCACAATTTGTGATAGTCAAATCTTGGAAACAACAAAAATGCCCCTCACCTGAGGAATGGATGAAAAATATGTGTTGTTTTTATACAATGAAGTATTACTCCACTATAAAGAATAATAAACTCAAAGCCTTCATATATAAGTGGATGCCACCTGAGGATATACT
>NW_004524864.1:1142230-1144048 GCF_000260255.1 Octodon degus
AGCTACTTTCTCTTAGTTCAGTGAGAAGAAAGATTTGCAGTAGCAGAGTTTAGACAAGATATCATGTCTGTATCTTGTACTATGAATAACTACTTAGAAGATAACAATATGTAATGTATTAATTATTGCAACTGTCCTACTAATCTGTTTTGAAACTCCTCATTGTTATTTCTTTCTCATTAAAATTAGTAAAACAAAAAAGAGCAAACAAAAATAAAGCAACAAAAAGGAACTAAGGGAATTTTAAAATAATTTTTAAAAATAGCGCCATCATTGTAAATCTTCCAGAATTTTTTGTAAAGCAAATTATTTTATTTTTAAGATGGAAATAGCCTTTTTAATCTAATCACCTTAAGGGGAATATGTAACAACTTCTTTGAGTGTCAATTTTAATGGAAAGAGACAACCACTCTACTTCATGCTTTTCTGTTAAGCTTTACTGGAGGAATGGCCTTCAGTCTCTCCAGGTGGGCAACCCATCTGCCTTTCCTGGAGGCCATCCATACTTGTGTTTGAAAAAAATCCTTTAAAATGCTTTTCCTTTGATCAACCAATCCCTGTTTTTTAAATTAATTTTAAATTTTTTTCAAAGAAAGAATGACCAGTTAAGCAATATAAGAATCTGCTTGGTTTATACAGTGGTTTTGGTGGATTGAATTATTAGTTTGATTTTCCTGCATAATTAGCATTGATGACACAGGCAAAAACCTGGAGATCTTTTAAAATGAGACTGCTGCAACCTAGCAAGATTCCCACTGTACCCTGAGGCATAGGTCCATAGACTCCAGCAGGAATAATTTTGGGCCCCATATTAGGACTCAATATGAATCCAGAGGAGAAACTGATGTCAAAACCTCCACTGAGAGGTTTTAGAGGCAACAGTGATGGTGGCAGTGGAGGCATGGCAGAGAAGCAGAAATAGGGGGAGAGAAAGACTTTATTAACCTTAAACACACAGACAGGACCAAGGGCAGGGAGATGGGCAGATCATCTGACCTGAGACAGGGCGCCTGAGACTTTATGGGCTTTGTTAGGGTTGGAGTTTGAGGGGCGGGTTTAATGATGTACAAGGAGCTGATTAGAGGCTCCTTTGTGTGGGTGGCAAAGGTAAAAGGAAGTTGTGTCCAGGGCTGGAGTAGGGAAAGAGGAGGAAGTGGTCATTGTGAAGATAAGCTGTTGTTTTAAGGGCTTCAGCTATATTAGATGACCACCACAATAATTCAGTAACTCATACTAGGGCCGTAACCTATCATCCACTATTGGTTGTCACTCCCCAAAGGTCAAAGATGCTTGTGGCATTGTTTTAGGCAGCTGAATTAGATAGAAATATTATAGGCAGTCAGACAGGGCCAGGCCCTCAAGGAGACAAGATGGAAGACAAGGTGACTTTGCAACCTGGAAGAGACAGACACTCCCATGTGGGCCACACCTCAAGACAAAAGAGGAAACACAGCTACATACTTCCCTAGAGATGGGCATCAGGGATTGGTACTCTAAAAGTATCAATGATCTTGAAAGAGCCCAAATGAGTCACCAACCCAACCCCAAGCAGGAAGAGACCCTGTCCTATATTCATACCTGCTTGCTACATGACTCACTTCCTCATTTGGTACTGGATTTAATCAATTTTACCTGGGCAATGGTACTTTTAATCTCATTGTTTGACTGTAGTATTGTCCCACCTCATGCCCACCTAAGTGAATTCCCATGTTCTCCCCCACCTTAGACCCACTTCTCCACATAGTTTTCCTTTATAAAAGTCCCCGGAAGAGACAGCTTCTTGGGGACAACCCGCTCAACACCCCCCATCCCTCTCTT
>NW_004524864.1:1144164-1151327 GCF_000260255.1 Octodon degus
TTTTGGCGGAACCAGGGATTGAACTCAGGCCCTTGTGCTTGCCAGGGAAGTGCTTATTGCACTGAGCCATATCTCCAGCCCCATACATTTTTATTTATAATAACTTTTAAGCATGCAAAGTATTTAGGAATGTTTTTTAACAAAAGAGATGGAAGCTTTTAATAAACAGATCATTGAATGAGAATAAAAATTCAGAAATAAACCTAAACATATACAGTAAGTTGATTTTTTTCTTTTTCTTTTTTTTTTTTTTTTTGTGGAACTGGGGATTGAACTCAGGCCGTTATGCTTGTCAGGGAAGCCCTTATTCCACTGAGCCATCTCCCTGACCCTAGTAAATTGATTTTTGACAAAGATATAAACAGGCATGTTAGAAAAGTAATAATCTGTTCAATAACTAGTGCTAGTTCAAGGGCTGTGGAGGTAGCTCAATGGCATATGTACTTGCCTGGCAAGCACAAGGTTCTGAGTTTGATTCTCTGTACAAAACAAAAAGTAAAATTTTAGAACAGGGCATGGTGGAGTACTTCTGTGATCCCAGCACTCAGGAAGTTGAGACAGGAGGACTGCTGCAAATTCAACACTGGTCTGGGTGCTTGTCTTAGTTACTCTTCTCTTATTGCTGGGACAAATACCCATCACCCAAATTGAAGGCAGGAAGGGTTTATTTAGCTCACAGTTACTGGAGGGTTTGTCCATATTCAGCTGGCTCCAAGGCAGAGCGGCACAAGGAGAAAGCAAATTTTCATGGTAGCGGCAAAGAGTAAGAACACAAAGGAGGGGTAGCAGCAGCTCAAGTAGCTAACTTCTCTTTTCTCCTTACATTTAAAAAAAAAATAATTTTATTGAGAAACAAATAGCAATGAGACAGTTTCAAAACTGATTACTAGCACAGTTTCAGCAATATGTTGCATATTGTTATCTTAGTGACTATTCATTGTACAAGATGCAGACATGATATCCTGTCCACAAACACTATTAGAACAAATCTCTCTATTCATTGAATTAAGAGAATGCAGCTGTATATCTATCCTAATTATTTTGAGTATACAGATATAAAATGGTCGTTCATTTGTATCCTCCTTTTTTGTTTAGTTTTGTCAGAGAAGGACATTCCATTGTCATTTAAACACTGTAGATGTGTGAATTCAGGAAAATATTCCAATATAGTCCAGTAGTTCATAATAGTAGTGGGTTTTCCGCAAGACTGTCAATGTTGGAAGTTATTGACCTGAGCCTTCCACTGCTCAGCATATTAATATTGGTCTACTTTTTATACTTTGTTTTTATACTTTTCTGCTGGATGGTCAAGACCAAGACAAAGCAAGACCCGTACAACAAGAAATGTATCTTTTGTATCTGATAAGGTCAGTCAAATCCCCTCAGGATTTATTCAGAAACACTGTATTGTACCTTGTAGATCCTTTGTCTTGGAGAGGATCTTTCTTTCCCCCCAATAAATGTATTCTGCTCATAATCTCTGTTTGTTCCTAAAATTCATTCTTTGGTTTTAGAGAATATGAATTTGTCCCAGGGACCTTTCAGATTGGGAGTTTCATTTTTCCTCTATATCATTTGGAGGTCATCCACCAGAGATCATTTTTACCCTGTGTCAGTGGGGAGGGGAAAGTGCTCCCATTGTTTGATGGGGCCACGATGGACGGACAGACGGACGGACGGATGGATGGACGGACGCATTGGAAGTTTCTCTGAATGGGCCAGCCTTCCACATCAGTTTTAGATTTACAGTTATTTGCCCAGTGGTACCCTCATCTACATCTAGTACATGGACTGGAAGGTTTTATTGAAGAGACAGATAAAGGCTGTGCTCTCTTTGATGCAGCAGAATAGTTTCAGGCTGAATGTCCCTTGTCCCCACAATGGAATCAAACGACCTTATTTTTCTCCCTTTTTTTTAGACTGTGGATGAATAACCTGAGTAATAGCTGCTGCCAAGGCTGTATGTCCTGTAGTATGAGGAGCCAATATCCTCATGAATCTGTATCATCTCAGGAAGTATAGCCTGCTTTTTTTCTCTGTTCTTAAAGTCTCTTTACTCCATTTATTTGCATTTTTGAAGGCCAATTGTTGAACTATTAATTTGCTAGCTTCTGTGTCACTGATTACCCTCTTAGTAGCCTGCAACATACTGCAGCAAAATCTTGGAAAGGTGCACCAGGGCCCAGCCTAACAGAAGCCAAAATAAAGAATGTTTCACTCCTGCAAAGGAGTTCCCTTGAGGCTCCAACTGCAGCTATCTCAGTTTGCTCATATATTTGCAATGCAAATGTAAGTTGTTTGTGTGTGCTAGAAAAGCACCCCTTTGCAATTAGCAAATCTTTTGTAATGGCTAAGTTGTGAACCTCTATTGCCAGCTGCCTGTTCCCTGCAATATTCAAAGAAATTTCCTTTTCACAATAAATAATGTCCTGGATTCAAACATGCTTTAGCTATTTCTTTCTGATCATTTGGGGCCATAGTCTGTCATTCTAGCATTTCTACTCAACTCAAGTTAAAGAAAGCAGTAAGGCTGTAAGTACCAACAGTGTGTTTCAGTTCTTTTAAAGCTTTAAAAAGTATGGATTCTTGAAGAAGACCTACGACTTGTCCTGGATTATCAGGACTAGAACTCCAGAAACAAGACAAAGATATTGAAAATACTCCATGGACTCCCCCACCCATCTGGCTTTTTCAATGCCAGCTGCAAGGGAGATAAAGAAAATGGCTCTGCTTCCCTTGAGGCTGAAGTCCCCATCTGTGACTCAGCAAAATTTCCCTGAGCTCCCACAGGCGGGATGGTGGCTTGTGTCTCCTTATGACCACTGAATGTTTCAGTTTTGCTCAGATTTTAACCATTGACACTATCCTGAATCTAACAAATTTGCGATGCCAGCAATGCACATAGCCAATGCAAGGCCACAGGGTACCATAGTTTCGACCCTCCTGCTTAGCACCAGGTGCACAGGACTGTAGGTGGTGGTAGGCACCAACCTCTGTGACTGGATGGGCCAAACAGATGGGCAGGCATCTGGGTAATCCTAGCTGGCTCTGCTAAGACCAGTGCGTGGAGGGCCTCCCAGAGCTCAGTCTGTACCCCTCCCCCAGCAGCCCAGTGCCACTTGGAACCAACTGCTCCCAATTTACAAGAACTTTTTCCTTTCTTATCTAATTGAGCAAAGCCAGAGGGTTTAAATTCTATCTGCTGTACCACTGCTCTACCCTCCTTGTCCCATTTGCAACTTGATTTTAAAACAGTGCTCCATGTAGAAAGAAGCACAGATACAGAAACCAAAATTTCAACAACATTTTAATATACGTCTACAAACATCTACAGTCATTGAAACTGTTTTCCCCATTTTTAACTCAATCGAATGTTTCCCAGCTAGGCTTCTCTCAAGCCTCTTTCTCTCATTGTGTTCCTGTATCTCTCTGGCCCTAGTGAGCCCATCTTGGCATTAGTGAGCCTCTCCTGGCCCTAGTGAGCCCATCTTGGCACTCATGAGCCTCTCCTGGCCCCTCCTGGCCCTAATGAGCCCCATCCTCAAGATTTACACCTAGTGCGCCAGTGCCAGTGCACAACTGTGTGGACTACTGCTGGTTCCGATCAGTCCACTTCTGTCCCTAATGCACACTCTTTGGTGTGCATTAGGCATGTAGCTGTGTTTCCTCTTTTGTCTTGGGGTGTGGCCCATATGGGAGTGTCTGTCTCTTCCAGGTTGCAAAGTCACCTTGTCTTCCATTTTGTGTCCTTGAGGGCCTGGCCCTGTCTCACTGCTTAAGCGATTTTTCTGCCCACACTTATCTCATACCAGGCATCCTATTTGGGCACCAAATGTAGAGATCCATTGGTCTTACTGTGAATGGTTCTACCTGGGGAAACACAGTGAGAGGAATAAAAAGACAAAAACTGGGCTAGGTGGGCCATAGTCTGCCTGATGGGCAAGACTCATGCCTAAATCTTGTTTTACAGCACTTGTTTTTTAAAATGTAAGAAGAAGTACATTTTCTTTCTTTCTTTTCTTTTTTTTTTTTTGCAGAACTGGGGATTGAACTCAGGCCCTTGCATTTGTCAGGGAAGCGCTTATTCCACTGAGCCATCTCCCTGGCCCCAAGAAGTACATTTTCACACAAAGGTAAAAATGTAGTATAGTAGGTTCATAAAGCAAGTGATACTGTATAATCATTTATTGTTTTTACCAAGTACTGTATATCTACATAATTGTGTTATACTTGTATATTATATAAAAACCTATGGTCAGAAGGTTTATTTCCACCAGCATCAGCACAAACACATGTTTAATGTGTCCTTACAACTTTGTAATGGCCACATGGTAAGAAACTTCTGTTCCATTGTGTCTCATGGAACTTTCATGGGGTATGCAATCTATCTTCTTCACAAAATGTTAACATAAGGGCTGTGATTGTTTTACCACTCCCAAAATAACCAGCCCTTAATTTAGAAGGGAAAGAATGTAGCATTTTCCCTCCCAAAATACATCAAACAGTAGTTGTGAAACCACAGCTTAAAGGCTCCAGATCTTGACTTTTCTTTTTTAATGTATTTGGTACAGAGTCTCACTACCCAGCTCAGACTCACAGTGATCCTCCTGTTTTCAGCCTTCCCCAGTGCTGGGATTATAGACATGTGCCACCATTCCCAGGGTTCAGCACTTCTAGGGATGTGGCTAGTGCTGCATGTGGTGCCAGGGATCAAATCCTGATCCCTGTGCTTGCCTAAGCAGGCTCTTAGTCTGCTGAGCTATCTCACCTGTGCCAGATCGTAGCGTTTGTAAAGTTTATAAAAATATTATAAACTAGGCTGTGTACCTTGAGTACCATTGTTTGGATTTTCTGTGATGTCATTTACTTGTATGTGGCATAATTCTTTCTTTCTTTTTTTTTTTTTTCATAATTCTTTCTGCTTATCCTATTTGTTCAGTAAGGAAAAACTCCTTGAGGAAAGGAACTATTTATGGTCTAGAAATGCCTTGTGCACATAAAGCTTGCAATCTTTCCAACTCAACAGGCAAATGAGCACATGGTTTCAAAATAGAAGAAAGTAACTTAGACCCCACAGTAACCAAGCCTTGGGGGCACTCTTATGAATCTGAATCCTTCATTAAGTTTGCTAAGGATAACACGCTTTTGTTGCCTTTCCTTGTCCTCCATTATAAATACCAAAATAAAACAAATAAATACAAATAGACACATAATTATCTCTATATATTTGCATATCTATATAATATGTATCCTATAGGAAGTTTGTACAGTTTGTCATGGAAGTACTGCCAGCTTATGTACCATTTTCAATTCTAGGCTGTCTCAAAGTACTGCTTCCAGTTCCTTTTTAACACACAAGCAAATTCCTCCAGGTGCTTTCATTTGACTGCATCCCATGGATCCAGGAGTTGTACTTCTAAAGTGTTGGTCATATCTTTGTTCTCCACATCGGATGACAGCTGGATGCATCTCCTGATCTCACGGCTGTCCTAGCCACAAAAGACCAAGATTCTTACTGCCTTGTGTGAATTGGAGGCAGGCTGTGT
This sequence comes from Octodon degus, assembly GCF_000260255.1. Lineage (NCBI taxonomy): Eukaryota > Metazoa > Chordata > Mammalia > Rodentia > Octodontidae > Octodon > Octodon degus. Next base: position 1,149,711 of record NW_004524864.1, read on the forward strand.
CCTGCCTGCTGACTCCCAAATCATTGGGAGAGTGAAAGCGCCCTGCAGGAACTCTCTTGGTGCCTTTCATTGGCTTCTCCGCTTTGAGCACCAAGGAGAAAGTGCCAGGCCATGCTGCTTCTAACCCTGTGCTTGCCAGCTTCTTAAATAAGTAACCAAATGATTCACAGAACTGTGGTTACTTTGTAGATCCAAAGGAATTGGAGGATGCTCAGTTTCTGCACATCTACACTCAGATCCACAGGCCATTTGCTTAAGGGAATGTGGATTTCTCTGTGAGTGTGGAAACACAACAGGCCTCAGGGCTCTGTGGCACTGGGGTAGCTATGGCTCCTGAAGCTGGGAGGAAAGACACAGTTGTCAGCCTCCTGTTAGTTGAGGTGAGTAAGCCTATTTTGTTTGATAGAGGTCTGAGTCCAGGAAATGGAGCAATAGATGGCCTATAATCTTAGAGTTGAAAAAGAATTCAAAGAACAAAGGAAAAGATAGATAATAAACTGGAAGATAGATCTTTTAACAAATGGGAAGGGGCCCAAAAGATGGGAGGTAGGGGGGTTGGAGGGTTGGACTAATAGGCATCAATGAGAAGGAAGGAGTCAAATACAAATGATATTAAAAGAATATGGGCAGAAATAATAGCAGAAAACTTCCCAAATATGGGAAACAATATGACATTCAGTTAACCAAAGCATATAGAACACCAAATAACATCAACCCAATTAAAAACACACCGAGACATATAATAGTCAAGATTCCAGAAATCCACCACAAGAACAATATAATAAAATCTGCTAGAGTCATGGGGTGGCATCTACACTTTGGGATTGATTATTGTGGGTGTGGATGCTGCACCTGCCCTGAGGCAGATAATTTGCTACCATCATGAAAAGATGCTCTCTGCCATGTACCACTCTGCTTTGGAGACATATGAGTACGAACTGAAACCTTCAGGAACTGTGAGCTCAATAAACCTTTCATTCCTTAAAAAAACCCAAAAACAAACAAACTCCCCCAAACCAAAAACAAACAAACAAAAACTGCTAGAGAAAAGAAATAGATCACAGTTAAAGGAAAACCCATCTGAATAATGGCAGACTTCTCTTCACAACCATCAAGTCAAGAAAAGCATAGAGCATAGTACTTCAAGTCCTCCAAGAAAACAAATTCCAACCCAGATGTATATACCCTGCGAAACCCTGTTACAAGTTTGATGGAGAAGTAAAATACTTCCATGACAAAGAACAACTAAAGAATTTCATAGTGACAAAGCTACCCTACAAAGACTACTAAAAGGTATTCTAGAGAGGGATCGAAATGACCACAACTACATGAATGAGAATGGAAAGAAACAACCAAATAGGGCAAATAATGAAACACAGGAGAAAAAGGAATATACAATAGCATTAATTAATAACATTTCAATCATAAGTCAATACATTTCAATTATAACCATCAATGTAAATGGACTCAAATTACCAATTAAAGGAAATAGACAGGCACAGTGGATTAGGAAACAAAATCCAAAAATATGCTATACAAGAAACACACTTAACTTAAAAAGAAATTCGAGTCCTAGCCCAGGTCCGGTGAGTGTGCGGAGAGTTTCCTGCTACCCTG
>NW_004524864.1:1158652-1160452 GCF_000260255.1 Octodon degus
ATAAGTATGTATACACCAAATACGGGAGCACCCAACTATATAAGAAAAATCTTTTTTTATTTTTAAAATATGCTTTATTTTTAAAACACTTTTAGTTTCCCAGCAAATCTGAGAAGAATGTAGAGAGCTTTTCTAGTGTACAACTTCCCCAAAAATACACATAGGCTCTCTCTACAATCAACATATAAGACAAATCTTAATGGACATGAAAAATCTAATATTCAATACCACAATCTTAACAGGAGACCTTAACACTCCCTTATCCCAAAAAGGTAAGTCAAGCAGACAAAAAATTAGCAAACATTTAGCAGAACTGAAACAGACCTTGGAACAAATGGACTTAGTGGACATATACAGAGTATTCCACCCAACCATGTCTGAGTACACATTCTTTTTAGCTGCACATGAGACATTTTCTAAAATAGGCCACATACTAGTTCATAGGTCATGCTTAAGTATATGGAAGAAAACAAAAATTATCCCATGCATATTATCTGACCACAGTGCAAAGAAACTGGAAATAAATGACAAAAGAAACCAGAAAAAAACCCTAAATACATGGAAATTCAACAACACCCTACTCAGCAACCAATGGGTTACAGATGAAATAAAGGAAGAAATTGAACAATATGTACAATTCAATGAAAATTCAAGCATAGAATATTGGAATTTATGGGATGCGATGAAATCAGTTCTTACAGGGAGATTTATAGCTGTGAACTCACACATTAGGAAAACAGAATGGGAAGAAATAAACACCCTAATGCTGCACCTCAAACCACTAGAAAAAGAAAAGCAAACCAATCCCAAGGCCCAAAGATGGGGGAAATTATAAAGGTTAGAGAAGAAATTAATGCAATCAAGATAAAGAAAATAATACAAAGAATTAACGAATGAAAAATCTGGTTCTTTGAAAGATTAAATAAAATTGATAAGCCCCTAGCTAACTTCATCAAAAAGAGGAAAGAAACACTCAAATTCAAGCAATAAGGAATGAAGAGGGTGAAATTACCACAAACCCAGTGGAAATTCAGAAGATCATCAATAGCTATTTTGGTAATCTTTACTCTCACACAAGCAAAGACACAGAAGAAATGGACAGATTCCCAGAAAGGTACAAATTATCAAAGCTTAATCAAGAAGAAATAAGAACTCTCAGTTACCCAATAACAGCCAATGAAATTTAGAATGTAATAAAAAACCTACTGACAAAGAAAAGTCCAAATCCTGATGGATTTAAAGCTGAATTCTATGAGACATTTACACAAGATATAATCCTAGTACCCCTCAAACTCTTCAAAGAAATTGAGAAGGAAAACACTTCTCCCAAAACCATTCATTGGCAAGTGTTATAGTGAGAGCAAAACCAGAGAAACATGGAATTGAAACAGTGGACTACAGGCCTATCACCCTCATGAACATAGATGAAAAAATCCTCAATAAAATCCTAGCACATAGAAAACAGCAAATCATTAAGAAGATTATGCACCATGACCAGGTAAGATTCATCCCAGGTAAGATTCATCCCAGGGATGCAAGGATGGTTTAACATATGCAAATCTATAATTGTAAATCTCTATATCAATAGTGCCAAATCCAAAAACTACATGATCATCTCAATTGATGCAGAAAAGGCTTTTGACAAAGTCCAACACTCACTCATTTTCAAAGTCCTACAGAACATAGGAATAGATGGCTTCTACTTCAGTCTGATAAAAGCCATCTATGACAACCCAATGGCTAACATAATTATAAATGGGGGAAAACAAATCTTTTACTCTCAAATCAGACACAAGACAA
>NW_004524864.1:1160613-1166809 GCF_000260255.1 Octodon degus
GAGAGAGAGAGAGAGAGAGAGAGAGAGAGAGAGAGAGAGAGAGGAGAGAGAGAATAGGAATAGGTAAAGAAGAATTTAAACTATCATTATTTGCAGATAATATGATACTCTACTTGGAAGAACTAAAAAACTCCACCAAGAAGCTACTAGAATTAATACACAAATTCAGTAGCATAGCAGGAGACAGTCAATACCCCAAAGTCAATAGCATTCCTCTATACAGATAGCAAACACACTGAGAGAAAAAGTAGAGAAACAATACCCTTTACAATAACACTGTGGAACATGAAATACTTAGGAATTAATATAACTAAAGAAGTAAAACATCTATTCAATGAAAATTACAGTACTCTGAAAGGTGAGACCATAGAGGATTTCAGAAAATGGAAAGATATTCCATGCTCCTGGATGGGAAGAACCAACATTGTGAAGATGGCCATACTCCCAAAATTGTTATACAGATTTAATGCAATGTCTATGAAAATACCACCAATGTACCTTATAGACCTAGCTAAATCATTTCTAAAATTTATTTGGAGCAAGAAGAGACCTAGAATAGCAAAGGCAATCCTGGGCAACAAAAGCATGGCAGAATATATTACAATCCAAAACGTGAAGTTATACTGCAAAGCTACAGTGGTAAAATCAGCATTGTATTAGTAAAAATATAGATCTGAGGATCAGTGGAACAGATTAGAAGTTGCAGATGCAACTACAAACACACTCAGCCATCTTATCTTCAAGAAAGGGTCCAAACATGCATTCTGAAAGAAAGATAGCCTCTTTAACAAATGGTGCTGGAAAAACTGGCTCTCTATATGCTGAAAACAAAAACTTGACCCATGTCTATCACCATGCACTAAACTAAAATCAAAATGTATTAAAGATCTAAACACTAAAATAGAAACACTAAATCTCTTGGAAGAGAAAGTAGGAAGATACCTTGAAGACATAGGGGTAGGCAAACAGTTCATGAACAGTATTCAAACTGTATGGGAATTACTTTAAGGAATTAACAACTGGGATCTCCTCTTATTGAGAAGTTTTTGCACATCAATAGAAATTAACAACAAAGTGAAAAGACAACCTGCAAACTGGAAAAATCTTTAATAATCGCTCAGATAAAAGTCTTCTATCTAGACTATATAAAGAACTAAAAAGAATTAGGGCTCCAACATTTAAAGGCCCAATCCAAAAATGGACATCCAAGATAAACACACACTTCTCAGAGGAAGAAATACGAGAAGCAAATAAACACATGAAAAAATGCTCTACATCAACAGCCATTCATGAAATACAAATTAAAACAACACTGAGATACTATCTCACCCCAGAAAGAATGGCTATCATAAAGAAATCACCCAACAACAAATGTTGGAGAGGCTGCAGAAAAAAAAGAATCCTTCTCCACTGCTGGTGGGAATGTAGACTGGTGCAACCATTATGAAACCAGTGTGAAGACTCTTGAGAAACCTAGACTGGAAGTCCCATTCATTCCAGCTATCACCCTTATGGGAATTTTTCCAGAAGGACTGAAAACATCATATCATAGGGATATAAGTGGGATTATGTTCATAGCAGCACAATTTGTGATAGTCAAATCTTGGAAGCAACCAAAATCTCTGTCTTCTGAGGAATGGATGAAAAAGATATGGTAATTTTTCCCCATAATTTTATTGAGAAATAAATAGCAATGAGACAGTTTCAAATCAAATTGGTAGGACAGTTTCAATAATTAACACATTGCATACTGCCTTCCTAGTGGTTATTTGTTGTACAAGATGCAGACATGATACCTTATTTACAAACACTATTAGAACAAATCCCTCCATTCCTTGAATTAAGAGAATGTAGCTATATATCTACCCTAACCATTTTGAATACACAGATACAAAATCATCATTCATCTATATCCCCCTTTTTTTTAGTTCCATCATTTAAATTTTATAGGTGTGTGAATTCAGCAAAATATTCCAAAATAGTCCAGTAGTCCATAACAGTATTGGGTCTTCCATTTGACTGGCAATGTCAGAAGTTGTTGACCTGAGTCCCTTACAGCTCAACATAACAACATGACTTTATTTCTTGTACTTCACTTTTATACTTTTCTGCTGGGTGGTTAAGACCAAAATAAAGACCTATGTAACAAGAATTGTAGCTTTTGGATCTGATAAGGTCAGTCAAATCCCTTCAGGATTTATCCTGAGACCCTGTACCTCAGATTGCAGATCCTTTGTCAGTGTCAGCCATGTGGATGAGTCATGGCCATTACTTGACCAAAGTGCTCTCTGTGAAAGCTTGAGAGAATATTTTCTCTCCATGTGACTCTCCTTAGGCACACTCTACATCATCGATCACTTTCCCCTTTGGTCCCATAATTTCCTTGATCAGAAAATTTGGCAGTTCCACCTTCTGGGCTGCTCAGGATGGAGAACACCAGAGGCAAGGAGGGAGCCAGCCCAGGGAGGTAGACGGAAGAGCAAGGAGGGGACCGGCAGCCCAGCACCTCGAGAAGCTCCTCCTCCACAAAGGGGCTGAAAAGGAAAAGATGTGTGGAAAATGGCAAAGAGAAGAAGGAGCAAGGTCATGAAGCGCAGACTCCCCGGAAGAAGATAGCAATTCCTCCCCTCCCGGTGGAGCTGCCCCCCGTCAACCTGATACACCGTGACGTCCTGCGAGCCTGGTGCCAGCAACTCAAGCTCAGCCCTAAAGGCCAGAAACTGGAAGCATACAGGCGACTCTGTGAATACGCCTACCTGCAGCAAAAGAATATTCCTAGCACACCCAAGGAGGCCAGGTTCCAGGCATCAGGGAGACAGAGGAAGAGGTCCCTGGAAAGTCCAGAGGGAAGGATGTCTTCAATAGGACCCAACCTTTCTGAGGTGGCCCTGGACCCTGAGAGGCAGCTGGCTGCCTTGGAAGAGCTGCCTGCTCTCTATGAAGAGGTCAACACAAGTGTGATGACTGTGGCCACTCCTGAGTCTGTACTGGCCTCCTGGGGCCGAATTGCAGCTGGTGCCAGGAGGACAGGGACAGAAGAGCCACCAGCAGAGGCCTGCGGTGACAAGTGGTGCGTGGTTCATGGGCGCAGTCTCCCTGCAGTCACCCGGGGCTGGGTGCGGCTGCAGTTCCATGCGGGACAGGCCTGGGTGCCTGACAGGGCTTGAGTGCCCTGTTTCTGCTGCTCACCGGCTCCTTCCCACCACCCCACCTGAAGGACAACCTACTGAGTCCCATCTGCGTCAGAAGGAACAAGATCTTAGCAAAAAGCCTGCATTGGGAATAGAAGGCTGGATCACAGCGAACCTTTGGTACTTCACCTTTTTTAATCACTTGGACTTCTGGAGTGGTGAGTCTACGATAGAGACTGTGAACATCCAGAGCCTTGTGCCCTCCCTGGGATCCTCCCAGCTCACTGGGAAACTGTTGGACCTCTCAGCAATTACGCAGCCATGGGTGGCTCCAGGAAGGCATCCAGGAGGCACCAAAGCCCTCAGCAGAGCATCATCAGGTCCAGTGACACCTCCCATGTGAGAAGACAGACAGGGTGCTGCAGACAGGTGCAGGGACAGGGCTGGGGGTCTCCAGCCTGGTGTCACCCACTTTATCACAGTCACAGGAGGCTCACAGCTGCAGTACCTGTCCTGGTCGCATCTGCAGCCCCCTGAAAGGCTTGTTTGTGTCCACGCCACACTGCTCCTCTGAGCTGTGTCATGTTGTCTGTGTTAGCATGTGGATTGTATTTGCTTTCTGTAATTATAAAGTCATATACTGAGAAAAAAAAGAAAATTGGGGACACAACTGAGTTACATGATGTTACAGTACAAGTTCTCATATGTCCTGAGTCTTAATTGACCTTGGAAGGCTAGGGCCAAAATGTTGGCTTTCCTTGTGGCCCTCTTTTTTCTCTAATTTTTGGTCTGCAAACTTAGGTTGTTAACCCTCCAGAAGAGAAGCTTATTATTATTACCATATAACCTAGGCTGTTAAGCTTAACCTCACTATCTGTCTGAATATCAAACATCTTAGGCATAACATGGAACAGGTATTTTTCATCAAGTATTGATATGTCAAACTTTAAGCCCCTACAGAATATGACAAAAAATTAAAAAATTAAACTATATTTAAAAATAGAAATAAAGAATTATATATGTTTACACATAAGTCCAGAAATCTACCCATATACAACATTGTTGCAGGACGGTCCTGCAACACTCCTTTTCCTGTCTCCTGCCTTCATTCAAAGATGTAGTATTTTTATACAATGTAGTATTACTTAGCTAAAAACATTGATAAAGGCTTCACATATACATGGATTCCACTTGAAGATATACTCATAAGTGAAATAAACCAGACCTACATGTGTAAATATTGTGTAGTCTCCCTAGTGTAAGAACTCCAAAGAAGAAATAAACATTGAAAGGTATGACACAGTCAAATGGAAAACAAGAACTTAAGGACTAAACAATGAAGAGAGAGAAAGGAGACAAGTTAGGAAATACCACCGGGGCAAAACCATACATTTATGTAAACAAGTTGGTTAAGGCAATAGTCCTCAAAATCTCCTTCAGGTTTTGAAACTAGCAGTTAATGTATAGAATTGTCACTCTGACTAACTCTCTATGCTGATACCTGTGAACTAGGCAACTTCATTAAGGATAGCAATGTGTAATACTAAAACCATGCTTGAAATACTTATCATTTTGGTCTTCTAAATACGTACTGCTTCTAGTGTCGTATCAATTATTGCTATACTCTCTTTAAAGTAAATGTTTGTTAAAAAAGGAAATAAAAGAAAACAGGAGACAAGAAAGTTTCATATGAATGTCCTGCTACAATGGTGTGTATGATTTGATTTCTAAATTTGTGTCTAAAAATGTGTAATTATGTTTTTTTTTTACATTATATAGGGATTTAAAGTTTACAATATCCATGGTTGTTGGAAAATAGCAGTTCCTTGTTATGTCTAAGGAGTTTGATATTCAGACAGATAGTGATGTTAAGCTCAACTGCCGCTGGTTGCAGGGTAATACCATTAAGTTTCTCTTCTGGATGTTTAACAACTAAAGTTTACAGACCAAAAATTAGAGAAATAAGAGGGATACAAGGATAGTCAGTATTTTGGCCCTAGCCCTTAAAGGTCAGGGAAGAATCAGGACATAAGAGAAACTGTGCTGTGACATGCTGTAACTCAGTGGCTTCCCAAGTTTTCTGATCAAGGAGATTATGTGGCCAAAAAGGAAAGTAATTGACAATGTATAGTGTGCCTTAGGGAGTCACCTAGAGGGAAAAATTCTCTCAGGCTTTTACAGAGAGCAGATTGTTCAAACAATGGCTGTGACTCATCCACATGGCTGACACTAACAAATGATCTACAAACTGCAGTATAGGGTTTCAGAGTAAATCCTGAGGGGATTTGACTGACCTTGTCAGATACAAAAGTTACATTTTTTGTTATACAGGTCCTGCTTATCTTTGTTTTTTTTTTAATATTTATTTATTTATTTATTAATTTATTTATTTATTTTTTGTGTGTGGCCAGCTCAGCTCACCAGGGGGCAGGCGAGCTGGCATGTGGTGCTGGGGGATTGAACCGAGGTCCCTGTGCTTTGCTTGGCTTAGCTTGTTCTAAGTAGGTGCTTTAGACCACTGAGCCATCTCACCAGCCCCAAGGTCCTGCTTATCTTTGTATTAACCATTCAGCAGAAAATTATAAATAAGAGGTATAAAAAGTAATGCAATATTAATATGCTCAGCTGAAATGGCTCAAGTGAACAAATTCAAGTGAACAATTGTCAGTTCTGCTGATAACTCACTACTATTATGGACTATTGGACTATATTGGGTTATTTTGCTGAACTGAAGTACCTACAGTATTTGAACTTGCATCAAGCATGAAAAGGTCTTTTTAAGGCTTCTCCAAATACAGTTTCTCTAACAGCAATGGAACACCCACCTCTGAGAAAATAGAACAAAAAAGGGGGTATAAAGAAACGACCACTTTGTAGTGCAAAAATATATACATATATACAAAATAGTCTAGATATACACTGTCTTAGTTCAATGAGAAGAAAGTTTGTACTATATTGTCTAGATGAGATATCATGTCTGCATCATGTCCTCTTAATAACTACTATGAAGACAACAATATACAATTTATTAATTATTGTAACTGTCCTACTAATCTGTTTTTTTT
>NW_004524864.1:1182216-1186009 GCF_000260255.1 Octodon degus
TTCCCACCAGCAGTGGAGAAGGGTTCCTTTCTCCCCACAGCCTCTCCAACATTTGTTGTTGGGTGATTTCTTTATGATAGCCATTCTTTCTGGGGTGAGGTGATATCTCAATGTTGTTTTAATTTGCATTTTGCAGATGGCTAGTGATATGGAGCATTTTTTCATATATTTATTTGCTTCTTTAATTTCAAAGTGGTGAACTTTATTTTTTTTTTTTTTTTCTATTTTGGTGGAACCGGGGAGTGAACTCAGGCCCTTGTGCTTGCCAGGCAAGCGCTTATTCTACTGAGCCATCTCCCTGGCCCCTCAAACGTTAAAATTTTAGAAAGATGACCATCATTGTTTTAGCTTGTAGTTGTGTCTTTTAGGAATTCTCTGTTTCTTCTCACTTGTGTTACCAAACTTGCCTCTTTAAACCCTTTTCTAAGATCATCACTATGGCCTGAAGTACTCTTCCTGCTCTTGTCCACTCTAGGGCTTGCACTCTTCAAAATCCAATTCAAGTTTTTCATTCTCTATTCTTTCTGAGCAACAGATTTCTATTCTGAGTTTGCTTTCCAAACTTATTGGCTAAAATTCATTTGTCATTTATTGCCTTTCCTGTTATACTTATTATGTCTTTTTTTATTTTAAACTTTATTTTGTATTTTTAGGGAAGGGTTTACAGGGTGTTCAGGGTCTCACTATTAGATCAGACTCATAGTGATCCACCTGTTTACAGCCTCCCAAGAGCTGGGATTACAGGTACACACTACCATACCCAGTCTCAATTGCCTTCTCAGCATGTCCTGGGGATAGGGACGGCATAGCAGGCCTGGGGATTGAACCCCTGGCCCCTGCACCTCCTTGTAGGTGCTTTAATCTGCTGAGCTATTTGGCCAGCCTCTTATTATGTCTTTCCTGTTATATCTATATATAATTCTAATCTCTGTGCCTTTATATTACTAGAAAATAGTAATATTACATTGTGACTCAATCAATTTAACTGTTAAATTGGCTCTATATGTGGTTCTATAGTATACATCCTAGAAGAAAGTTATAATGTTAACTAAATAGACTAAATATAGGATCAACTGTTTCAATAAGATTTTTCTACTCTAATTGAGACAATTTAATTGTCTCAGCTTTGTCCTCTGTCTTGAATCATAGAATTAATCAATTACCTACTTTTGGCCTGCTACTGGGATGTCTTGTAAAATTGTAAAGGAGAAAATATCTGATTTGTCAACTAAAAGGAAAAGTAGAAATGATCAAGAGGCTACTTTTTTCCTTGAGCGAAATATATTCTTAATTAAATCTCCTTTAACTCTGATTTATCTGTGTCTTTTAGGCAAGTAGTCACTGATGGATTCTAAGATGGGTTTTAAAGTGGAACCATGAGAACTTTTTGCAGACAGCAGGCACTACTGAGATGATTCATTATCGTCTTCTATGCTCTCATGAGGTTAATTCATTGGGCCTGACTGAATGTTTGCTGAGATGCAGAGATTTGACTTTGTTTGTTTCATAATTAGAGTATCACAGTGTTCTTTTTGTATGTTTAAAACATTTCCTTTGATTCACACTGAGATTTGAAGATATTCATAGAACACATAATTTATTTTATGTAATGATATGTTAGAATTTTATCATTGTTATTAATCAAATGATGATCATATTTATTTAGTATGGGGGTCTGTAACATAATAAAAATACATGATAATGTTTTGCTGTGAATTTAATAGAAATACTCATTCTAATTTCAATATGACTAAAAAGTGCAGAACATGCTATGGACTTGAGGAGGTTTCTCTTTCATTCTTTGTTGAATAGTGGAACATTTTGCGTGGGGATTGCTCCTCCTATAGGGCTGGTTTCCTAGTGAAGTGACCCATTTAGAAAGACCTATGCATCTCTAATCTCAGCCAGAATACCAGAGCTCTATTTCTCCTGTGTCCCATAAATATGAGGACATGGCTGATGCTTGCATCTGTCCTCCTCCAGAGGCTGTACTTTTCAAGTAAAGAAAATTAGAGGAGACTGGGCATGGTGGTGTGCACATGTAATCCCAGCTCTTGGGAGACTGTAAATAGGTCACCACAAGTCCAGTCCACCCTGAACACCCTGTAGACCCTTGCCTAAACAAATAGAAAAAAAATCATTTAAAAAAACTAGAGAACTTAAAAATAGACATGAAAATACTCAGAAATGGCAGGCTAATGTTTATTCTGTAAATACTGTGAGGACTGAAGTTTCTTTTAAGTAATATTCATGATTAAATTATCAGTGTATATTAGATTAAATAAAAGATGGGTAAGGAGGGATTCAAGCTTTGGAGCTCAAGTTTTAGGTTCAACAATGTCGTGTCTGGTCTGTGAGCAAATCATCTGGGTTTCCAGAAAGAGAAGAAAACTAAATATTTTGGGGTCAGGGGTTCTTTCATTGTTCAATATTCAAGGAATCCAGCAGACTCTTTGACATCTGTGACAGTCCCAGTTTACACTGTTTTTCATTTTCTAATTTTTATTGCATATCACTCAGTTTGGAACTTCAGTAAGAGTCTGACTTTCTTGGGTTGCTGTTTTACTGTTTGACCTTGTGTGCTTTATATTCTCAACCAGACCAAAAGTGGGTGGAGAATAAGTACACGTTGTGCATTTCTCTGCTATCACACATATCCTTTAGCTTAGAGAAGAAGGAACAGTTCATTTAGTTTTCTGGGTTTAAAGAAAATATTTTGTGGAGTAACATGATATAGAAATGGCTTTGATCTTGATATGTTTGTAGTTGGGGTTACAGCAAATCTTCTTGATGGGATTTTTAAAAATGTACCATTTCTGCTGTTAGTTTCATAGGAATAAAACTAGATGCTATGTTGATACAAACAGTTGCATATTGAGAACAGGATGGCTTCTAGTGTAACTGTAGTGTCCAAGAGTAAAGGAGTTAGGATTGAATGTGTGACAGAGAGGTAGCTTTCCTCCTCATGTCTCACCATAAGCCTATCTCCATGAAGTTTTCCCTCACATCATTATGTATAAAATTTCTTTTCCTTGGTTATATATGATATTTTAAAAAGGTTTTTCTATATCAATTTATTAATACTTCCATTTATGATAAATCATAACATGGTAAAACCACCACTAGCCCGGATTTTTAATGGGTACATTGCCTGATATAGGCTTAGATTTTACAGAATAATTAGTTTGATTTCAAATTTTCTTAATAATATATTGAATAATTGTGCTGAATCCCATGCATTAATGGGGGTACTTGGATTTTTTAAAAATAATTTTATTGAGAAACAAATAGCAATGAGACAGTTTCACAACTGGTTAGTAGGACAGTTACAATAATTAATACATTGCATATTGTTGTTTTTGTAATAGTTATTTATAATACAAGATGCAGACATGATATCCTGTCCAAACACTATTAGTACAAATCTTTCTTCTCATTGAATTAAGTGAAAGTACAGGGCTGGGAAGATGCTCAGTAGAGTAAGCACTTCCCTGGCAAGCACAAGGGTCTGAGTTCAAACCCTGGTCCCCCCCCGCCAAAACAAACAAACAAACAAACAAACAAACAAACAACATTTTTAATGGTAACATATATGTCTGAAATTCACCCTTAAAATATTTTAGAAAGAAAGATTGTAGGTATTTGACTGCACCTTGCTTCTGTGGAAAGGTTAGTCATTGTTAGTGAAGTAGATAAACTTCTAATTTAAAGTTTGAAAACTTAGAATACAACTGAACTCTAGAGAATTAAGAGAAAGTAGCTGTATATCTATCCTAACATACATACATATATA
>NW_004524864.1:1186109-1196575 GCF_000260255.1 Octodon degus
TTCTCCTATTTTTTTATCAGTGTATTCTTTAGAAGCACTTAGTACTTCTTTGATTATAGTTACCACTACATTTTTTAGTTCTGAAATTATTTCTGATCTGATTTCTTCTATACCTTTCTGCAGTTGATTCTTTACTGTCAACACTATTATTTCAGAGATATCTGGTGTGTGATTTCCAGTTTCCTCAGTGGTAGTGTCTTGTGCATTTGTACTGGGTGGACTCGGGGCCTGAGACTGCATTTTATTCCTTCTCTTTGTCATTTTGTATACCACTGTCTTCTGATCTTTGGTGTAGAGCTTAGAGAATTATTACCTTAGCACTAGGTCTGGATCTACGAAGTTCCAGTTTCTCCAGGTGGGTGTTGCTTGGATCTGGCTGCTGTGCTCCACTTCTTTCTGCTGCAGGCGTTAGAGTTGAACCCTTTGTGTTTCTCTGGGAAGATGTTCTGCTCCTGAATCAGCTGAGTGGGTCTTGCCTCTAGCCTCTTTGCAGGGAGTTCTGCTGAAGGGTTCCCTGTTGGGCCTGCAGCCTGGGTTGAATGATGATCCGCAGGCCCGGGTCGTCCCATTCACTTGCCAGGCCTGCATTCTGGGTCTGTTCAGGATCCCCTGGCACCGTTGTTTCACTCACTCCTCGGGCCTGCACTCTGGGTCTGTTCAGGATCCCGGCCTGGGTCATCTCACTCGCTGGGCCTGCGCTCTGGGTCTCTCTCTTTTTCTTTTTTGACATATTTCTAAAAATTTTATTTTAAAGAGAATATAGTAATAATTGATATGACATTAGAAATAGTACACATTGAGAAGATGAAGATGACAGGTATTTAAAGCATGGTTTTTATATTATACATGGCTATCCTCAATGTAGTTACTTAGTTGGGAGATATTAGCATACAGAATTAGTCAAGGTGAGAATTCTACAGATTAACTGCTATTTTCAAAAAACTGATGCAAATTCTTAGTGCAATCACCTTTGCCTTCTTGTATACATACTTGCATGTTTTTCCCCTTACTTTTTTCCTTATCTTTTCTCCTTTCTCTCCTCTTTATTGTTAAATCCTTAACTTCCATTTATTTCCATTGAACTGTACCTGTTATAACTTTCAGGTTTTATTCTTTCTTTTGGGCTTTTACAATGGGGAGACAACACAAGACTTGTACCTATGGGTCTGGTTTATTTCACTTATGAGTATAACCTCAAGTTGAATCCACTTATCTATGAAGGTTTTGAGTTTGTCTTTCTTTATAGCTGTGTAATACTCTATTATATAAAAACACCACATCTTTTTTTATCCATTCCTCAGGTGATGGGCATTGGGGTTATTTCCAAGATTTGGCTATGAGAAATTGTGCTGCTATAAACATGGGTGTACATATATGACTATGATATGATGTTTTCAGTTCCTTTGGGAAAATTCCCAGAAGTGGAATAGCTGGACTGAATGGAATTTCCAGTCCCAGTTTTTTTTGAGGAGTCTCCAAATGGATTTCCATAAGGGTTGTACAAGTCTACATTCCCACCAGAAGTGGAAAAGCATTCCTTTTTCCCCACAGCCTCTCCACCATCTGTTAGTTGACTTCTTTATGATAGCCATTCTTCTGGGGTGAGATGATATTTCAATGTTTTAATTTGCATTTCTCAAATGGCCAGTGATGTGGAGCACTTCGTCAGGTATTTATTTGCTTTTTGTATTTCTTCCTCTAAAAAGTGTATTTTCATCTCAGAGGTCAGTATTTTCATTGGACTTTAAATTTTGGGGCCCTATTTTTTTTTTAGCTCTTTATATATTCTAGACAGAAGTCTTTTGTCTAAATGATTATTGGTTAATATTTTTTTCTAAATTTGTGCATTGCCTTTCCACTCTTCTGGTAATTTCCTTTGACGTGCAGAAACTTCTCAATAAGAGAGTATTCCAGTTGTTGATTCTTTGAAGTATTTTCTGTGCAGTATACTTTTTGTTCATGAAATGTATGCCTACCCCTATGTCTTCAAGATTTCCACCTACTTTTTCTTTCAGTAGATTTAGTGTTTCTGTTTCTAATGTTCAGATGTTTAATCTATTTTTACTTTAGTTTAGTGCATGGTGATAAACTCGGGTCAAGCTTTTGTTTTTGGCATGTGGAGAGCCAGTTTTCCAGCAGCATTTATTAAAGAGGCTATCTTTCTTCCAGTGAGCATGTTGGCCTCTTTGTCAAAGATAAAATGGCTGAATGTGCTTGTAGTTGTATCTATATCTTCTAATCTACTCCATTAGTCCTAGGGTCTGTTTTTTTTTGTTTTTGTTTTTGTTTTTTTTTTCCAGTTCCATGTTGAGTTTATCACAGTAGCTTTGTAGCATAATTTCAAGTCAGGAATTGTAATGTATCCTGCCTTGCCTTTGTTGCCCAGAATTGCCTTTGCTATTCTAGGTCTTTTCTGGTTCCAAATAAATTTTAGGAATGATTTCTCGAGGTCTGTGAGGTATTCTGGTAGTATTTTGATAGGGATTGCATTAAATTTATGTAACAATTTTGGGAGTATGCTCATTTTCACAATGCTGGTTCTTCCTATTCAGGAGCAGGGAATATCTTTCCATTTTCTGAAATCCTCTATGATCTCTTTTTCCAGAGTACTATAATTTTCATGGAATAGATGTTTTACTTCTTTGGTTAGATTAATTCCTAAGTGTTTCATTTTTTGGATGCTATTGTAAAGTGTACTGTTTCTCTTAATTTCCCTCTAAGTGTGTTTGTTATCTGCGTAAGAGGAATGGTATTGATTTTGGGGTATTGGATTGTGACCTGCTACGCTACTGAATTTGTGCATCAATTCTAGTAGCTTCTTGGTGGAGTTTTTTGGGTCTTTCAAGTAGAGTATCATGTCATTTGCAAGTAATGATAATTTAACTTCTGCTTTACCTATTCTTATTCCTTTTATTTCTCTCTTGTCTATTTTCTAATGGCTGTAGCTAATGATTCCAGAACTATATTGAATAGCAGTGGTGATAGAGGACATCCTTGGCTTGTACCTAATTTGAGAGCAAAAGATTTATTTTTTTTCCCCTATTTAGAATTATGTTGACTGTTGGATTGTCATAGATGACTTTTATCAGATTGAGATAGAGGCCATCTGTTCCAATTTTCTGTAGGGCTTTGATCATGACTGAGCATTGGACTTTATCAAAAGCCTTTTCTGTATCAATTGAGATGATCATGTGTTTTTTTGATTTGACTCTATTGATATAGTGTATTATATTTGTAGGTTTGCATATGTTGAATCATCCTTTGCATGAATGAATCCTACTTTGTCATGTTGTATAATCTTCTTAATGATTTGCTGTATTCTATTTGTTAGGATTTTATTGAGGATTTTTGAATCTATGTTCCTGAGGGAGATTGGCCTGTAGTTCTCTTGTTTGGTTGAATCTTTCACTGGTTTTGGTATCAGCTTGCCTCTGGGAATTATAATGGAAGTATTCCTTCCTTTACAATTTCATTGAATAGTTTGAGGAGTATTGGGATTATATCTTCTATACATTTCTTCTAGAATTCAGGTGCAAATCCATCAGGACCTGGGCTTTTCTTTGTTGGTAAGTTTTTTTTTTTTTTAAATTACATTTTAAATTTCATTCACTGATCCTGGGTTATTCAGAGTTCTTATATCTTCTTGATTCAGCTTTGTTATTTTGTACCTATGTAGGAATATGTCCATTTGCTCTGCTTCTTTAATTCTGTGAGAGTAAGGATTTTTGAAATAGCTATTGATGTTCTTCTGAATTTTCACTGTACCTGCAGTAATTTCACCCTTTTCATTCCTTATTGCTTGAATTTGAGTTTTTCTCTTGTCTTTTTGATCAGGTTAGCTTGGGGCATATCAATTTTATTTTTCTTTCAAAGACCAGCTTTTTGACTCATTAATTCTTTGTGTTCTTTCTCAATTGCTTTAATTTCTTCTCTAATCTTTATGACTTCCTCCAGTATTTGTGTTTTGGCCTTGGTTTGCTCTTCTTTTTCTAGATGCTTGAGGTGCAGCATTAGGGTCTTTATTTGTTCCCATTCTGTTCTCCTAATATGTGAGTTCACAGTTATAAATTTCCCTCTAGGAATTATTTTCAATGCATCCCACAAAGTCCAGTAAGTTGTGCTTAAATTTTTATTGGGCTGTGGATATTACTTTCTTGTTTAATTTCATCTGTAACCCAGTGGTTGCTCAGATGGGTGTTATTTAATTTCCATGTATTTATGGGTTTTTGTGGTTCTTTTGCCTTTTATTTGCAGTTTCGGTGCACTGTGGTCAGATAATATGCATGGGATAATTTCTGTTTTCTTCCATATACTTAAGCATGACCTATGGACTAGTATGTGATCTATTTTATAAAACATCCCATGTGTAGCTGAAGAGAATATGTATTCAGATACGGTTAGGTGGAACATTCTGTATATGTCCATTAAGTCCATTTGTTCAAAGATATGGTTCAGTTCTCCTACCCCTTTGCTAATTTTTTGGCTGCTTGACCTATTTTTTGGGGGATATGGGGTATTGAGGTCTCCTGTTATTATTATGACATTAGACATTATATTTTTAATGTTCATTAAGATTTGCCTAATATAATTTTGTGCTCCCATATTTGGTGCATACATATTTATGACTTTTATCTCCTCCTCTTGTATTTTCCCCCTAACCAGTGTATAGTGACCTTCTTTGTTTCATCTAATCATTCTTGGTTTGAAGTTGAGACTGTGAACAGGATTGCTACCCTTACTTTTTTTCTGAGGTGCTGGGATGTGTAGTATTGTTTTTTATCCTTGCACTTTTAGCCTATGAATTTCTTTATGAGTTAAGTGTGTTTCTTGTATATAGTATATTATTTGATTTTGTTTCCTAATCTACTCTGCTAGTCTATTTCTTTTTCTTTTTCTTTTTTTGGCAGAACAAAGGATTGAACTCAGGGCCTTGTGCTTGCCAGGGAAGCACTTATTCCACTGAGCCATCTCCCCAGCCTTACTTCTTTTAATTGGTGAATTGAGTACATTTACATTGATGGTCATAATTGAGGTATTGACTTATGTTTGACCTGTCATTTTCCCGGTGTTGGTTACCTATTTTCATCCTGTGTTTGTTTGCACTATTTGGTGGACTCTTTCCATTTTCATTCATGGAGTTGTTGTCATTTTTGTCCCTCTGCTGAATGTCTTTTAGCAGTCTGGGTAGGGTTGGCTTTTTCATCGTGAAATTTTGTAGTTGTTTGTCATGGAAGTATTTCATTTTTCCTTTAAACTTGAGAGTTTTGCAGGGTATATCAATCTGGGTTGGTTTTTTTTTTTTTTTTTTTTTCCTTACAAGACTTGAAGTACTTTTCTCCATGCTCTTCTTGATTTGATGATTTGTGAAGAAAAATCTGCTATTATTCTGATGGGTTTTCCTTTATAATGTGATCTGTTTCTTTTCTCTAGTGGCATTTAGCATGCTGCTCTTGTGCTGAATTTCTGAGATCTTGGTTATTATATGCCTAGGAATACTTCTAATTGGCTTGATGTTATTTGGAGTTCTATATGCTTCTGTTATCTGAATGTCAGATTGTTTCCTCATATTTGGGAAGTTTTCTGTTATTATTTCTGCCCATATTGTTTTTATAGCGTTTGTGTTGACTCTTTTGTCATTGATGCCTAGCAGTCTTATGTTTTTCATCTTTGAGTCATCTTGCAGCTGTTGAATTATTACTTCCTGGATCCTAGTTGTTTTTAGGAGATCTTTCATTATCTTTTCACTGGCTGCTACAGTGTCTTCAAGGTCTGAAAGTCTATTTCACTTTTATTCTGACAGTTTTGTGATATTTTAATTGATTTCTTAATCTTTTGGATATCTCTTTGAATCTGCTTCATGCATCCTTTTTGTTTTATATATTGCTTGTTCAAAGATTCCATTATTTTTCTATTCTCTTCTTTTTTTTTTAATCAGTGTATTCTTCAGAAACAGTGATTCTTTCACTATGGTTATCAGTTCTTTTTTTACTTGGAAAATTATTTGTGATCTGATTTCCTCAATACCTTTCTGCAGTTGTTTCTTTACTGTAGACACTATTATTTGAGAGATATCAGAAGCATGATTTCCAATTTCTTCTATGCTAATGTCTCCTGCATTTATTCTGGGTGGTTTTGAGGCCTGAGAGTACATTTTGCTCCTTTTGTTTGTCATTTTATATTTCATAGACAATTCTTTATTTTAATTTCTATGATTTTTTAAATGAAAGTTTGATATTAGTTATATCACTGTGACCAGAGCCTCTTTGTATAGAGTCTGCTCTTTAGGTATCTCTTCTGTGTCAAAGATTCTTGCTTTGTGTGTGTCCCAAAATTTTGTCCACTCTATTGATTGAGAGTGAGATACTGGTTTCTGTTTGACACTGTCCTCTGAGCTTTGGTGTGGAGCTTTGGTGCAGTTATTACCGAAGCACCTTCCAATATTACTATGCAAGAGAGATCATGTGGTTAAAGCAGATATAGTTTTGTATTTACAGTACTACAATTAGCAACACTAACAATGGCTAATGAGATTTAGCAATTGACAAACTTGTAACTAATAGGTTTGTAGGTATTTGCAACTTCAGCTTTCTGTCCGACAATCCACTGTGCTCTTCCTTTCCAAGTTGGACCCAAGACAATGACTTCCACAAAGAAGGGTGGTGAGAAGAAAAAGGGCTGTTCTGCCATCAATGAGGTGGTGACCTGAGAATACACAATCAGCATTCATAAGCACAACCACAGAGTGGACTTCAAGAAGCATGCCCCTTGGGCATTTAAGGAGATCTGGAAGTTTGCCATGAAGGAAATGGGGACTCCAGACATTGACACCAGGCTCAACAAAGCTGTGTGGGCCAAAGGAATAAGGAATGTTCCATATCGTATCTGGGTTCAGTTGTCCAGGAAATGGAATTAGGGTGAAGATTCACCAAACAAGCTGTATACCTTGGTAACCTACATCCCTGTTACCACATTCAAAAATCTCCAGACAGTGAATGTGGATGAGAACTACCTTGGAAATAAAGTTACAGAACTGCCCCCCAAAAAACTAAGCTAAACTAATAGGTTTATATTTGAAACCATAAAAACAAACAATATGACTGTATAGCTAAGAATATATTAAATTGGGAATTTATGTTTAAATAAGTTCCAATAAATTCCATCTGGTCACCTCCTCTTGATATACCTGGAGTATTTCAAGCAGTCTAGTTCACCTCAGTTACCTGTTGCCACCTTTCTCTCCAGAGAGAGAGAGAATGCTCTCATAGATCTGGGTCTAGCAGTATGCCTCAGCTCACTAGGTCTGGATCTACCAAGTTTGATCTCATCCAGCTGGGCCTTTCTGCAGTCTTGGTCCCACACTATACCTGTCTGCTGAAGGTTTCAGCACCCAGCCCCACATTGGGCCTGTCTGCTGAAAGTTCTGGTGTCTGCTGTATCTGGAATGTTAACAGATATGTTATAGGTTGGTATTCTTCATATTACTTAAAACATATAAAGCATAATGTGGATGTGTAATTTATATTTGATGATTAAATTATAGATCAAATAACTGTTTAACCAGAAATGTATAATTATTAAAAAATTTTGACATCTGTTTTATGGAAACAACCCCATTCTTTCTAACTCAAGGAATAGGACAGGGAATTCAGTAAAATATACATCTTAAGTATGCTCCTTAAACATCTTTATGCTGTGGATGTAGGGACAAAAGAAATACAACAGAATGTTGTAGGGTTATTTTAGAATAGTCCTTCAGTTCAGTGTGGTAGTACAGTAAATCAGAGCAAGGATCCACTAAACTTTGATAGGCCAGATGCTGAATATTTTGGACTTTGTGTGCCATGTAATCTGTATTATGACTAATCAACTCATTAAAGCAGCTATAGACATTATCAAGAGACTATGTATGGCTATTGTTAGTAAAGTAGTTAAAGATCAGTAAAAGACCACAGCCACGTTGAATTTAGTGTTCTGGATGGGACCTCTGGGAGTAACTCCAAAGGAAGGTCTTACTCAAGTTTACTGAGGTGGGTTTTCATGGACAAGGTTTGGTGGGTTGTGGGAGTGAGGGATCAGTGAAGCAAGAATAGCTGACTAGAAATGCCCTGTGGCCATAACAACAGCTGATGTCCTGTTGTGAAAACTTTCAGGTGCACAGTGACCTAGCAGGGAGAATGGGTGCATCATGTTCTAGCAGAGTAGGTGACAGGGCAACAGGATGTGGGAAGGGACTGTGGGTATTCTCAGAGCTGAGACATTTGGGAGCAGTTACTCCAGGAACTCAGGCAGCTGGGTGCCACACAGGGACTGGACGTATCAGCTACTTCCTACTCCAATCTCATTTACAAAGCAGGTATTGGATTAGATTGTATTTGAAGGTTGTAATTAGTTGCACTTTGGGTTGAAGGAAACCCAATTGCAGTGATGTGAAATACTGCCTTCTAGAGATAGCTCTCCTACAAAGAATGAAGCAGATAAAGTCATTGGCCTTTCTCAGAAATCAATGTAAAGTCTACTGTAGAATAAACTCTTTGGTCCAGGTTCTTTCTTGAGAGCTAGTTATGTAAATTGTCTCAGATATAGAAAAAGATTTATACAGAATTTAAATTAAGAGAACATCAGAAAGATTAATGGCATATAATTATGGTCATAAGATATAGCTTCTTCTTACCTTGGAGGTTGTGGTATACTTAGCAATAATGAACTCATTTAAAGGAAACACATAGAGAAGTAAAAGATCTGCAAAGCAGGGATCATGTAGAGTCTATTCACTTTGCTATTGGAGACCAGTGAGTAATATAAGACCTTTCAAAACTTCATGGAGATAGACCAGCATTGAACAGAATAATTAAAATACCTACATATGCTTTCTGTAGAGTGCAAGGAATGGCACTGAAACCTGTTCAAATGTTAAAAAAAATTTTTTTTTAGGTTTTTTTTTTTCTTTCTGTATTTTAGGGAATCATCTACAGGACCTCACTACTAGATCAGACTCATAGTGATCCACTTGTTTACAGCCTCACAAGAGCAGGGATTACGGGCCTGCACCACCACACCTATCTCAGTTGCCCTCTCAGCATGTCCCAGGGATGGGGCTGGCAACTGGCCCCAGGATGGAACCCCGGGGGCCCTGTGCCTGCTTGCAGGCATTTTAATTCACTGAGCTATTTGGTCAGCCCTTCAAATGCTAAAATTTTATTTTTTTATTTTTTATTTTTTTATCAGAAATGTCCTCTATTTTAATACTAATAAAGTATCTTAAAACATCTACTTGCCATCATAACGTTATATGCACATTTTATTTATAGACAAATATGGAAGATACTGTAGTCTCTCTAAGTAGACCTTAATTTGAAGCAAACACAACAATGTTGAATTACCTTTCATTTTCTAATGCCAGTGATGCAGTAAATCTGGGTTGAATTTTCTTTTCTGGCCATTTGATTTTTCTCTTTCTTCTTTCTTTTGTTTTCTTTCCCTTCCCTTTCACTCCTACTTTTCCTTTCTTCCTTCTTTCCTTCCCTTCCATCCTTCTTTTTGGCAGTTTGCTGGATCTAATTCTTGGGCTGTATGCCACTGAACTGTAGCTCTTTTTATATTTATTTTGAGATGTGGTCTCCTTGTCTAGTTTCCCAGGCTGGGTTCTAACTTGTGATCCTCTTGTCTCAGCCTCCTTAATAGTTGAGATCACAGGTATATACCATCAGACTCAGGTTGAGCCTTTTGATTTTGCTGTTTATGCGTCTTCCAGCTACTGATGGTGCACTTTTTTTTACTCTTAATTTTCTGAGATAAGGTCTCACTATGTGTAGTTCAAGCAGGACTTGAATTCACTATGTAGCCCAGATGGTGCTTCTCCTATCTCAGTCTCCCAAGTTGTGGGATCACAAGTGTGTGCCAACATAACCAATCAAAGGTGAACCTTTTTAGAGCTTTTAATGAGAACAAACAGCTAGCTGTAACATGCCTCCATGTTCAACACCACTGTATCTAGGCATTGGTAAGAAAATGATAGGAAATCCTTTAGTAGGTGACATTCTCATAGAGAGTAATGAATGCTTAAATTGATGACAGAGCAAAGCTACAGGGCAGGATTGACTTCACATCTCTTCCACTTTGTCAAATTTCCATTTAGCTAGAAATCTTTATTTACTAAGACATGGTTCAAAAAGAAGCCTTATCCTTTAGAGTGTTATATACTATAACCAAGAACTGCTAAATCAGGAACTACCTGGTTTAATCTACCACTACTAACTTTGCCTATGAAGTTTTGATTTTTTTCTTTCATAATTTTATTGAGAAACAAATAGCAATGACACAGTTTGAAACCAAATTGGTAGGACAGTTACAATAATTAACACATTGCACTCAGGTCAATAATTTCTGACATTGCCAGTTAAACAGAAGACCCAATGCTATTACGGGCTACTGGACTCTTTTAGAATATTTTGCTGAGTTTACACACC
>NW_004524864.1:1202660-1208001 GCF_000260255.1 Octodon degus
TCCCCCTTTTTTGTTTAGTTTTGTCAGAGATGGGTATTCCATTGACATTTAAATATTGTAGGTACATGAATTCAGCAAAATAATCCAATATAGTTCAGTAGTCCATTATGTATGATATTGATGGTAGAAACTTGAATGTACATTAGATGTACAGTTTGCTAAGAATCACAGGTCTTGTAGAGTGTGCCTAAAGAGAGTCACATGGAGAGAAAACATTCTCTCAGGCTTTCATAGAGAGCAAATTGGCCAAGCAATGGCCATGACTCATCCACATGGCTGACACTGACAAAGGATCTATAAACTGAGGTACAGGGTCTCAGGTTAAATCCTGAGGGGATTTGAGTGACTTTATCAGATATAAAAGCTACAATTCTTGTTACATAGGTCTTGCTTTATCTTGGTCTTAACCATCCTGCAGAAAAGTATAAAAATGAAGTAAAGGAGTAAAGCCATGTTGTTATGTTGAGTTGTAGGGGACTCAGGTCAACAACTTCTGACATTGCCAGTCATGCGGAAGACCCAGTACTATTATGGACTACTGGACTATTTTGGAATATTCTGCTCAGTTCACATACCTATAATAGTTAAATGACAGAACTAAACAAAAAAAAAAAAAGGGGGATACAGATGAATGACCATTTTGTATCTGTGTATTCAAAATGGTTAGGATAGACATACAGCTACATTCTCTTAATTCAGTGAATAGAGGGATTTGTTCTAATAGTGTTTGTA
This sequence comes from Octodon degus, assembly GCF_000260255.1. Taxonomy (NCBI): domain Eukaryota; kingdom Metazoa; phylum Chordata; class Mammalia; order Rodentia; family Octodontidae; genus Octodon; species Octodon degus. The sequence continues at coordinate 1,203,393 of NW_004524864.1, forward strand.
AATAAGATATCATGTCTGCATCTTGTACAACAAATAACCACTAGGAAGACAGTATACAATGTGTTAATTATTGAAACTGTCCTACTAATTTGATTTGAAACTGTCTCATTGCTATTTGTTTCTCAATAAAATTATGGAAAAAAAAAACAACCAAAGAGTGTGGTAGAAAGCACAGCTAGAGCAGGGAACAATGTCTGGAGCCCAGCAATTTCAGGGATGACTTTTGAAGTCTGCCTAGTCCTATGGATAACCCACTATGACTACTGGACTATATTGGATAATTTTGTTGAATTCACGCACCTGCAATATTTAAATGACAATGGAATACCCATCTCTGACAAAACTAAATGAAAAAAGGGGATACAAATGAAGGGCCATTTTGTATCTGGATATATAAAATAGGATAGATATACAGCTATTTTCTCTTAATTCAATGAGAAGTAAGATTTGTACTAATAGTGTTTGGAAGGATATCCTGTCTGCATCTTGTACTATGAATAACTACTACAAAGACAACAATAACCTATTTCACTGATTGTTTATATGATTAGAGAAATAATCAAATAAGCTTTAGCTATTCAGAAAAGGTAAGGAAGACAACACGAAGCACAGTTCATCAAGGAAGATCATTTTTCTTTAGCAATAAATTGAACAGAACTTAGTACCTGTTTGGGTTTGGATCTTAAATGTTTCCCCAAAGCTTATGGTTTATAAACTTTGTCTGTAGCCGGTGCTGCTGTTGGGAGGTGCCGGAAGCTCAAAGAAGTGAGATGTAGTATGCAGAAATAGTTCACTGGAAGGAGCAGACTTTGCCTTAAGTATTTTGGTTCAGTGGTGAAAACAGTGCAAAATAAAAGTAAAAACTGATGAGACTATTTGAATTTTTTACTCAAATATTTTTTATGTGACATATGTTTTTACAATTTTTTTATTTAACAGACTTAATATCAGACTTTAGCTTGAAATGCTTTTAAAGTATTACTGAAACTTTGAGATAAGAAGACTTACAAGAATAAAGGATTACTTCAAATTTTGTTTAAGAGGAAATTTCATTTATAGATCACTTTTCAGTTTTTTTTTTTTTTTTTTGTGGAACCAGGGATTGAACTCAGGCCCTTGCACTTGGCAGGGAAGCAATTATTCCACTGCACCATCTCTCTGGCCCCTATAGATTACTTTTCAATTGTACTTATCTGATAACATTGTTTCCTAATAGACTGTTAGTTACTGATAGCTCTGGGTGGTCTTTGATTCAGAATTAGGTGATGCAATCAGAAAGTTCTACCTGTCATTCAGTGTAGACTTGGGGTCCACAGCAAGTTTCAGGCAAAGCCTGAACCTTCAAAAAAAATGGAGTCTTCTTTCTTTGGAAGAATACTGTACTTCATGGATGTCTGTGGAGCCCCAGACACATGAGTTTTTCTCTTTTCCTGGGACTTTTTTCATTTTTTTAAAAAATCATTTAATGTCTTCAGATTTTTTAATTTGTGACTAGTGAAGAAAAAGTAGGACTTCCATTTGAACCAAAGCACTTAAGTTTACTCTCATACAATCCCAGAATCTCATCTACTGACACACACATCTTCTTGGTCACTATTATGGTATGTTTTTTAAGCATTACTGACAACGAGATCTGCAGTAACAGGAGGTTGTTGTCTACTTGGAAATTTGTGCAAATGATCTGTGAATCTTGAGTGGTCACTAGAATAGCTTTCTTAGTTCTGGTGGATGTGACCAGAAGGGATGAGGGAGAACTATTTCCAAAAACTCAATCTTTTGTAGCTGGGATTTCTCCCAGAAGTCTATGTTAGCCATCATGGAGGCAGATGGATACCTGCTTCCAAAAAGTAGCTTTGGTTGAATTTTTGAAGACATTATCATGACTAAGACAAAAAGTGAATACACATTTTTATCATGTAGAGTTAAAAAGTGTATGTTATCAGTCAGAGCCGAAAGAAATGACAGGAAGACTCAATATAGCCTCAGAGGTCTCACTGAGTTGAGTCTTGCCCTAAGTGAGTCCAGAGCCACAGAAACTTCTCACATTTAATGAGGACTACAAACAGCTAAGGAATGTGCATAATTTGGTGTAAGCAAGCTGCTATTTACATTGCCTTCAGCATTCACCAAACTGTAATTTTACACATCACTAGTTGGTAACTTCCCAGGTAAAAGAACAAAGAACAGACAGGGTGCTGCCTCTAGAAGTGTCTCCAGCTTGCAGGGCCAGTTTCCTCAGGCTCTGTTTTTTGTTTCTTGCTCCCTCAGGACAGTAAGCTTCTGGCTCATATCACTACAGAAAAAGACAAAGGAGATAAGCAAAGATTTATCTCCTCAGACTCAGTATCTCTTAGTTCCTTTTTGGGCTTTGTTGAGTTCCTTGGGACTCAGGTAGAGAATACTGAGAGAGCATGAACCAGAGGCATCCTTGTCAGTCTCCCAAAAGTTATTTTAGTTGGTTTGATCAAGACCAACGTGATAAAGTTCCTTTTTTGGTGACATTTCCTGAGACTTGGAGTAAAAATTGAAATATAAAATCTATTGACCTTAGAAGATTTTATGGCTCTTACTGGTAAAAACTTAGAAAAAAAATACATTGAAATTGTTATACTTCATTTTGTTGTTGCCTGTGTTTTCATCCAAAGATGTAGGCATCCAAGAGTTACTTTAAATATGTAAATCTATTTGCTAGTTGTTTTTGCCAGGTAAGAATAAAATCCATAACTTACCTGTGACATTGTCTGCTATGTTCTATACAGCATATGTAAGTCTAGAGGATAAATTATTGTTAGAGATGCTCTGATATCCCAGTAGATGGCCCAACTAAAGACCTTCAGATGAGACTCATTGATTTCAGCAGTACTATAATCCTCTTATTTTTGTGGAAGCAATGTTAGTGGAAGGAGACATATTTTGTCCTTTGCATCACCTTCTTTCCTTGGTTCCTCATCAAGCGAGTCTAGTGTTCCTCCATTTCTGTTTTGATTTCTTACTGGGGCAAAACCATAAACCAAGTAAGACCCAAGTGGATATGGCTCCCAGTGGTCACCTTCTTCACTGTATTTCTGGCTGATTCCAAGAAGAAGAGGGCATTGTGAACAGTAGGGTGCTGTAAAGGCAAAGAGGGGATGGTGTCCAGCTTGGGTAAATGAGGGACACAGTACATCCTGAGGTGGAAACTGCCAGGCAGAAGTCATTAATGGTATTCAGCCTGCCAGGTAGAAACAAGGTTCCTATCATATTTAAGTAGAAAAATAGTGTTTGGCCTCTTAATTTAATAGTCAAATCCTAACAAATAAAACAAGAAAACCTGTGTTTTGAGGATTAGTTTTGGTACCTGATCCAAGGGCAAGCATAAATCTCCCTAAGTGGGTTTACTAAAGAGCTCATTGAGCAGAAAATGCCTCACTATTGAGCAAAGGAAACTTGAGACTTTGTTTGATTACACTCCACAGAAGCAGGCTGGCTGCTTTCATGGCAGGGACTGAAGTGATGCCTTCACTGGCTGGGAGTGGAGTCTCCAGATGGGGAGTGGAGTCTCCAGATGGGCAGTGGTAACAAAGGCAGAGAGGGTCACTGTATCTACTCCTTCTTTCAGAATATTTTCTTCTGTTCAGTTGAAACTCTCTTCAGTACCTGTCTCTGTCAGGTAAAATCATGTCATCATCTGAAATATACCATTTCCAGTACTTCAGCCCTATCATTGGCCAGAATAGGAAATAAAGCTAAAAGCACCCATTTCATATGCACTGAGTAAACAGTGCCCAAGTTACCTGAGCTGGCTTCCATGTCACTGCTCTTGGGCGCTGTTTCACTGGGAATTGGCTGAATGGAAGCCCAACCAAGGGATTTCTCAGACTTTGAAGATACCTCCCCCGAAACCCTGGTGGAAGCTAGTTTAAACTGCTCATATACTTACAATTCAAAACTAAATGATTATTTCTTACATCAAAAACACTGTCTTAGAGGCCGGGAGATGGTTCAGTAGAATAAGCACTTACCTGGCAAGCGCAAGAGCCTGAGTTCAATCCTTGGTTCCGCCAAAAAACAAAAAAATAAATAAAAATAAAAGGACAAAACAAGCAAAAAACCAGCTTGAACTACAATATAGGCCAAAGAAACCCTGCTTCAAAAAAAAGACACTGTCTTCAATTAGCACGTCTTTTGTAATGGCTTCATTATAAGCAGCATTGTGCATGGCCTGCTACACACAGAATTCAAAAAATTTTTTCTTTCCACAACAAATAATCCCCTAGATGTAAATGTGCCTTAGCTGTTCCTTTTCACTGATTTCAGTATAATAACCACCTGCTCAAGGAGCTCTAATAAGCCTAGGGTTGTTATGGCAAATTCTGCCATCCTTTTCATGAGTGAACTTTTTTGGTGAGTGGTCACTCATTCACCTGGAAGTTTAGGAGTTACTGAGACAAGGTTTTTTGTTTGAGACAAGGTTTGCTTCTTATTTCCACAGATACAATAGAATTCCTCTTCCTTTGCATTTTGGAATGCTGAGAAGGACGACCAGGGCCGCGGGATCCTGAATAGACCCAGAGTACAGGCCCGGCGATTGAGTGAGACCACCCAGGGCCTGCAGATCTTCATTCAACCC
>NW_004524864.1:1210352-1214933 GCF_000260255.1 Octodon degus
TTCAGAAATTTTAAATCTTTAAAAAATGCTTGAAACTATTGTTTGAAGCAAGATACAATTCCCCTATGATGAATGCTATCACTATGTATATATAAAATGTACCAATAAAAAAATTCAAGGGGAGCCGGGGAGATGGCTCAGTGAAATAAGCACTTCCCTGGCAAGCTCAAGAGCCTAAGTTCAATCCCTGGTTAAAAAAAAAAAAATTCAAGGAAAAAAAAAAAAAGAAAGAAAGCTGAGAAAACTGGAGAGGCTTTCAGCTGCCCACTGATATGTCTGTGCAAGTGAGGTGAAGAGACACAAATGACTGGAAGATGGAAAAACAGAATAAACACAGGAAATTGGCACCAAGTGTGGGGTGCTGTAGCTAAGAGGGGATTTGTAAGACACAAAAACAAAAAGAATAATACTTAAGTTTATTTATCTTTTAGAAAACATGAGAATGGCAATGACACAAATCAAGATTGTTTTTGAGGAGTCTATATTTACATTAGGGACTGTATAGAAATCTACAGATATAGCTCGGGTAGAAGAGAAGAAATTAATCCATCAAGTTTGTATTACTCTTGGATAATGTGCTGGCTCCTTCCTGCCATGTAGATTTTTTCATTCTGATGTTTCCTTCCTCCCTTCCCCCACTTTACTCAATATATTACATATTTCCTCTGTACAAAGCATGGAATGCTGTGATTAGCATACAAGAGCTTCCTGATCTTGAAGCTATCGTGTTTCAAATGAAATAATCCAAATATGAAACCTTTGTTTTTCTTACCTGGATGCATTTGGGAAGAGAATTCATCACAGCAGCCTGGAAGGGGAAGGTCTTTCTGCAAATTACAGAGTAGAGAGGGTGTCACTGACTCCACAAAGAAGGACCAGAAGCCTCAAGAGAGGTTGTAGGAAAGAAATCAAGTGCGGCATCTTGGGACAGGCACAGGGCCCTGTCTTTCCACTCAGCAATGGTGTCCAGAGCTGTGACTAGTAGTTCAGTCACACCTGATGAACTGAGGGGATGGTAGTGAGGCACAGAAAGCAAGCAGAGGAAAAACATTAGAAAGAGTCTGTGAAGAACAGAACCTATCCAAAGATATATGGTGTGTGTGTGTGTGTGTGTGTGTGTGTGTGTGTGTGTGTGTGTGTCTGTGTGCCATGAGTTTATAGAAGATTATGTGCTGGGGACATAGCTGAGAAATGAAATGCATAAATAGAGCTGCTTTTCTTTATCAACTTGCAACCACATGACTATTTTAAATCAAAATATTGATGTATGATCCAATGTGGTCCATAAACTTCCTTCACTGTTGTACCATTCCCTACATCAACATGTTTAAGTACCATGGTCTCCAGTCTGATTCCTAGTGCTGCAAAACAAGAACAAGCTGAATGTGGTGGCGCAGGCCTTACATTCCAGAACCGTGGGAGTCTGATGCAGGAGAATTGAAAGTTGGAGCCCAACCTGGGCAACAAAAAAGAACAGAAGGAAAAAGTGGGGACAACACTTTGGTAACAAGGAGAAGAAGGATTGAAGGGAGGGGAGGGGGATTGGAAACAAGAAGATATATCATGCACAGGGACAAATTCTCTATGATGAATGTGATCAGTTTGTATATCAAAAATGTACCAGTTGAATAGCAAAACACAAAAAATGTTTAACTGGAAAAGTAATTTAATTTGCAAGATAGTGTTCCAAATCAGAAGGGCTAAGGATGTAGCTCAGTGTAAGGGCCCGACTTCATTCTCTAAGGAACAAGACAAAGCCATAATTTTGGGGACTACTCATGCCTATCATTGTTCAAAAATAATTTTCTCCTCCTGAGGATCTAGGGACACTATTAAGGTTCTCTGTACACACTGTTCCGTACCAATAGGCTGTACTGCGATTACAGATTTAACCCCCGTATAGGTATTATCACAGATCATAAGTTGATTCTTATTTCTTAAATTATTAGTAAGAATATTCAGAAGATACTTCCTTTTTCTTACACTTCAGTCAATTGCATCCATCTATTCTATCCCAACTGCATACTCCTTACACACATTAAAAGTTCTTTTTTCTGACTTCTATGCTTGAAACTGTATCCCTAACAAATTACAGAACATTTATTTGTGCCCAAACTTACATGGTTTAGACTTGAAGCTTTTTTCATTTTCCTTTTCTGATTATCCTTTTTTCTTTTCTGATTCTCCTTTTTCCTGCCAATTATATAATATCTCAGTGTCTATTAAATGGAAAATTATACTCTTATTAATGATTATACTTGGAGTAAAACAATTTATGACCCTTTAAAATTGAGCAAGTAGGATAAATTTTTTCTTGTAAGTCTCAATTCCAGATGTATATTAATCTTAAGTGTAAACCTGATGTTAAGAGACATTGGAAATAATATTTAAGTAGTCAAATTCTTAATTTGCTTTGGCATATTATATTGATTTGTTTGGGTACATTGTATTTAGTTTTTCTAGTGCACATTTTATAAAGCTTTAAACAGTGTTTAGTAACATTCCTTCAATTTATTCATAAAGGATTTGAGGATTAGAGAAGTGTTGTGGTACTTACTTCACACATAGGGTCTCTGTTTCTCAATCTGAGCTTAAAGCAATACATATTTATTACGAGGAATATAGCAGGAATATTTTCGAGAACAGAGTAGTCCAAGTCATGGAAAAAGAGAGCTGAAAAAGAATTGAAAATTAAGGACCGGTCAAAGAGCTTAGTGGATTAAAGTACCTGCAAGCAGGCGCAGGGGCCAGGGGTTTGATCCTGGGGCCTGCAGTGCCAGCCCCGCTACCCACCCCTCCCCCCCCAGAGGCATGTTGAGATTGCAATTGAGACTGGGCATGGTGGTGCATGCCTGTAATCACAGCTCTTGGGAGGCTGTAAACAGGTGGATCACTATGAGTCCAATCTGGTAGTGAGACCCTGAACACCTTGTAGACCCTTCCCTAAAATAAAAAAAAAAAAGAGAAAGAAAGAAAAAGAAAAGTAAGCTTCACATATAATCAATGGCAAGTCAAAGGATCTAGAGAAAGCTGTGCTGAAGAAATTGCAGTTTACGAGATAGATCTGTCATGTTTACGGTGCATCTGAGAAATTCTTTCCTGATTTCTACAATGAAATTGTTTTCTACTTCCATTGCATAATTTGTATCTCTGATATAGTAGCTGGAATCTTGTATTTCATTTACAAGATTCCAACTGTGTGCCCTGAAGCATCTGATTCATCTAAGAAATAGTCCTATGATCAGTTTTGATTATGCTTTTTACTAGCTCAGTAATACCATTATACTACATAGATTATTAATATTTTGTTTTTCATACTGTTTCAATAACAAAAATGTAACTTAAAATGTCACAAATAGGAATTGATTATGTCTACTCAAAAGAAGAAATACAAATATAAAGGTATAACACAATTAAAAGGAAAGCGAGAACTTGAGGATTAGACAGTGAAGAGAGGGCAAGAAGTAAAACTAGGAAACAAGACAGGAACAAAGCCATATATTTATATGCAAAAGATGGCTAAGGCAATGATCCTGAGAAACATCAGCAGGTTTTTGAAACTAGCAGTTAATTGGTAGGATTCTCAGCCTGACTAACTATATGTGTTGATACCTGTGAACTAAGCAACCACTGAAGATAGCAATGTGTAATACTAGGGCCATGCTTGGAATGCCTGTCATTCTGGTATTCTAAATACAAACTACTTGTCATGACATACCAATTTTTGTCATACTGTCACTCAAGTAAATGTTTATTTTAAAAAATGGATAATAAATGAAAAATAGAGACAAGAAGAAGAAAGTCACACGACTGTCTTGCTACAATATTGTACATGGTTAGATTTCTAAATTTCTGTGTAAAAATATGTAATTGTTTATTCATATTTTTAAATTTTTTTATTTTATTAAATTTTTCTTAATATTCTGTAGGGACTTAAAGTTTAACATATCAATACTTGATGGAAAATACCTGTTCCATGTTATGCCTGAGATGTTTGATATTCAGACAGATAGGTTAAACCCAACAGCATATGTTGTAGGGTAATAATAAGCTTCTCTTCTGGAAGGTTAACAGCCTAAGTTTGCAGACCAAAAATTAGACAAAAAGAAGGGCTGTGAGGTCAGCCAACATTTTGGCCCTATCCTTTCAAGGTCAGTGAAGACTCAGGACATAGGAAAACCTGTACTGTAATATCATGTAACTCAGTTTTGTCCCAAATATTTTTTCTTTTCATTTTTTCCATAATTTTATTGAGAGACAAATAGCAATGAGACAGTTTCAAATCAAATTGGTAGGACAGTTTCAATAATTAACATATTGCATACTCTCTTCCTAGTGGTTATTTGCTGTACAAGATGCAGACATGATATCCTATTTACAAACACTATTACAACAAATCCCTCTATTCATTAAGAGAATGTAACTATATATCTGTCCTAACCATTCTGAATACACAAATACAAAAGGGACATTCGTCTGTATCCCCTTTTATGTTTAGTTCTGTCATTTGAATATTATAGTTGTGTTAACTCAGCAAAATATTCTAAAAGAGTCCAGTAATCCATAATAGTAGGGTCTTCC
>NW_004524864.1:1215268-1219265 GCF_000260255.1 Octodon degus
GAGAATGTTTTCTCTCCATGTGACTCTCCTTAGGCACACTCTACATCATCGATCACTTTCCTCTTTGGCCCCATAATCTCCTTGATCAGAAAATTTGACACTCTACCGAGTTACATGATGCAGTACAAGTTCTCATATGTCCTGAGTCTTAATTGACCTTAGAAGGCTAGGGCCAAAATGTTGGCTTTCTTTGTGTCCTCCTTTTTCTCTAATCTTTGGTTTGCAAACTTAGGTTGTTAACCCTCCAGAAGAGAAGCTTATTGTTATTACCATACAACCTAGGCTGTTGAGCTTAACCTCACTATCTGTCTGAATATCAAACATCTTAGGCTTAACATGGAACAGGTATTTTTCAACAAGTATTGATATGTTGAACTTTAAGTTCCTACAGAATATGATGAAAAACATAAAAAATTAAAATATAATTTAAAAATAAGCATAAAGAATTATACAATTCTTATGTTTACACATAAGTCCAGAAATCTAACCATATACAACATTGTATATGTGCAGGACAGTCCCACAACATTCCTTTTCCTGACTCCTGCCTTCATTCACAACCCCCTTCTTTTTGAACAATCATCTATCTGAGTGACAGCACGGCAGCAACTGGCATGTCATGACAAGTAGACCGTAATCAGAAGACCAGAATGAGAGGCACTCCAAGCATGAACCTACTATTACAAATTGCCATGTTCAGTGCAGTTGCTTAGTTCACAGGTGTCTGTATATATAGTTAGTCAGGGTGAGAATCATTCCAGTTCAAAAATCTTCTGAAGAGACTCAATATCATTGCTTTACCCATCTTCTACATATAACTGTATGGCTTGCCCCTGTCATGTTTCCTAGCTCTTCTTGCTCTCTTTTTATTGTCTAGGCCTCAAGTTGTTGCTTTCCTTTTAGTTGTACTATACCTTTCTATTTGTATTTCTTCTTTTGAGTTCTTATTTAGGGAAACTATTTGATATTTACACATGTGTGTCTGGTTTATTGCACTTATGAGTATATCTTCAAGTGGCATCCACTTAAATATAATGGTTTTGAGTTTATCATTCTTTATTGTGGGATAATACTCCATTGTATAAAAATATCACATGTCCCAAATTTTTTGTTCAAGGAGATTATGGGGTCAGAGAGGAATGTGGTTGATGATGTAGAGTGTCCCTAAGGAGAGTTACACAAAGAGAAAAACATTCTCTGAGGCTTTCACAGAGAGCAAATTGGTCAAGCAATGGCCATGACTCATCCACATGGCTGACACTCACAAAAGGTCTACAAAGTGCAGTAGAGTGTTTTAGGATAAATGCTGAGGGGACTTGACTGACCTTATCAGATACAAATTACATTTTTTGTTATATAGGTCTTGCTTTATCTTGGTCTTAATCATCCAGCACAAAGTTATAAAAACGACATATAAAGGATGTAGCCCTGTTGGTATGCTGGGCTGTAAAGGGCTCAGGTTAACAACTTCTAACATTACCAGTCCTGAGGATGACCCACCACTGTTATGGATTACTGGACTGTATTGAAATATTTTGCTGAATTGACACACCTACAATATTTAAATGACAATGGAATACCCTTCTCTGACAAAACTAAACAAAAGAGGGGATACAATTTAATGCTCATTTTGCATCTGTATATTCAAAATAGGGTAGATATACAGATATATTCTCCTAATTCAGTGAATAAGAAGATTTGTCCTAATAGTGTTTGTGGATGGGATGCCACGTCTGCATCTCGTACAATGAAAAACCATTGAGACAACAATGTGCAATGTATTTATTATTGAAACTGTCCTACTTTTCTGATCAAGGAGATTATGGGGCCAAAGAGGAAAGTGATCGATGATGTAGAGTGTGCCTAAGGAGAGTCACATGGAGAGAAAACATTCTCTCAGACTTTCACAGAGAGCACATTGGCCAAGCAATGGCCGTGACTCATCCACATGGCTGACACTGACAAAGGTTCTACAATCTGAGGTACAGGATCTCAGGATAAATCCTGAGGGGATTTCACTGACCTTATCAGATCCAAAAGCTACAACTCTTGTTGCATAGGTCCTGCTTTACTTTAGTCTTAACCATCCAGCAGAAAAGTATAACAATGAAATATAAGAAGTAAAGCCATGCTGTTATGTTGAACTATAGGGGACTCAGGTCAACAATTTCTGACATTGCCAGTCAAGTGGAAGACCCAATACTATTATGGACTTCTGAACTCTTTTAGAATATTTTGCTGAGTTTACACAACTATAATTTTTAAATGATGGAACTTAACAAAAAAAGGGGATACAAAAAAAGGGGGATACAGATGAATGTCCATTTTGTATCTGTGTATTCAAAGTAGTTAAGATAGATATATATATATAGTTACATTCTCTTAATGAATAGAGGGATTTGCTCTAATAGCATTTGTAAATAGGATATCATGTCCACATCTTGTATAGCAATTAACCACTAGGAAGAATGTATGCAATGTGTTAATTATTGAAACTGTCCTACCAATTTGATTTGAAACTGTCTCATTGCTATTCATTTCTCAATAAAATTATGAAAACAAGGAAAAAAAAGAAACTGTTCTACTGATTGATTTTGAAACTGTCTCATTGCTATTTCTCAATAAAATTATTTTTTTTAAAAGAAAATAGATATCAATGACAGAAAAAAAAATTGGAAAAGGCAGAAGCTCCTGGAAAACTAGCAGCCTACTCCTAAAGAATAACTTTGGGACATTTGTAGGAAAATAAATGCACCTGGAAAACATAATTTTGAGTGACATAAATCTAGCACCCAAGCTTGAACACCTGTTGGCATCCCTTATTTGAGTAGGGGAAAGTACAAATAAAAAAGATAAAATATGGACAGAAATAAAGATATGGCATGCACAGTAACCTAATAACCCTAATTAGTACAGACCTCATATCCTAAAGAGCATGATTGCTGGATATTGAAGGAAATTAATGATTTAGTTGCTTATTTTTAGCATGTTGCAATTTCTTGGTTTATTTAAAAACAAACAAGAGATTAGTAATCCATATTTTGCTTGTGCTTTTTTTGCTGAGAAATTCTATAATATATCTGGTATTGTTCAATCTGTTAATTATACATCAAGTTTTTTTTTCGGAACTGGGAATTGAACTCAGGCCCTTACGCTTGCCAGGGAAGTGCTTATTCCAGTGAGCCATCTCCCTGGTCCCCATCAAGGTTTTATAATATGGAAATAACATATTTGTTTTAAGAGAGTACTCCTAGGTGGAGAACTGAGATGCTTAGTTTTGTTTCAATTCTCATTTGAGGGGTTGGGGAGATAGCTCAGTAGAGTAAGCGCTTTCCTGGCAAGTGCAAGGACCTGAGTTCAATCCCTGGTTCTAAAAAAAAAAAAAAAAAAATCTCATTTGATTCTACTTCTTATACTTAACAGAAATGCATGGGTGATATGTTCTTCAATGGAAAATTCATCTGAAACATGAGAATAATCTTGTGGTGAGTAGTTACTTGTAAATAAACTCTGAAAACTAAGAAAAAAGGCACAGTGAATATCTGTAGAGCCAATGAATATGACCTCCACACTATTCTTGGATGGAGAATAGACTAAGGGAACACCAGGCTTGGGAACAGAGCTGAAGGGTGGGTGACACAGATTTTGTGTTTATGTACAACTAGAGGACTCCAGATTGTCATTTTTCACAGCTGTGTTTTCTCAGTGGGAATGTGCTTTCCCCTCTGAACCTTACTTAGTCAAAGGAGGAGATAATTTTTAATACCATCAAGAAGCTGAGAGGCTGGTAAATTTCAAGTTCAAAGTCATGAGCAAAGGGAAGAATTTCCTTATATGTTACAAAATTTCCCACATTTCATAATACTATTCAAAGCAAAGTAAAAACCAAGCAACCAAGCAACCAACCAAGCAACCAAGCAACCAAGCTAGCGAGCAAGCAAGCAAGCAACCAACCAACCAAGCAGCCAAGCAAGCAAGCAAGCAAGCAAGCAAGCAA
>NW_004524864.1:1219365-1235528 GCF_000260255.1 Octodon degus
CAACCAACCAACCAACCAACCAACCAACCAACCAAAAGCAGATCAAATTTTAAGTTTTATAGCACACATTGGTAGGGAGATGTGTTTTTCCCCCCCAGTCATTTATTCTCCTAACTTTTCTCAACAATTCAGTCCAAAACAAACAACTTTATAGGAAAATTTAGTTGCAATGATCAGTTTAGAAAAATGGTTCTCAACTTGTTAAAAGAACAAATGAGAAGTAAATATTCAAGAACGTGAGTATTCAGTGACCACAATCTTTCTTTTAGCAAAAGATTGTGGATTTTTGTTTTAGTTAAGGCAACTTTTTACTAAGTGGTAAATTATTCTTATCAAAATTCAGTATAGATACTTCTCACAAGAAAAAGCATGAATGGCCAACAAGTACATAAAAAAATATCACACATCTCATTGCTATTTGTTTCTCAATAAAATTATGAAAAAAATAAAATAAATTTTAAAAAAATAAAAAAAATCACACATATGTGGCTGTTGGAGAAATGAAGGTCAAAATAACACCGAGATGCCATCCTACTCCAGTCACAGTGGCTGTCATAACACATCAAAGGAACAAATGCTGGCAAAGTTGGGAAAACCCCTGCTACACTGCTGGGGATCCAGCTCTTTCTTTTCTGGGCACCTTCCCAAAGAGTTAACGACGTGTGCATAGCCTTGTTCAGAGCAGCACACTTTAAAACAATTAAATTTTAAAAAATGTATTTGGTACAGGGTCTCACCAGCTCAGACTCATAGTGATCCTTCTGTTTTCAGCCTCCCCAGCACTGGGACTGCAGGCATGTGCCACCATGCCCAGATTCGGTTGCTGGCTCAGCGCTCCTGGGGGTAATAATGGGGTAGCATGTGGTACTGGGGATCAAACCCTGGCCCCTGCGCTTGCCTAAGCAGGTGCTTAGTCTGCTGAGCTACATTGTCAGCCCTAAAACAGTTAAATTTGTAAGTGGCCTATATATCCATCAACAGATGAAATGATAAAGACAAAAATATATGTTGTTCAAGTCATTTGTAGGAAGACACACTCATGTTGAGACTGTGCTGCTAAATGAAAAGAGACTAATGTCATGTAGTTTTCTCTTGTATGAGAAAATCAAAATAAAAATAATTTAAAGAACAAAGTGAAGACAGGTAGTGTTTGTGCAGATGGGGAAGAAATCTGCAGATGGGGCAGAAGAGAGGGCTGGAAGGGGGAGTAAAAGTGATTAAAATACAACATGTGGCCAGTGAAATAGCTCAGCAGACTAAGATACCTACTTAGCCAAGCTTCGGCATGCTCAGGGATCATGGTTAGATCCCCAGCACCACATGTTGCCCCAGCTCCACTCTCAGGGAGGGGTGAGCTGGACACACACACACACACACACACACACACACACACACACCCCAAATGCAGTAAGCATATGTGCCAATTCTCCCAGGTGAATATAGTTAGCATATATTACAAATATATACCAATAAAATAAGTGTATAGGTAAATAAATGTAGAAAAAAGTTCAGCACATATTAATTTCACTCACCTATCATATGATAATCACACAATTTTTATTTTTATTTTTATTTTTGGCTGGCTCAGGCTGCCTTAAGAGCAGGTATGCTAAGGCAGGTGGAGGTGGGGATCGAACCGTGGTATCCTGTGCCTGACTGCATTTGAATGAGCAGGCATTTAAACAGCTTAGCTAACCAGCAGGCCCCCTAATCACAGACTTTAACTGTAGCTGGCTGTACATCCTGTACTTGGGCATCTTGTTCCATGATCAAGAAGAAAATGCATTTCATTGGCCAGCTGGGGAGACAGGAGACCCGAATGGGTGTCAACATTAATTTAGAAGTTATCATATTGTCTTCTTGAAATGTTATCAAGGCCTGTAATTGTGTTGTTTGCCTATATCAAAATCCAGGAGAAAGTGGAGCACTTTGTGCACTGCATGACATAACAAAGAATACATAAAATGAGGACAAAACTCAATAGACGGTCAAATGAAGTAAATTGTACGCTAGTGAGCATTCAAGTCTCATTTGACTTCACAGCTGTCTTACCCCACCTCACCTGTGTATGTGAAAAGCAGTTTGTCACCTGGATAGGCTTGTCAGAGTCTACAGGAATTCTTATGGATCTAGCAGTCACAGACAGTCTTACCTCCCTTAAATTAGAACATGGTTCATGTTTGTTTCAGCCTTTTCATTAGCTGTTTTTCAAAAAGGAAACAACAGAAACATGGAGTGAGAAAATTTTGTACTGGGGGCTGTTTTCAGGTATTTATTGTCCACGTGGCTTCCCTGGAGCACCCAAAGCACTACTTTTTACTTCTTCAGAAATAATAGTAACAATGATGATATTAATTGAACCTTATTCTCTATATATGTAGATAGGTGTATGTAGTGTGTATGTGTGAGGTACAGGTATAGATACAGATATGCACATACATATCTGTATCTATAATACAGATATGCACATACATATCTGTATCTATACCTGTACCTGTCATTAATTTACTTTTTATGTATAGTTGCAAGGTAACTACCTCAGTACCAGTTCACAGACCATGTTTGGGTATTATTCGTTATGCTTATGGCTGACTTATGCCTTATATTTAACCCTTCAAGATTGTAATATTTACTATCAAAATAATAGAAACGCACTCTGGGGAGGTGGCAAACATTTTCAAAACTATGACAATAAAATAAAATTGTCAATTCTAAATATCAGCACTTACGAGGACATTGCTGTCTGAAGGCCATTTAAGGGCTACCAACAGGTAGGAAGCCACATGCCATTTTCATATGAATAATGACCACATTAGAGTGCATTGAAGCTGGGTTGGTCTGCAGTGTAACTCTGAAGTCAAGGCATAGAAAGAAACACTTAAAACAAAACTGAAGACACACCTCCTATCTGTCTGTCTGTCTGTCTGTCTGTCTGTCTGTCTGTCTGTCTGTCTATCTGTCTATCATCTATCTATCTCTATCTTCTGTCTTTTCTTTTTGGAGACAGAGTCTCCTTATGCAGCCCATGCTAGACATAATCCTCCTACTTCAGCTTCCCTACTGCTGGGATTACAGATGTACATCAATCATGCTTGGCTTCAACTTTTCTATTTCTATCACTTAGTCCGTCTATCCACTGTATCTGTGTAATTTTTTTTGAAAATCGATTTTTTTTATTCCTTTCCTGAGGTATGCAGCATTAATGTTAAGGCTTTTCAGTAAAAGAATTTCTTCGTAATAAATACCAAAAGGCTTCATTACATTTGACTTTGAACAATGCTTTTCTCCCATAGAAAAATAAATTACACTTTCTGTATTTCATAAGAGGTCTGATTAGGATTTAGGATTTACCTAATGTTGATGCAAATCTCAAATTTATTGTAAGTATTTAATCAACCTACATTTGATCCTTCTGGTGATGGATATTATATCTCAGTGGTGTCTAAAAAGGACACACACAACACCAAAAATAGCTCAGTGGGTTCAAGTGCCAGTTTAGGCAGACACAGCGGCCAGGGTTCATCCCTGGACAGCCGTGCTGGTCCCACCCCCAGGGCCTGCTGAGATAGCGATTGAGACTGGGTGTGGTGGCGCACGGCTATAATCCCAGCTCTTAGGAGGCTGAACACAGGCGGATCACTACGAGTCTGATCTACATAGTGATGTTAGGTCCGAGAAGCCCACCGCGTGGAGAAAGACTCCAAGAGACGTCCTCTCATGCAAAAGCAAGGGGATTTTATTTTCCATGCATGCAAGGGGCTCACCGAACACGCAGGATCCGAGAGCGCGGAGCAGACCTAGGCGGTGTTTTTAAGCTCGAAGACAAAGGGAGGAGGGGTTTTGCAAGCGCGGTTACAGAAGTGAATGGCATTGGTTAATTTAAAAGGCTCCTTTCACAATTATTGGTGGGGATACTTATGAGGAAGTTTGGAGTTGATCTGTAAGGATGTTTCCTAATATGGACAGTAGATGTTCGGTCAGGGCGCATTCCGCTAATTTATTTACCTCTTTGTCAGGATTACCTAAGGGGGGAGGTATGCAGAAACTCAGGATGGGGACATAGGTCAGATTGCAGCAAGTTAGGGCATGTCCTTTTAAAGCCTACAAGTTGGAACATGTCCCTCCAGAACTAGTCCTGGATATTTCTGTACTGGGGCCATGTGGGTTTTGTAAAAATCTCTCTTACAGTGAGATCCTGTAGACCCTTACTAAAATACAAAACAAGGGGCTGGGGAGATGTCTCAGTGGAATAAGTGCTTCCTTGGCAAGCACAAGGGCCTGAGTTCAATCCCCTGTTCAACAATAAATAAATAAATAAAATACAAAACAAACAAAAAGGCAAACAAATAAAAGAACCCCTCCAAAAAACAAAAACAAACAACAACAACAACAAAAAAAACAAAACAAAAAAAGGAACTTAAGACAGAAAAATAAAATCCTTTTTTTTTTTTTGTGATCAAAGGATCTCATATTTTTTCCAAATAACTGACTGCTTTCTATAGCACTTTTATTTTGAAATTCAAACTTGACTCTTGATTGTTTCCTCCCCTTTTGCAGCTCTAAGCCCAGCCAGCTTCACCTGGAGGTGCACACATCTCAAGCCAGAAGGTTCACTGTGGTGCTGTCACCCCCAGAATCTCTGACAACACAACTTCCTGTAGAAGCAGGTGGCTGGTATCGTTGACTTGGAATTCTTTAGAGAATGTCTTTGAAGATTTGATGGTAAACAAAGCAGATTTCTCACTTTTGATAAAAGTTGCTGCTTCATATTTAGAGGGTTTGGAGAGGTACTACTGTACCCTGAGAAACAGTGGGAATAGAAATCCCAGAAAAGAAAGCAAGCAAAGTCACCCTGGCTATAAAACAAACCAACACCACACTCAGAGTTATCTAGTCATAAATACATTATGAAGCTTCATAATCCAGCTTCACTTCATCTCAAATGTAGTTACCAATGATTATACTTTCTAGGTGCTGTGGGGGAAATAAAATATGCTTTTCATTAAAGTAGTTTATGACATATATGGAGCTATGACTCAAACATATGAGATAAACAGAGACTTTCAATGATCTATAAATTTGTGTCGAGGTATGTTGCAAAAATTATGCCAAGGGAGAAGAAAATGTGGGAGAATAGTAAAAGAAGAATGAAAAAGGGAAATACATATTTCTG
This sequence comes from Octodon degus, assembly GCF_000260255.1. Taxonomy (NCBI): domain Eukaryota; kingdom Metazoa; phylum Chordata; class Mammalia; order Rodentia; family Octodontidae; genus Octodon; species Octodon degus. The sequence continues at coordinate 1,224,539 of NW_004524864.1, forward strand.
AATACCTGGTCATGATGGCATAGTCCTGTAATCTCAGTACTCTGGGAGGTGGAGACAGGAAGTTCACAAGAGTGAAACCAGCCTGGGTAGCTCAGCAAGACCCTGTCTCAAAATAAAAATAAAATGATCTGTGGGTGCAGTTCAAAATTCCCTTGGTTCGATCTGAAGTACAAAAAAAGATTATCCCTGACTAATGGAGTCTGTTTGTATGGATAGAAGCCAAGTGCCTGGAAGTACCAGGAATATGCTATTGAAGGCTTTGAAATGACATTGAGCCAATTCTGAAAGAAACAAAGGGATCTTCCCAGATTGACACATTCATGTTTACTGGAGAGAAAAAATATTTTGGGCAAAATCGTAGATAATTTTAAGCTTTCACTAAAAGTGATCTATTTCTTGGGGATGTAATATCAAGAAAACACTGCTTTGGGAAGACTCCCTGGTCTGTACTGCTGGGGTCCACTACGGAGAGAAGAGGCAAGCACGATAAAGACACAGAGCAGTAGTTCAGATCTAAGAAAAGAAGCCTGGAGTTTTGTGATGGAGGAAAGGGAAATGTGTGAATTAAAAATACTGTTTCAGTGATTTAGCTTCTGTAATGTGGTTGTGTCTATATATATGTGTCTACATACTGATTCCTCTTCCTAGTGTCTCTTGGCAGAACTCAGTGGAGAAGTCCTGGTGGGGGTTTTGTTGTTTGGTGATTTATTTCACAATGAGTGATGCTGCAGACAGGTCCTCTGAAGATGGGGCAGGCTGCACAGTGAGATAGGCGAGGAGCACGCAGCATGTCAGCTTGATCTCGGCAGAAGGAGCCTGGGGGCTGATAGTAGAGTGTCTCAGTCTCTTGGGTGTTCCCATGACATTGTTTGTGGGTTGAATCCTCTTTTTTGTTTAATGTATTTGTTTAATGCAGGATCTCACTGCGTAGCTCAGACTCATGGTGATCCTTCTGCTTTCAGCCACCCCTCTCCCCCAGCGCTGGGATTACAGGCATGGGCACTACATTGGACTCTGGCTGGCTCAACCCGCTCTGGGGGCGGGGCTGGCATGGCATGTGGTACCGGGGATAGAACTGTGGTCCTTGCGCTTGCCTAAAGCTTGCCTAAGCAGGCACTTTAGTCCCCTAAGCTATCTCACCAGCCCTAAATCCTCTCTGAAGTAGCAAAAAGATTATCTATAGCTTGGAGATAGGTTCAGAATCTAATCTGTGAGTGATGAGTATAATTAGAGCTGACCTAATGGACTGACACAGATGGAGGGAAACCATTAAATTGTCATTATCAGGTAAATCTTTGTGGATTGATGAAATTTAAGCTTCTAAATTATCACACAGTCTTGTGATCATAACATAAAAGGGATGATGGAAAACACAGTGAATGCTGAATTAAAAAAATATTACAACAGAAGACACATTGCCCTGAATATCCCTCAAAATACCGGTGCTACTTGAACACACGTATCTCCTGGTGCATACCGCATTCCGGAAGTGGGAAGCAGCTCTGGAAGTCTTCTTGCAAGAGTGACTTTTTGAAGTCATAAATGATACAGTGCGTGCTGCTCCCCAGAGCCATCCAACAGAAAGGCAGTCTTGGAAAAACACGACAGTGTGACGTCATCCACCTCTGTGCTGTGTGACTGCTGGCTGTTTCCCAAAGTCAGAATGACCATGAAAGGTAGATGTCCTGAGTTGGTCAGGACATCAAGGCAGCCATGATAGCGCAGTTAAGGGTGCTCAGGACGGCTTCAGAAAGTGGCAAGAGTGATGCCACAAGTGTGTTCAAAGCAAGGGGGAGTGTTCTGAGGGGGATTAATGGCAGTGTGTCTTTTGTCATTACATGATTATTTTGTATTTTAGTACGGGGTCTACAAGGTCACTACATAGATTGGACTCATAGTGATCTACCTGTATTCAGCCTCCCAACAGCTGGGATTATAGGCACACACCACACCTGAGAGTTCAGTACTCTCTAGTCAGCAAGCATTTAATTTCTTAAAAAAGAGAAATATCTCCATTTCATTGATTTCACTAGAGTGATGCTTTTCATTTTTTAAATTTATGCATTCATTTACATATGTATGCATAATGTAAATATGTGCAATGTCTCACTATGCAGCTTGGACTGTCAGTGATCCTCCTGTTTTCAGCCTCCCCAGTGCTGGGGTTAAAGGCGTGCACCACCAAGCCTGGACTGTGTCACCAGCTCAGTGTGCCCCAAAGGCAGAGCCAGCATGGAATGCAGTACCAGGGATCAAACCCTGGTCCCTGGACTTGCCAAAGCTGGTGCTTAGTCTGAGGAGCTATCTCACTGGCCTTGTCACTTTTTTTTCCTAATAAAACAGTTTTTGGAACCTCCAAATCCTCACCACCTCTGAAACTTCATTTTGTGATTGACTTCTCCAGAATCAGCTGCACTAATTTCTTTTCAGTCTCCCCTTCCTTTCCTCCTTTCATGTTGAGTACAGAAGCCGCTTCCTCTGTCATGTCAAATTACATCATTTATATTTCCAATTTTGTGGATCTTTATCTTTGTACTATTTGTGTTCTATGAGAACAGGTGAGTTTCTGGACCTCACTGTGGTGGGATGACAATGGATTTTTAAGTGATCCATGAAAGAGTCTCGAGTATCACAGTAGGTATTTCTAGAATCCTGAAATGTAACAGATGAGCACAGAAAACATGGAAATAGTAATGTTATCAGGTGTTTCCCTGACTTCCAAAATGTTCCACAAAGGTTTTGCATGAACCATCTTGATGTTTATAGATTCAACTCCCTTTGATAGTCTGAAGAGGAAATTTTGATTGATTTTTGGATAACAAAACATTAGAAAACTATTGGTTAATTCCTTAACATTATTAAGTAATTGCAGGACAACATTATTAAAAGACCTTCAATTTTTCATGCCACTGTTGACTTTTCTTGTTGTTGAATGGTACTTTTTTTTGCTGAACCGGGGATTGAACTCAGGTCCTTGCGCTTGCCAGGGAAGAGCTTATTCCACTGAGCCATCTCCCCGGCCCTAATTTTTTTTTTTATTTTTAAATCATAGCAACAATATCTGTCAAATCTTAAACAAAGTGGTGTTGATTTGAGTTCAACAGAAGATATTTAGGAGATCAGACAAGTTTCTTCTTTTGGGACTAGTTTCTCTCCCCTGATGCCATAGCTGATGGTTTTGGAGTTGATATTATCTGTCAGCTGGTTTGTTCAGATAGTTCAGAACATAGATGTCAGGGACAAAAAGCACCATGTTCTGCTTTCCATAGCCATGGGACATCTGGAGAAGGTTCTAGAAATTTTGTAAGACAGAGCCTCCTATAATCTCCTGGGGAATGAGTCAGAGGAACACAGAGCTTTTTTGTGTTGGGCTAGGAAAATAAATTACTAGGTAGCTGAGAAACCACATTATTTATGGGAGGAAGAACATGCAAGGACAAAAGGCAAGAAACAAGAAATAAGAAGCAAAAGTGAGAAAAATAGGTTTCAGGATGCTCCAAAAAGCAGGAAAGAAACTGAATGGTGGAAGACATTAGCATTTTGGGTGGGCCACATGTCTGAACTATCAGTCAGTTTCAATTTATTTATTGATTTATTTATTTGTTGTTGTTGTTGTTATTATTATTGATACAGTGTCTTGCTACATAGTACACAGTTAGGACTTGTAGTGATCCTCTTGTCTCAGCCTCCCCAGTGCTGGGATTATAGGCAGGCGCCACTACGCCAGGTTCTAGGGCCAGCATGGCATGCAGTACCGGGGCTTGAACTCGTGATCTTATACTTGTCAGGCAGGTACTTAGACCGCCAAGCTATCACTCCACCCCAATTTCAATTTAGTAGGAAGTATCGTCACCTAGTAAATCCCCTGAAGATGAAGGCACAGAGAAGCAGCCCTTCTTTGTTTTTAGAGAACATCAAAGCTTGATATGTGGCACAATGTTGATTCAACACCTTCCTTACTGGTATACAGTGGGACCCTTAGCTAAGTGTTCTCTGTACTCAAGCTGATGTCCAGTGCCAGGGCCTGCATTACTCATGGCTGGTGGAGCACCACACACTAGAATTATGGAGAGGGGCAGTTGTTTCCCCAGAGATGAGGACTCATCCTAAACTCAAAATGTTGCTCTGGCAGATCCTTCAACCACATTTAAAGGATGTTTGGTGACAGCTTGTCAAACACTCCAGGATATAATGAAAGAAGACAAGCTTGGAAAGGAAGGAGAAATGAGTGATATTTTCTGTTTTTGTTATGAGTCTTTTTCCTCTACATAGTCTTGATTCAGTGTTTTATTTTTGCTGGAATATATATATATATTTTTCCATTTTTTTCCTATTCATCATAATTTGTGCCCAGTTTGTATAGTTTTCCTTATAAACACGTACCTTATATTTTCTCCTTCCTTTCATGGCTCACATTAATCTCTACTATTGCCCATGTATTTGCAAGATTGTATTCATTCCATAACTCTGTACTAAGTGGGCGCTCTGTGTCAAGCTCAGTTTTCAGTGCAATAATGGAGCAATCTTCAAAACAAAGTTTCTGACTTCCTGGAGCTTTCTCCTCTATGTGAGGGAAAAGGTACACAAATGAGGATATGCAGAGTCCACCAAAAAATGTAACCATGAAAAGAGAAACTTGTATAAATGCTTTAATACTAACTTTGAGTCATCCTGAGATTAATACGCTACCTTTCACCTCTACAACTACAAGAGCTTCTCAGAGTGGCGGCCGTAGTGTACAGACCTTGATCTGTATGGTGAACTTCTAAGTGTGCCCACATTGTTTGGAGAGGCTCTGCATTTCATGTGATAGGTGGTGATGGCTGCCGTGGAGCAAAGAAGGCCCACCAAGGAAGTGCAAAATATGAGCAGGGAGCCGCTTATTAAAAGATTTATTGGCAAAAAAGTTACTTGTAAGTCAGGGAGTAAGATTTACAGATACCCAGAGAAAGATATTTCTGGGCAAATGGAACTAAAAGTAAGGAGACTCCAGAGATTGGAGCACGTTAGGTATTTTTTGAGGACAGAAGACAAAAGGGACCAGTGTGGCTGGAAGTGAGTAAGGGAGAAATTAGTGGGACAGAGTGGCTGTAACAATGCTTTTTTCTAGGTGCTATTAAAGATTTAAGCTTCAACACTGAGGGGTACAGATAATTGCTAAGGGTCTAGGCAGAGGAAAACATGATTCCATTGATTTGGTGGATGCTTTAAAAGATTTTTCTTGTTGTAGAGTGTAAAGCCCAAATAATTTTAAGATCACATATAGAAATAAATAGATAAAATGTGTTTCAATTAAAAGGACCCACTCACTGATTTACGGCCCTAGAGCTTGAGCAATCCATGTTCCTAAAACAAAGAGGACATAAGATAACCTTGGATGGGGTCCTGTTACTTGGAAAACGACTGAGTCAGCCAAGAAGTTGCCCTTGGCCCTCCCCTTGTTTAAATTCTTGCAAGAGACATACATTCCCAAACCCAAGGCCTCACTATTGAAAGTCATAACAACAGGATGTCCCAGGTCACAATGCCTCGATTTCTTAAAAATGTTCCCGGAACATGACAACCACAAGGTTAGTCCCCTCAGCTACCTCCAGACTTACTCCATTTGGTCATCCAGTATTGTAACTCACCAATTATTGTAAAGGTCAACCTACACTAACCAATGCGATTTGCTTCTGTAACATGCTTGCTCCCTCCCCCATTTTGTGGTTTTTGCCTTTAAAAAACTATGCCTGTTTCACTAGAGGCGCTCTCTGCTCCTGCATGTGCAGGCCGCCCTACGTATACGTAGATAATAAACTTTCCCTTTGTGATTTGCATGAGAGACTGACTCTTGGGGTCTTCCTTCGTGGCGACTCGACCCTTACAAGAGGAGCAAGGGGAAATGATCCAGAGACCCGTTTGGAAGTCACTGAGATAGGCCAGGAGGGAAGAACTTGAGCTGAAGTGGGTGTGGAAACAAGTGGGCAGATCTGGCTACAACTTGAAGGTTTAGAAAACTAAATCTTCTCTGGATTGGCTGTGGAGTGTGAGAACAGAACACAATGAAGGAGAACTCCAATATTTTTATCTTCAGTAAAAAGAGGAATGGAATTTCTATCATCTGCGATGGAGAAAACAGCAGCAGGAGAAAATTGCAAGTCTGTGGGGATCAGCTAAGGTCTGTCTTTTGAGTATGCTAATGGTGGCCAGAACATGAGCTAGACACTCAGGCTTTAATAATTTCTTAGATAGTAAATTCTCTTCATTAATAAAACACCAAAAATCCCCTGTAGCAATATTGATACCTTATAAAACCTATTACTTTGGCAACAACTTAGTAATTTTGGAGTCTAAAAAATTAAAAATTAATACGTGACAGTTGTTTTTACCAAATAATGGGAAGTTAATTCTTTTGCATCTTTCAGGATCTGATTACTCAAGATATATTATGCCTGAATCTCTTGGCTTTGTTCAGAGGGCAAAGCACCACAGACAAGTTCAAGGTGAGCATAGCTCTTTCTCTTGGGGAAAACAATGCAAACAGTATGCCTTGTCTCTGTGTGAAGTTTATCAAACCATCAGTTATCATAACATTGAACATTCTTTTTTTAAGTAACCTAATAGAAATATAAACAGGCTGATTATATTTAATATCTGTCTGTCTGTCTATCTATGTATCTATCTATGTATCTATGTATCTATCTATCTATCTATCTATCTATCTATCTATCTATCTATCTATCTAAAAAACATATAAAAAGTTGCATTGCTAAATAGCATAATATATAACCAATTTACACTTAAGATCATTTAAATCTTTGTTTAACTGATTCAGTGACTATTGTGCATTTACAATCAAGATCAATTACATTTTCTGAATTTCTTATAACTATAAATTACATAGGAATACTTGAATATTAAGTACATATCAAAAATAGTATTATGCCAAACAAAGCAAGCACAATATAACTCCTATTATAACCAAAGAAATATTAAAATTTTCAGGGGAAATTCTGTTGTGGGTTCATAATCAATATAGGAATCCAAGGTGCCAATTAAAAATTTGAAGGAGGTGGGTTCCAGCACCTCTGGTGGCGGGAGGAACGGTAGTGGTGGAGCTGGGTAGCTTCAAGAGGCTCCCATGCTCCTAGACCTGCAGCTTCCAAATGTACTCATCCCCTGCGCCACTGCTAAGATGCCCAAGAGATCAGCTCTGCCAAAGGGGCGGTGAAGGAGGAACCCAAAAGGAGATCGGCAAGGTTGTCTGCTGAACCTGTTTCAGCTAAAGTGAAAGTGAAGACAAAAAAGGCAGCAAGAAAGGCTAAATCTTCGGACAAGAAAGTGCAAGCAAAAGGGACAAGGGTCATGGCCATTGCTTGATCAATTTGCTCTCTGTGAAAGCCTGAGAGAATGTTTCCTCTCCATGTGACCCTCCTTAGGCACACTCTACATCATTGATCACATTCCTCTGTGGCCCCATAATCTCCTTGATCAGAAAATTTGGGACACATCTCAGTTACATGATGTTATAGTACGGGTTCTCTTATGTCCTGAGTCCTCACTGAAGGGCTAGAGCCAAAATGTTGGCTGTCCTCGCAGCCCTTCTTTTTAGTAATTTTTGATCTGCGAACTTAAGTTGTTAACCCTCCTGAAGAGAAGCTTAGTGAAATTATTACCCTATAAGATAGGCAGTTGAGCTTAACCTCACTGTCTGAATATCTAACATCATAGACATAACATGGAACAGGTATTTTCCAACAAGTATTGCTATGTTAAACTTTAAATCTCTACAGAATGTGAAGAAAAAATTAAAAAAAAATTAAAAAAATAGAAATGAACAATTACATAGTTTTACAAAAGAAGTTTAGAAATCTAACCATATACAGCATTGTACAGGACAGTCCTATGACTTTTTTCTTATCTCAAGTTTTCATTTATTACCCTTTTTTTTTTAAACAAACATTTACTTGAGAGACAGTGTAGCAGTAATTGATATGACATGATGGTTGACACTGACAAAGGATCCACAAACTGTGATACAGGGCTTCAGGGTAAATTCTGAGGGGATTTGACTGACCTTGTCACATACAAAAGTTACATTTCTTGTTATACAGGTCTTGCTTTATCTTGATCTTAACCATCCAGCAGAAAAGTATAAGACTGAGGCATAAAAAATAAAGACATATTAATATACTAAGCTATAAAAGGCTCAAGTCAACGCCTTCTGGCATTGCCAGTTCTACAGATAACCCACTACTATTATGGACTACTCAACTATAGTGGATTATTTTGCTGAAGTCACCACCTACAATATTTAAATGGCAGTGGAATACTGATCTCTGACAAATCTAAACAAAAAAGGGAGTATAAATGAAATGCCATTTTGTATCTGTGTATACAAAATAGTTCGGATAGATATATAGCTACTTTCTCTTAATTCAATGAGAAGAAAGATTTATACTAATAGTGTTTGGACAGGATATTATGTTTGCATCTTGTACTATGAATAGCTACTATGAAGACAACAATATGCAATGTATTAATCATTGAAACTGTCCTACTAATCGGTTTTGAAACTGTCTCATTGCTATTTATTTCTCAATAAAATCAATAAACAAATAATAAATAAATAAAAAAGAGAAAAGGGGAGCCAAGGGAAATAGGCTGAAGTGGCTAAGCAAGAAACTAAGGAAGATTTAGCTGCAGAAAATGGAGAAACTAAAAATGAGGAGAATGTAGCCTCCTCTGGTGATGCAGAAGAGAAAGAAGCCAAGTCTGATCAATCACACACCATGTCTTGTCAGAGCTCCCTGTCTCCCTTCTTGTACAATACAGAGAAATATTTTCATCAACTATTTTGTAAATGCAAGTTTTTCAGTAGCTCTAGAAACATTTTTAAAATGGAGGGAATCTTACTTCATCACATTTTTTAAGTGTAAATTATTTTTTTTTAGAGGTGAAATCATTCTCTGGTTGTCTATCTTTTGGTACAACCAGAAATGGTGGGATATTGAATTATGGCAGGCTTTGATTGTCTTGGGTGTCAGTTTAACATTCTATAGGTGGGAGTTAATTTTATATCCTGCAATACAAAGCATACTAAATGGCAATTTGGAATTATAGGCATGCATCTAATATATCTTGGATACTTTAAGTGACTTCTATTCCCATGTTTTTAGTAGAATTGTTTCTTAAAGAAAACTACTTCCTAATTGTTGCCCTGTCAGAATCGTGTGCACTCTGTAACATCTTTAGTAGTGGTAGTCTGGTTTGCCTCATTTTGTTAATGTGGTATGAAAGATCAAAATTTGAACATCTAGTGTATGTGATACAAAATTGTGAATTGGTGGGACTTAAGTGACACTTTGTCAGCATTTGAAGATACTGGTACTTAATCCTCTTACAGAAAATTTGTCTCCAAATTTGAAGCTGGAAAGTCACTGGAATAACTGAAAAGCAATACATGGCTTTTTTTGGTATGTGTGTTAAGAATTGTGTACAGGGCCTGCCAAATAGCTCAGCAGATTAAAGTGCCTGCAAGCAGGTGCAGAGCCCGGGGATTGGATCCTCGCCATGCCATGCCAGCTCCACCCCGGGGCTCCCTGAAAGGGTAATTGAGACTGGGCGTGATGGTGCACGCTTGTAATCCCAGCTCTTGGGAGGCTGTAAACAGGAGGATCACCATGAGTCCAATCTAGTAGTGAGACTCTGAGCACCCTGTAGACCCTTCCCTAAAATACACACACACACAAAGCCCCCCACAAGAATTGTGTACAAAGTGAATCATATGTACTGATCCTCAACACAACCAATAAAATCTCAAATATTGAAGACAAAAAAAAAAAATTGAAGGATTTTATTAGCTGAGCTCAGCAACCATCAGCATAGACCCCTGTTTCGGAGTCTAAGTGAGCGGTGCTGCCCAGAGATCATGAAGAGTATATTAAGAGAATATGCAATATATTCTGCTTGTCAAACAGATCAGCACGCATTCTTCCCGTCAGAATAAAATGTATATCCTGCTTATGAAGCAGTTAGATCAGCATGCATCCTGCCTGTCAGGCAGATTTTTTTCTTGCTATATATCTGGGTACTTTTTTCCTGTTATTGTTTAGGGTCAGCGCTTTCTCAGGGTATATTTCCTCTGTATGGTTACTTGTTTCACAATCGGCCTGTTTTTACAACTCTGGGGTCAGCTAAAGTTTGTCATGGCAATACTTGTGCTAAGAGTCTGGGTTTAGGCCATCATAGTATCAATGGTCGATTCAGCGTCTTCAGAAACCAGAGCAAGTTGTAAAGAAATTCTACCCAAAACTTAGTTTTCTAACAGAATTACTTGTTGCTTGTCGCTTATTCTTCCACATTTCCTTATGTGTATGTTATATTCTCTCTCTCCCCCCTCTCCTGAGACTGAACTGGAGCTACGACCTGGGCACATTCTTCCACTCAGTTGCATCCATACCATTTATAACTTATTTTGAGACAGTATCTCACTAACTTGCTCAGTCTGTCTTCAAATTTACAATCCTCTTGCCTTAGCCCCCTGAGTGGCTGGGATTGCATGTGTATACTACCGCATCTAGGTAAAGATCATACTTTATCACCTTTTCTTTTCTCCCTAGAAATCATGCTCTCCTCATGTACCCTAGTCCAGTCCATCTATTCAGGCTCAGATGTCTCTTTCCAGTTCCCATGACTACAATGAAAGCAGTTGGGCAGTTGCTGATGTCAGTGGCCGTGTCTGCTGAGTCGTGATCCATAGTAGGAAACCTAGAATAGTATGTAACTCCGTTCACATCAGTGTCTACATTCTGGTAGAGGATTGGCTGTTTTTCTCAGCTAGAAGAATTTAGAAACACAAAGTGATATCTGACTGTGTATGTGTAGTGTTAGCATCTTTTACTCTTTGTCCTGTTCACCTTGTTATCTCCTGATTACTCCCTATCATTAAAATTTTTAGAATCTAGAAACAAGACTTTTCTGAGGTGTGAATTATAAAACTTCTTTA
>NW_004524864.1:1236303-1260392 GCF_000260255.1 Octodon degus
TTTTTTTTTTTGTATTTTAGGGAAGGCTCTACAGGGTATTCAGGGTCTCACTACTAGATCTGACTTGTAGTGATCCTCCTATTTACAGCCTTCCAAGAGCTGGGATTACAGGTGCGCCCCACCATACCCAGTCTTGAAAATGTTTTTTTGTTTATTGTTTTTTTCTTTTTCATTTCTTATAACATTTATGTTGTTTTGTTTTGTTAACCAATTTTGCAGGTTTACATCCAGCAACCTAAACAACTAATTTGAAGATAACATCATACAATACATTAGCCATTGTTGAATTCCTATTATTTTGTTCAATGAATTTTTTTTTTTTTTTTTTTGGTGCGGAACCAGGGATTGTACTCAGGCCCTTGTGCGTGCCAGGCAAGCACATTCTACTGAACTTATTCTATTGAACTGTTTCCCTGGCCCCAAAATTTTGTATTGTTTCTATGCCTTTTTTAAATTGTTGTTGCTTTACTATTTTGTATTCTTAAATAAATAAATAAATAAATAGAGTTAGATCACGAGGTTACCTAAAATTTTCCGTTTTGAATGTTCTCTCAGTTTATCTGGCTTCTGATTGCATAGGCATTTAAAAATGATTTTCTCTCTTTCACTGCTCATCGCTAACACATTGCTGAGTGTTGTCTCTCCTTCCAGAAAATATCGTTTAATCTTATCTACTTTCTCCCAAATATGCTGTTACCACTCTGGCTAGAACCACAATATGCTTCCTATCCTGTTTTCGACAGGTTTCTACTTAGTCTTTTGCATTTGCTCCTCTCGCTACTTTGATGTTTCCAACATAGCCTGAGTTGCTGGTCTCCGGAAAGCCTTCAGTCACTTCTACATCCAGTTTTTACCATGTTCTAAAAGGCGCTCCTGATAGAATGCAGCTCATGGATCCTAACTCAGTCATCTCTTCTTCTCAGCTGCAGTCACACTGGCTACCTGTTAGTTGTTTCCCCGCTAGAGCAAGAATTTTGTAAGTTTATATGGTCAGCATTCGGCAAGTGTGATTGCCTTATGTCTCTGGATTGTTTAGAACTGGAACAGGTTGCTGTCTCTGTTATTTTTCACTCATCGCTGGGATAAAATACTAGATACCGAGAATTAAGGAAGGAAAGGTTTATTTATCTCACAGCTTGTAGAAGTTTTAGTCCACACTTGGCTGGCTCCAAGGCAGAGTGGCACATGGCAGAAAGCAGCAGTTCTTGGTGGCAGAAAACTGCAAGAGCGAAAAGGGAGGAGTGGTGGCAGCAGCAGCAGCAGAGGCAGAGGCAAGCCTCTCTGCCTGCCTTATGCCACACCCAGGCTAACTGCTCAAGGGCGGGGGTAGCCCTCACACCTGTAATCCCAGCACTGGATCATGAGTTAATCACAACTCTAGAAGCCACCCCATGACTGCATGAGGCTTTGGGGGGACAGCTAGACACAAACCATAGCATTAAAAGTCTGCCACAAGAGGGATAACAACTGTCTCAGGTACTCTTTTCTCATTGCTGGGACAAAAACCAGACACTCAAAATGAAGGAAGGAAAGGTTTATTTAGCTCACAGTTACTGGAGAGTTCAGTCCATTCTTAGCTGGTTCCAAGGCAGAGCAGCTCAGGGCAGAGAATAACCTTTCCTGGTGGTGACAAAGAGCAAGAGAGTTGAACAAGAGAGCTCCAGCACCCTGCTTCTTTGCCCTCCTTACATTGTAATGCAAATGGCCTGCCCCAGGGCAGGTGCAGCATCCACACCCACAAGAATCAATCAGAAACTCCACAAGCCATCCTGCGGCTGCCTGAGGCTTTGGGGGACACCTATACACAAACCATAACAGCAACCTACCATTCTCCAAGTGTTTTTGACAACAGATAATTGCAAAGGAAAGCAGACAATAAAGATCAGGACAGAGACAACACCATGGGAAAAGAGAAGGACATCAAATTCTGAGTTTTAAAAATGCTTGTGCTGTAGCATCTGTGAAAAGGAACAGAAAATGGAGCATCAAGGCTGGTTTGGGCAGTGGATTGCCCCTCATGGTTCAGAGAGGGACTGAAAGTAAGGGGAGCTTGAGCCCATGACTCCGTGAACTCTGAGGCTGCTCCAGGTACACTGGGGTGGTTGTCTCTGATGGGGACTGAAAGGAAACTGACTATCATGTCACATATTTACTACTTCAGTATGTATAAAAAAAATTCCAGGCAAAATTCAGGTCCATTAATACGTTCTACTTTATCAAACAGTCTGACCATTTAAAGAATATTTCTTTGAGGCTACCACTGGCTCAGATTATTGAACAGTACTTTAATTTTTTAAGAGAAAAATGAAGCAAATTCTCTTTTTATAGAGTTCTGAAAATAAGAAAAATCTCACTATTACATTAATACAAATAGATCACTTCAAGGTTGAAGTTTGTATATTTTGAATAGACAGTTCTTTTAAACTGTAAGAGAAACTGTTATAACCTGACCAAAGCGCCGCCATTCTGTTCTGTATGCGTAGTCTTACCATGTCAGCTGCTGTAAAATGTGTGCGTATTTCATAGAACTTCTGTTTCTGCAAGCCCTCACCCCACCCTTGAGTTCCAAAAATGTCCACTGCTGTTCCTACACCCTTAAATTCCAAGAACCTCTCCAGACCCCTAACCATATGTAGTATCAACAGCTGCCATATCTCCTTGAAGTCCCTGAGTTGTACCCAGCCTGCTTTGTGGTTTTAAGCTTTATAAACTCCACTCTCCCCCACTTTGGCACGCACTTAGGCACTTTGTGCTGGGTGTTGCCGCTGGGTACCAGCTAAAATAAAGCACTTTTTAAACTTTTGAGCCTGCCTCATCTTTGAGTTACAACAGAAACAGACACTTCTGAGGGTATCTTGTTATCTTCATCTTTAAACTGGAGCTAGGAGTGTCTTGACATAGCCCCCAAGATAGCAAACTCTTGGATGCCTACATCTTTGGATGAAAAGATATGCAGTAAAACAACAATTTCAATGCATTATAAATATAATATAATAGTGCATATCTTTTCCCTTATAAATACTTTTCCTGGTAGAGAGCAGGTTGGAAAAACTGGACTATAGAATACATTTCCATCCTTCAAAAGGGCCTGGGGATCGAACAGCCAGCCCCTGAGCCTGCTTGCAGGTGCTTTAATCTACTAAGCTCTTTGGCCAGCTCTTAAAACTATTATAAAAATATAAGCAAAATGTCATTTTTTGCCTTGGTAGAAAAACTCACATTTAATATTACTCCATAGCAATATGTGGAGATCAGTCCAGTGAGCTTGTCAACTGAGATATCATCACACAAGCCTGCTTTTATTTGTGGCAGTGGTAGAACCTTTAACACTCATCATGAAAAGCTGTCCTAGGAGGAAAAGCTAGCTGTCCTAGCCTTCTACCCACACCAGATCTGATTCTCTGAGTCATCTTGGGAAAATGAAATCCTCCATGCTGCCGGCACCCACCTCAGACCCCCAGCCCTGTCCTCAACTTGCTCCACTTCACCATTTGTGGACTTGTTGATTTCCTTCAGCACTGAGACTCTTCCTACTTGTTGTAGAGCCTTGTGATTTTTGTTACAGTCTCCTGTATTGCACTTCTGCAGATTTCACATAACAGATTTCTCAGCTCCTTGCAACTTTGTCCTTCTATTAACTTCTCAGTGAAGTCTACCTTGATGTCTCCTTTTTGATGTGTTAGATAATGCCCTTGTTAACTTGTGAGGTCTGATTGCAAGAGTGTTATGGACAGCTAAGTTGGTTAGAAATTAGTAGGTAGTCAGAAGAATTGGACCCTTGAAAGAGACACACCAGAATTGTGACTGGAGACCAGATAGCCTAACCCTAACCTATAGATAAACAGCAGTTTAAGATTAAACTGTAATTAACACCACCTGGTCCAGTGAGCTGAGACAACATACTACAGTCATTGGTGGGTGATCAGAAGATGCTGGCTCATACCTCCATCCCTTTCTAGGAATGCATTTGTTCTTTCTGCATTAGAAGTTATAGATAAGCTAAGAAACCCTCATTCCATACTTTGATTCTCTGTTGGACCTCTATTAGCTAAGTAACTATACTTGTAGCCCTCTAGGTTGATTGCATGGTATGTAAAATATCCTTGATAAAGAGACTGGGTGGAACCTTCCATTTGGGATCCCTCCTGCTTCTCAGGAGTTTTCTCAGTAAATCTTTCTCACTCTTACACTGAGAGTTTATATTGAATTTTAAAATAAAGGTTAAAATACACAGATGCTTGTCAGGTTTTACCCAACAATAGCTGTCAAAATTAATTTTTTTATATTGAAATATTGTGACTGTCTTACTTTTCTATCATTTCCAGAAATTTATTCAAAACACCTATCAGAATTAAATTATTAGTGCATTAGAGTATTCCAAGTTTACCGAAACATCTGTTACTTATTCAGTGATGGATGTGATATGTTGTTTTCCTCCTGAAAGTAAAAGTAAGAAGAGGACTTGAGTGTAGATCATTTATTTCAGGAAACAGGAAGGAGAGATCAGAGAGATGGTGAAAGAAAAGAAGAAAAACTCTAACTTAAGGGTTACTAAGGCTTCTCTAGGAGAAAGTGGAAGGCTGATTTCCGGGGGACACCATGAGAGAACTGGAACACCTTGAAGAGCTCCCTGACTGGAGGCTGGAATACAGCAGTATGGGTCGAGTGGCTCTCATCTTTCCGTGTTGATCTTCGCTTTTGGATCCATCTACCCTGCACTTCCCACTGGGCTTGTTTACAATTCAAGCTGGCTCCTGGGACTCCAGGGAGGATGGGCGTAGGGACAGTGTCAGGTTGCTGGTGGTGTGCTTGAGGGTAGATGCTGCTGGTGGGAGAATTCTACTAGCTGAACATTCTGGGAATTCTGAATCTTTTCTTTGCTTGAAAAAGTGGCAAAAGTCATTTAGTACATAGTTCAATTCCAAAGTGCCATCTTCTTTTTTGTCTCATTTTCTTAATCCCAGATCTAGGAGGTTTCAGAGGACACCTGACTGCATGGTGTGCTGTATTCTGCAACAGCAAATTCATCTGGAAGAGAGTAATTATTACTAGAAACGGTCTCACAGCACTGCTCAAGAAGAAAGCTTCTTTATTTTCTGTTTAGAAAGAAATTCTCCAACATCTGTGACAATATAAGCATTTACTTACTTGATAAATTCCACCTCTATTTCTATTCCTGTCACATTGCATGCATATGCGTGCCACTGTTCTTTAATGTTTCAGGCACACGATGCATGTTAAAATCTGAGATTAGTGCATGGTGCATGTTGAAACCTGAGATTAGCATTTCATTTTGTAAAGTAGAAAATCTTTATTATTTCAATAGTTAGAGGGATAGTAAAAACTTAATAATCATTCAGGCTTATGGAAAGAAAGATGCTTACTGAATGTTTGCATACTTGAAGTTTATAAATCAGTATTTGTAGAGAAACACTTCCCGTTTGTGACTGAACTATTTATCAATGCAGTTTTGTGAAAATAGTATCTTTTTGTTTATTAAAAGTCTATATATCATTTATTTCATGTTATAATATGACAAAATTAATCAATTTGTCATTTTCATATTTTGATTGTTATTAGACCTTTTTTTTTTTTTTTTTGGCTGGCTCAGGCTGCCTTAAGGGTGGGTCTGGTAAGGCACATGGAGCTGGTGATCAAATTGAGGTCCCCTGAGCCTGACTGGGTTTGCCAGAGCAGGTGCTTAAACAACTGAACTAACCCTCAAGCTCCCTAGACCTATATTTTAATTTATGAGTGTGCATATTTTTAATCTAAGGAATACAAAGGAGGATCAGTGAGCTTCAGTTTAGTGCCAAAAGACCCAATTTAGAGGTCTTAGTCTGCCATTTGTTTTGTGTTATTAGTAAAAATTTACATTTTCTGAACAAAAGCAATAACATAATAAAAACCTGGTTTGAAAAAAGCAGAAAACCAAAATTGCATGACAAAGTAGCTGCAATTCTCTATTCCTTATTATTTGAAAATGCTAGAGTATTTGACAAATAGTGATAAATAGGTGATAGCTCACTAGATAAATAGGTACGTATCCAACACTAAGTCTTTTGAACAATGAAAGACCAGAATAAATCACCTCAGCTAGCAGTCAGCTAGCCAGTCTCCAACAGGGTATTGGCTACCTGTAAGCCCCTGGAGTGGGCTATCCTAGGTCACTGAACCAGTGGATCTGTCAGTTGGCCACAGACAGAAGCGATTTATACAGAAAATAGCTGAGCCACTGTGAACCAGGCGCCAGAAGCCAGCAACCTGACTCACCATCAAACTGCAAGGAGTAATACACCTATGCATTATCAGAATATCTCCCCAAATTCTCTAATGCATCTCTTATTTTCTTTTGAAATAGAAGTAGTTTGCGTCCTCTCATTCACCCTAGTGTATAAACTACATGTCAATATTCGCAGCCAGTTGCTCCGTTTTGCATGCATCTATCATTTATTTGGGAAAAAGAAACTACTTCACATTTATTCTCTGGTGATTTAAACCTACATCTTAGTGAAAAGATAATAGGAAAATTCTTGAAGTTGTTCTCTTATAAACAGAATAAATCTCAAGATCTGTTTGCTACTGAACTCAGGAATTTTGTAGTAAGTGGGATGAAATGTTACAAAACATGAAATAAACAAAGAAAATTTCAAAAACAGGAATTATCGCATTAGTAGAGAAAACGAAAATCATCCGTGTCTAATTAAATGTGCACTGTGCCTAGCCCGAAAGCTAAGTGAAATTCTTACCAGTTTGATAATAATCATAGATCTGAATGGATGCAGGCTTGTTGTTTGATACAAGTGCGTCTTGTTCAATGGAAAATGAGAACTGGATTTTCTCTTGAGTAACCTGAGAATAAATATTATCATTATCAGATTAGTATTATCAGTACTATCATGCATATTAAATGTATTCCATCAATTTTTTTCTATATCAAATATTTGGAATTATTTCAACAATGATCATTTGGCACTATTTTTTATAAGAAAACACCAGCAAATAATAAAGTTAAACAAAGAAAGCTACACTGTGCCTCAGGCACACAAAACATAGAAACTGAATTACTATAGTAAACTTACATTCTGTAGATAGAAAAAGACGTGGGTGGCTTTAATTTCTGCTCGCTGCACTTTGTCACTTTCTTGAAGCTAAAAACAAGGAGGAAAAGATGCATTGCAAATTTAGGGATCTAGTATTAACAAAACCTTAGCTAATTATTATCCTTCACCTTTTGGAGAACAGCAATTCTAATAGTGGTGAGGAGATATTTCACTGGAGATCCATATACGTATATATTTAGGCACAGGGTCTCCCTACACATCTCAGACTTACAGTGATCCTCCTATCTCTGCCTCCCAAGCACTACGATTACAGCGTGTGCCACCATGCCTGATTTGGAGGTGGCCCGGTGTGCCCGTGGACCCAGGCACAGCTTGTGGTATCGGGGATCGAACTTGGGTCCTTGAGCTTGTCAGGCAGGCTCTTAGACTGCTGAGCTATCTCCCCATGCCTCATTGCAGTTTTAATATGCATTCCTCTAGTGATTAGAGATCTTGAGCATTTTTTCACAAATATGTTGACCATTTTTCCTTTTATTTTATTGATTGTTCCCTTGGCTGTGCAGGTTCTTAGCTTGATGCAGTCTTATTAGTCCACTTTTGCTTCTATTTCTTTTATGTTGTGTTTCTTGTACAAGCAATATTTGTCCAGCGTTCCTTTTAGTTTTCTTCTACACACTTTGAATGTTTTATCCATTTCAATATGATTTTTTCATTATTGGTATATCTTTGTAACATGATAATTGTATACATCTTGGGATTGTACGTAAACATATAGCATCTTGACTGTTTTCACTTCCTCCATCTTTCCCATCCATCTTCCTTTCCCAACTTCAAAGTCTACCTCCCGAATTCTTAATGCCACTCTTTTATTCTTTAACTTATATTTTGACTCCTTATCTCCGAAAAACAATGGGATAGTTATCTTCCTGTCCTTTGTTGTCTGGTTAATTTCACTTACAATTATGGTCTCCAGAGCCAGGCTTGTTCCTACATATCACGCAAATTTGTCCTTTATGGCTGAAAATAAGGGTCCCATTTCGTTTCATTGGATGTGAATATCTACTTTTCTTTCTTTCTTTTTTTTCCCTTTATTCTTTTGATACAGCGTCTCGCTACGCAGTTCTGACTCATCATGATTCTCTTGTGTCAGACTCTCCAGCACTGGGATTACAGCAGTGCACCACCACACCGGGTTTTGGGCACCTCGGAGCACCGGCGGATCCCAGGTCAGCAGGGAACGTGGTACTGGATCAGCGTCAGGACCTTGCTCTTGCCAGGCAGGCTCTTACACTGCAGAGCTACCTCCTCAGCCCAAAGATCTACTTTCTCAGTACTATATTTTGTATTTCTTTTCTTTTTACATACTAAAGATTGAACCCAGAGCCTTCACACTGAGCTCTATCCCAGCTCTTTTTATTTTTTATTTGCACACAGAGTCTCAAAAAATCACAAATAGTCCAAGTCGGGCTCAAACTTGAAATCCTGGAATAATATCCTATGATATACAAATGTGAGTAAAATTGTATTCCTTAAGACAAGAAAATGTGTTTTCTATTTTTATGCAATTTATGGCCATTTCATAGATCAGAGCCTAATGTATTGTGGCTCGTCTGAAGTTATTTGCATTAACAACATTTCATTCTTTACCTCCTGAACTGATGACCTGTCAGGCACGTATCCTGAAAGCATCTTCACGTCAATGATTGCCATGTTGGAAGAGTCACGTTTGCCAGAATAACTTTGTAAAGAAAAGGGCAAGATTTAAAATTCAGGCAAATGTTAATCATTATTTAAGAAAAAAATTTGCAACAAAAATGTATTTGCATAGAAAAAAGATTATTCTACTACCTTTTGTAAGATATATTGTTCTGAGATTGAAATATTGTCATAAGCTGCAATTAAGGTGTGCCAAAATGAAACAACACATATTTTAATCCATTTGCAAATAGAAAGAGTTGAACCTGATTTAATCTCATTTGGCAATTTTGGTTTTCAAAATTTAGGTACTATAATATGCTGATTTGTAAATTAGAAACTTAAGAGAAACATACCATTTAAAAAGGAATTTATATAAATTTTTCTTACAATTTCTTTTGCTGTCCCCTATTTGGTATATTTTGAAGCTACATTTATTCTTCCATCTGGAATTATCTTATACAATCTAGGCAACTTGAACAAGATGAAATGTAATTCTCTTGAGAATTTAAAGAAGATAATTCATAAAATGATTGAGCTATGTTTTCTTTCTTTCTTCCTTTTTTTTTTTTTTTTGAGGAACCGGGATTGAACTCAGGCCCTTGCGCTTGCCAGGCAAGCACTTATTCTACTGAGCCATCTGCCGGGTCCTATGTTTTCAACAGAGGCTTACACATAATGCTTTCTGGGTGCAGCTAAGTTTAAAAAAGAAGGTTATTACCTGGCTGAAACAACAAGGTCAAACTTTTTATCAAACAGTCCTCTGCAGACCTCATTGGCTGTATTCACAGAAAGGGAGAATCCAGATGATTTCTTCGGGAGTAGGATATTATATCTCAGGGTTGTCTTGAATAAATCATAGAATAAGTTACTTAATAACTAAGATATTACTTTATAGTTATTATCTCCTTACTAAAGTTTTAAATTAAATTAAGTCATTCTTCTGTCTCTGATTCCTCTTTTCTATACCATTAGCACCTCTTTTTATAAATTTATTGACTTCATTTTATATGCTGTCTGTTTTCTTAATGTAATAATTCCCTCAGTGTTTTTAGCACCATAAAAAGTACGTGCTATGTTCAGCCTACATGTTAAACAGGACAAAAATAAGGTAAAAAAAAAAAACTTGTCAAAGCTTATAGAGTTCATGACTATAGGTTCTCTTTTGGTGAAGAATTGAAATAATCTGATAGCAGCCTCAGGAAACCCATTTCTTTAGTACTAGGGACTGAATTTAAGGCCTTCACATCGACATTTGCATGGCTCCAATGTAACATTTTAACCTCTTTCAGGTACAATGCAGAGCAAGAAAGCTCCTTTAGTGAAGAAATCTGGCTGTCCACAATTATAATAATCAAATGCAGCATCATTAAGGGCTGGGGATATAGCTGAGCGGTAGATAACTTGCCCAGCAGATGTGAGGCCTGGATTTGAGCCTCAACATCTAAAAAGTAAAAAACAAAACTAAAAGGAGGCAAAACAGAAACATAACATCACTACGCTGCTGGTTTTTTTTTTTTTTTTGGTACTGGCAATCAAACTTACAACCTCAAACACTCCAAGCAGACATTATACCATTAAGCTATATCCCCAGCTTGTGATACACTTCTGGATGTAAAAGGATATAGATCTGTAACTTTTAGTTTACAAAAGACACGCAAAAGATGCAACAAATTTAATGAAACCAAAAAGAAAACAATCTGAAAAATCCAGACATTCTACAACACTACTTCTCTGGTGTTTGAAAAAGCTAATGTTACAAGAAAAACTGCAAACTTGGTATATAAAATTGAAGGGGAATTAACAAGTATGATAGACAATTGTAAAGCAATTTAAATGAATGCTGGTTTGGGAAAAAAAGACAATGTACATTGGAGATAATTACTTTATATTACAAACCATTATTATTTGGGCTAGTGACAATGGTATTATAGTTATAAGATGGAGTGTTTTGGAGATGCTGTATGATTTCCTTATGATAACTCTAATTTACTTAAATTTTTTTTGTGTGTGTGGTACAGGAGATCAAATTCGAGACCTTGAGCTTGCTAGACAGACACTAAAATTCAACAACAACAAAAAAAAAAAAAAGAAAAGAAAAAAGCCCAAACTTACCTGTACATAAACGTAGCCATTGCCACTCACTTGCACAGTAAACTGTCCTGAAGGCTCTGGCATCAACATTTGTAGGGGAACCAGGCGATTCTCATCATTCACCAGGAAGGACCTATTAAACGCGTTGTCAGAGAAGATCTGAACAGAGTTTTGTCTGTTTTTAGAAAACGTGAGTGTCTGGAATAGTGTTAGAGCTTGGAGAGCCACAGCAGTGTCCTGAATAAGAGCAACAGAAATGGTATCAGAGTGTGTCCTAGGATTTTGAAATCACAGTTAAATATAAATGTTACCCATTGAAAGATAACTGAAAAAAATAAAAAAGAAAGATAACTGAACATGCTATCCATTTTCATGCATTTTTTATTATTTTGTGAACTATATTTTATCTTAAAATGAGTTCCTAGAGAAAATTTCTGTTTGACTCTTTCATTCAGATAAAAACATCATCATATAAAATAAAAATGTAAGAAGAGGTAGGAAATTTAAAAATGCTTATTGAGTCAGGCTTTGTTCTCACAGATATTTAAATATATGAGACAAAACAATCTGTGGAAAAACAAAAGGCTTAAAGACAAGAAAATAGTTTTAGCTGAATTTTCCAGTAAGAGCAGTATTTTAAACAATTGGCTAAATAAATTACATCTATGACACTGAGATATCCAGTTGGCCATTTAAAAATATTAGGCTGACAGAGGAAAGTGATCAATGATGTAGCATGTGCCTAAGGAGAGTCACGTGGAGAGAAAACATTCTCTCAGGCTTTCATAGAGAGCAAATTGGTCAAGCAATGGCCGTGACTCATCCACATAGCTGACACTGACAAAAAATCTACAAACTGCTGTGCATGGTTTTGGGGTAAATCCTGAGGGGATTTGACTGACGTTGACAGATACAAAAGCTACATTTCTTGTTATATAGGTCTTGCTTTATCTTGGTCTTAACCATCCAGCAGAAAAGTATGAAAATGAGGTATAAAAAATAAAGCCATATTAATATGCTGAGCTGCAAAAGGCTCAAGTCAACAATTTCTGACATTGCCCATCATGCAAATAACCCAATACTATTATGAACTACTGGACTATATTGGATTACTTTGCTAAATTCATGCACCCACATTATATGAATGGCAATGGAATACCCATCTCTGACAAAAGTAAACAAAAAATGGGGATGTAACTGAAGGACCATTTTGTAGTGAAAAAAAGTATATCTGTATATACAAAATAGCATAGATATACAGCTACTTTCTCTTAGTTCAATGAGAAGAAAGTTTTGAACTAATAGTGTTTAGACAAGATATCATGTCTGCATCTTGTACTATGAATAACTACTACGAAGACAACATGCAGTGTATTAATTATTGTAACTGCCTTACTAACCTGTTTTGAAACTGTCTCATTGCTACTTCTTTCTCAATAATATTAATGTAAATACTTATAATAAATACTTAATTAAATACTTATAATAAATCTATATCTACATATATCATAGATTGGTGAATAGTTGAAATATAATTAACTAATCCATAAAATAGAAAATATAGATATATATTTGTTTAATATTTTGTTTAAATGCTAGTTTTAGCATAGCATTAAAGTAAAAAGGTTGAAGAGCATTATTAAATTAAATGAAAGTGAGAACACTAGCCTGCGTATTTAGTGTTACACAGATTGAGGAGGATGAACACTTTGGAAAGGTGTTACATGCATGGTTAGAATCTCTACCCAGAAGTCTTATAAGTAATCAAGAAAAAGACTAAGACTCTCATTAGGAAATGTGCAAATGATGTATGACCCAGTGAATCATCACATATGAAGGAAAAAGAATTTTTTCAAAAGAAAAATATATCTCAGGTAATTAGAATCCATGGAGATTTGTTTAGTACCCAGAGTTACTATTTCTATTGCATCAGATCAAAAGACATTATGCAAATTGTTATCAAGTTCTATAGTGAAAGTTATTCTCATATTGATTCTAATAATTCATTGATGCCATTTTTCTGGTGAACATCATACCCTTTAATTTTGCCTAGAAATTTTAGCAAATAGGTGTTTAAATTTCTATTGTAGTAACTGAATAGAAATAATCTTTTGAATAAATACTTGTCAATTGTTACTAAGTAAAAAACTACATCTGTAATAAACCTAAAATATGGCAAATTAAGAAACAATAACAAATTTAATAATGAATTTATTTTTTAATAATAAATTTACAAAAAAAATTTATTTTGTTGTATAAATATAATGTCCACTCAAAAGCCAATACTATCAATGCAAAGTAGGTCATCAACGATCCAGCAGGTAGAAATTGAAAATGATTTCTGTTACCTTTGTGGAGGCGAAGCCGCCACGGGAATTTTGCTGCTTTGCCAACCACTGTACGATCTGTGAAGCATAGGACAGCTCTTCAGAGGTCAGCCCAGGCTTGGAGAGGAGAGCCAGCAAGACGTAGCTGCTCATTTCTATGTCTGCCGAGGAAGCCCAGCGGTCATAGGCGGAGGATGTCCCTCTCAGTTCCCAGTAGACTGAGCCACCTGCGGGAAGACGGAAAGGGCATCGTTGGCGCCTGTGTCAAAGCATGAGATTTATGTGTGCGGACAAACAGGTGACATCTGAGGAAGTGTAAAGCCAAAAGCCAAAACAAAGAACTGCCAAGGGATGATCTGTGGGCCGCCAGTAGCTGTTTTACCTGTTCGACATCTGACTCCAAGAATGGTGAAGGGCACTCACCTACTTTCTTCGCTTTCTTGCTCAGTTCATTGAAGAATAATTCTCGTTTTTCCTTATTGTCTACTAAACTGAAAGTGTAGGTCAAGAGAGCCTGGTCATACGTGGTTAAGTCACTCTTGTGAGATGCACCCTCTATGCACTGAAGACCCTTTTGAACTGCCACAAACTACAAAGGAAAAAAGTAATTTGTGCATATCAGTACATACGTAAAAACATAGGCAGCACTGTGTTAATCACTGAAGAAAAGACAGGAATGAATCTTGTCTTTGCAGAAATGTCCAGAGTTCTAATGAACGTGTTTGTTTAATTTCTGTACTTTCACATAACTTGAAGCACAGAACCATGCACAGTTCTGTGTGATTTGATTTGACAATTGAGAAGGATATTACTCGGCATTATTTTTTGATAGTTATAAATGTAAAGTTGTAGCTCCTGTTATTATATTGATGATAAAAATGTTTTGCATTTAGAAAAGGCAAGTTAGTGGTATCACCATGGGTTACTTACTGAGATTGGGTGACCAGCTTCAAGCAGGGCATTAACAACATAAGCAGTGAGGGAGATCTTACTATCTTCTTCTCCCTGAATAAAGCACAGGAGTAACATGAATTTCATGAGGAAGAGACATCTTTCTTTAGAAATGTAGTGTATTGCCAAAACTCTGATTAAGTGTTTGTTTTGGATTTTAGGGGTGGATACCAGGGATGGAACACAAGGGCACTCAACCACTGAGCTACATTCGTGGCCCTTTCTATTTTGGAGGCAGGAGTCCACTAAGCTGTTTAGGCTGGACTTAAACTTGTAGTTCTCTTCCCTCAGTATGCAGAGGAGCTGGGGCTGAAAGCATGCACCACCATGCTTGACTTCTTTTCATGATTTTTTGGAGGGCGGTGGTGAAGTTTTTCGTATCCTCAAGATGCTATTTATAAAATGATAAAATAGTGAATGAAAATACAAGGGATTTATAGAAGTAGAAACAGAATTTATGAAACTTATGGAACTAAGCAGACATTTAGAATGATAGGAAGCACAGAATGCTTCACAAAGTACTATTCCTCAATCTCATCCTTGGTCTAGACATGATGTGAAAAGTGTCATGGAAAATCCATGCAAAATATAATAATAGAATAATATAGCATGAAATAGAATGGTAGATCCACCAATGGAACAAATAGAAAGAATGAAATCTTGCAAATAGAGAAAGCGACATAACAAAATCCTGAAAAATTAGTAATTACAAACAACATTGATTAAAAGAGACATTATAATTGCTGAATTACTTAGAATATAAAAATAAAATCACAGGTAAGTCACTGAGAAAAATAAAATAAATTCTACCAGATCAATAATATTAGGCAAAATAAAATCATAGTTGCCCTAAAAGTTTAATGAGCCATCAAAAAGGGAAAATACAAGCTGAAAATTATTATGGGAAAAATACTTGTTTTCCAAAGCAATTGACTTGCAAAGAGAAATAGGCAGGGAACAATCCCTTGTGTCATGCTCTATTATTGCTTAGATCTAAAATGCCCCAACTTTCCATATCCCTGGAGGGTGACTGGTCATGTAGAAGTCAGTGCAGCCAGTGCCTGAGTGTGCAGCAAGGAGCTGGGGACCTGCTGGAGGTGGGCTCCCAAGGGGTGAGACCTGAAGGGAGGATTGAGGTCTTAGGATCCTCTTTTCTCATTCTGAGTTTTGGCTGCCATGGATTGAGCACATTTTCCTCTTCCATGCCCTTCTTTTTTATTATTTTAGATTATTAACACACCTGTGTTGCACATGATGCTTATGCGTCTCGTGGGGAGCTGGCACATGGACTCAACACATCAGTACCTTTTGCTCATCTCTTCTGGCCGCCACCCTTCCGTCTCTTGATTTTGCAAGCACTTTTGAGATGTTTTTTCTGTGGTGGATCTATGGACTGAAACCGTGAGCCCAAACAAACCCCTCTTTCTCTAAGTATCAGGTGTTGGGAATCTTGTTCCAGTGATGGGAAAGTGACTGAGGCATCTCCTGTACTTCTGAGTTTTTTTAAAATTCATATTTATATCATTCAGTGTTAGTGACAGTGTTACTAGGTACTCCTCACATAGAACCGTAAATGGCACAACTTTCCTGAAGATCAATCTAGTGACATTATTTTACAATCTTAAAAAAAATCTGTACTTTTGGGTACCTACCCTGTCAATAATGACTGTGAGGCACATATTTTTGTACTAACAGATGTTTACACAACTCTTCATTGAGTTTCTTCAGCGTTATTGAAAGTTTAACAACACATCAAATAATTTAAACTATTTATGGTTTATCCATATGATGAAGTATATGAATCTCTTGATTTTAGGTTTTGAGTTATTCTCATGTTGAGGGGTCCTTAAATATAATATTAGGTTTCAAAATAGAAGTAAAAATCCAGGGCAGGATAATCTCAATTATATTTATATATTATTGGAAAAAATACCAAAGGAAAATATTTCCAAAACATGAAAGGTGGTTATCTCTGAGTTGCTGAAACAGGATAATATTTTTGTTAATATCTTAGGATAAATCTCTGATTTTATTTTCAATAAATAAGTACTACTATTATAGTTATGCAGAAAATGTTAGCTTAGGAAAACTTCAGCAAGATAAGACAGATTTACTCAGTAACATTTACTCTGAAGATTTTAACAAATACCCAGAGACCATATTTTTAAGTGAAATAAGGCAGACACACATGTGTAAATACCACATTGTTTCTCTGGTAGGAGAAACTCAAAATGTAAGTAAGGACCGAGGTGTATAATAGATATTGGGAAATGGGAAGAAGATGTTGAACCAAGAAGGGGATGGTGGGGGAGCAAGGAAGGAGGGACAAGAAAAGGAATAGAAAAAAATGGAAACAAAGCTTTTACAAATAAGGAGGGGAAGAAGGGCTGAAGGGGCTGAGGGTTCAAATTCCCTGTGATGAATGGTATCATTATGTATTATTTAAAATGCACCAATAAAATAAAACCATGAAAAATAAAAAAGGATTTTAAAAAATAACGATGATGGATTCTAGTAATGAAATAATATCAGTAAAGGATTTCTTTAAATGATGAAGTGTTGAAATATTAGTAATTGTCTAGGTTCTCCAATTATTTTTACTTCCACTACTGCCATAGCACCCCACCCCATCCATCATAAACACTGTTAGAATGTTCTAGAGTTTTAAATCTGATTGAAGGAAAGTAAATTGTTCATTTGTTAAGAAGAATGACTTTACAAATTTTCGATATAACTAATTTATACTAGTAGAAATTGTAGCTTAATAATTTCTAATGATTTCTTCAGAGGTACATTGGGATTCACTAAATTGATGAGAGAAATGAAAACTGAAAAGCAAAATTCCTTTAGTACCTTCAAAGCATTGTTGAAATTATCGCCAAAATTTGAAAAGCAACCATCTGATTTCTGAATACTTAGAAGCCAAATAAGAGTCTGAGACTGGACTTGGTCATCAATATAAATGTAGCGCCGAGCTTGTGCAAATGACTTGTATACAAATGCTGTAAGCCTGAAAAGAATCACATACAGGGTATGATTATAGCCAGCATTTGCAGGCAGATTCTCATCAGAATGAGTGATTTACTACAATTGCATTTCTGAATTTCACATTCTGAAAAAATTCCTTCCCTGAGTTCCAGCCTAATGTCTGATCCGTCTCTTATCCCTCCCTGTTGAACATAAAGCATTTAGTTTGCACCTCTCCTTCTCCTCCCCATTCTCATCTCTGTCCCAGGTGAAGGGATGCCCCTCTGTGATGGGGTCTCACTTTCTTTTATGTGTACTTCAAGCAACAGTGGGATTTCCCCGTGTTCCCCTTCTTAGCACATACCATTCAGAAAGGCTCTAGAAATTACCAAATATTTTAATTATAAAAATTTAACAAGGGCTGGACAAATAGCTCAACAGATTAAAGCACCTGCAAGCAGGCCCAGGGGCCAGGGGTTCCATCACCGGGCCTGTCGTACTGGCCCCCCCCCCCCAGGGTGCACTGAGGTAGGGATTGAGACTGGGTGTGGTGACTCTTGCCAGTAATTCCAGTACTTGGGAGGCTGTAAACAGGCAGATCACTACAAGTCTGACATAGTAGTGAGACCCTGAACACTCTATAGACCCTTCCTTAAAATACAAAAACAAAACAAACAACAACAAAAAAAAAACAGACAGAATTCTTTGGGCCGGCCAAATAGCTCAACAGGGTCCAGGGAAGTAGTTCAGTAGAATAAACGCTTGCCTGGCAAGTGCAAGGACATGAATTCAATCCCCAGTTCCGCAGAAAAAACTACAACAAAAACCCAATGCTGAGACAGCAATTGAGACTGAGTTTGGTGGTCCATGCCTGTAATCCCAGCTCTTGGGAGGCTATAAACAGGCGGATCACTCTGAGTCCAATCTAGTAGTGAGACCCTGAACACCCTGTAGACCCTTCCCTAAAAAAAAAAAAAAAAAAAAAAAAAAGGCCATGATGAAGCAGGTAGGGTGTGTTTCAAATCATGCAACAAGCCAAGTGCATGCTTAGATTTGTGTTCCCCTCCTTTGTAGGGCCTCCTTCTTTACAGGAAAGGGCTGAGTTAGGTTCTCTCGTGTGTGCAATGCTCTTTGCCTGTCCTCCAGGAGTGTCATGATATAGCTTCTGGAAACTGTCACTGTTTTATAAGCTCCCACAGTATTATGTGCATATTTTGTTACATTGTGTTCTGAGGTACTGTCTCATCCCTCACAATGGTGCTATAAACTTCTTGAGGTCAAGTATCACTGATTATTTCCAGACAAAGTAACAGAGAGAATAAGAGATCAGATTCTGGTACGGACACTAAAATTCTGTCACACAGCTAATAGTGAGTTTGGAAATTATTTAATATCTCTTTGTGCTAAGGGCTGAACTGTGCACTCCTCCTCAAGCATCTGGTGAAGTCCCACCATCCAGAACATGACTGTCTGTGGAGACGGGGCCTGTGAAGTGCTAATGAAGTCAACATGAGGTCACCTCCGCAGTCTCTAATCCGGTATGACTGCTGTTGTTATCAGAAAAGCAAACTTGGACA
This sequence comes from Octodon degus, assembly GCF_000260255.1. NCBI lineage: Eukaryota > Metazoa > Chordata > Mammalia > Rodentia > Octodontidae > Octodon > Octodon degus. The sequence goes on from NW_004524864.1 coordinate 1,254,979, forward strand.
AAGATACACACAGAAAAGAGACCATGTGAAACAGGAAAAAGGTGGCCACTGCCCTGCTGAGAAGGGAGGCTCCCTAGCTAATCCTGCCAAGGCCTTGATGTTAAATTCCATGTTCCAGAATACACAGAGAAAATGTTTGTTGTTTCAGCCACCAAGTCTGTGATAGCCCTTGAAAATTAATAGTGTTTTTGTTTCCTCATTTGTAACATGGATATTATAATGTTGCCTGCTCAATTGGATTGTCAGGAGAATTAATTATATTCAGTTACAAAAGACATGATAGCTATTATTGTAAGGAGCCCATGTCATTTTGTACTTCAAGGATTTATTATTCCCAGGACATAGTGGTGAGAGAATATGTGCTTGAAAATAAAAGTTAATCCTATAAGGATAAAATTTTACAACCACTTGCATCTCAAAATCATCTTCTAGGCTTAAAATAACTGCCTATCTTTTTTTTTTTTTTGTATTTTAGGGAAGGGTCTACAGGATGTTCAAGGCCTCACTGTGTAGATTGGACTTTTCCTGTTTATAGCTTCCAGAGAGCTGGGATTACAGTCTCAATCACTGTCTCAGCGTGCTTTGGGGGCGGGGCCGGCACCACAGGCCCGAGAATTGAACCCCCAGCCTCTGCGCCTGCTTGCAGGCATTTTAATCTGCTCAGCTATTTGGCCGGCCCTAATAACTGCCTATATTTAACTATATTTTGTTTTAGTTTTTTTTTAAAACTGCTCATAGCAAATATCTATTGAATGCACTATGAATTTTTCTTATTTCTTGATAGACTCCATGTCTGTACAGCTAATGACTGCATGAATCCATGTCAGCAGAAGCAACGTTGAGCCTGTCTTTGATGGTGAGTTAGGGTGATATCAACATTTTCACTGGAATAGTTTGCTTATGCAACAAATGTGATTTCACATCCCTTATCTTTCCTTGCAGAGTTACTGTCATTTGCCTAATTATTTCCTTATGACGTGCATATTATGCTAAGTAAAAGATACAGAGTCTATAAAATTGAAATCTTACTAAGATAATGTGCTGCTTTTGTGTTGGCTTGCACATAAATAATCTGGAGAAGGTCTGAACTTTCTGTAAAACCCTGAAAAGTCTACATTAAAGGATATATTTAGAAATATTTAAGTTCTGAAATAAATGATAAAAAAATACAGACCATGTATTTTTCTGCTCATAGTTATGTCCAAAGGTGCTATATGATCCATCCTGATGCTTATAAGACATCTGCTTCTGATATCCTAGAATAGGGAAGGAGATAATTGTTTTTCAATTTAAAAATCACTGTCCAGAATAAAAAGTCACTTAATTTTTTTTTGGGCGGAACTGGGGATTGAACTCAGGCCCTTGTGCTTGCCAGGGAAACACTTATTCCACTGAGCCATCTCCCCACCCCCAAAGTCACTTAATTGTATATCTGTGTTTATTGTAAGTAGATAAGTGAATCTATACCTATAGAAAAATATGTTTATGCAGTTAAGAAGCAAAATAGCTGAGATTCAGATAATAAACAGAGTTTTGTATTTATTCCTTACCTGTGGTCAGATACCCAATAGCCTTGGATTTTATCTCTTCTGTCAGTTGTTGTGTCTGATTCAGATAGTCCAGTATATAAATATTGGAAGCGAATAGGGCCATATTCTGTTCCCCACAACCAAATGGCATTTGTAGGAAATTCTGTAAGTTGTGAGTGGCAGAACCAAGAATATCTCCTGCAAAGACAAATCCTTTTAGACTTTATGAAAATTGAGAAGATAAATATGCATTTGTGCTCATGACTTCTGTTTCATAGATATTCAGAATATTCAGGATAACCATTTTTGTATTATCAAACTCTTTTCTATTTGTTGGAGCCAAACCAGAAAATGCTGGAGATATGTTATCTAATACAGCACAGCCAGGAGCAGAAGGGCTAAGACGGAGACACCCTGGGCCAGTCATCAATCAAAGGGACAGAATTTGAGCCACACGCACTTGCAGAATGTTTACAGTATATCAGCTACTGTCCTGAGCACTTTGCCATACTAAATCACTCAGTACTTAGATCACTTATATAAATAAATACTCCTGTCATCTATAGGAAACTGAGGCATACAGAGGTTAAAAATTTTCCAATATCATTAAAACAAGATGCAACAGAATCAGGAATCAAGTTCAAATAATATGGTTCCAGAGATTCTGGACTTTCCTACTTGCTGCATACCTTCTGTCAATAACTAACACTTACCTAGTGTTATTGTGTATCTAGTGGTATAGTAGCATCTAGGTTTAATTTTTATAGCAATCCCATGAGGCAATATTACTAGGTACACATGAAGGATTAGGAAACGAGGCATGGAGGGGTTGTGCAATATGTCCGAAGTGATACAACAAGAATTAAATACAGGATTTATATATAAATGTTTAATAATCCTAAGGAACTTAGGTTAGAGTCTGGACATCAAAATTATCTCAAATATTCTTTTCTGACCGCAAAGGTATAAAGCTAAGAAATAGTAAGAGAAAGAAACTAGTATCACAAATACGTGGAAATTAAACACATATTCCTGAACAACAAATGGGTCAAAGAAGAAATCAAAGGAGAAATCAAAACCATCTTGATAGACGAAAGTGTAAACAAAACATATCAAAATTTATGGGATATAGCAAAGCAGTAAGAGTGTTAGTATTATTGAAGGAAAAACTCAAATAAACTATGTAATGTGTCACTTGAAGAAACCAAAAAAGGACAAATAGCTCAAAGTTAGAAGAAAAGAAATAAATGATCAGAATGGACATAAATAAAACAGAGTAGAAAAATTTTTAGAAGATTAACATTTTCTAAAAATTTCAGCTTTTGAAAATATAACCCAAATTGGCAAGTCCTTAGCTAAAATAAGAAAAAGACTAAAAAAAAAAATCCAATCAGAAATGAAAGGTGAAACACTGTAGTGGACTCCAGAGAAGTACCAAGGGTCATGAGAAAGAAGGATCAACAACGGCAGGCTGGGGTCTAGACGTGAACAACTCCCCAAGACCAAATCAGAATGAACAACAGTCTGCAGTCAAAAATATCCCAACCAAGAAAAATTAAAGATCAAATGACTTCACAGTAAATAAAATGTTTAAAGAATATTTTAAAATCAATACTTCTTAAACTGTTTTAAAGAGTTAAAACAATGCAAACTTCTAAATTCATTCTGTGAGGCCAGTATTACTCTCCAACTGGAGCCAGACAGGAGCACATACAATAAAACTAATCCAATAACCCGAGGGGCAGAAGTCTTCAACAAAATACAGGTAATGTTAATTCATCCAAACAGTAAATGAAAGTATTTGCAAATTAGATGACAAAAATAAAAAGGGTTAGCACAGATGTGATGGTGCATATTTGCAATGGATTTGTAGGATACACCATTGTGCTTCAAGTGGAAAGCCAGGCATTCCTTGGTTTTGTTCTTGGAAGATGCTCCTCATAGAAGACTTTTTTATTCCTGTCATGAGCACTTTTTTTGTGTGTATTTTCCCCACCACAACAACACAGGATTTGACCACAGTGCTGCATCGAGTACAGAATCCCTTCTACTGTATTCTTTAGCTCTCCAACTTAAATCTTAGCCTGTACATAGGTGATGAGGAGGGTACGAAGACAGAACATGTCAGGATTTGTGAAAATTGATAGCGACAGATCATGGAGGTAACTTTCTGAAATTGTAAGTGAGCCACAAAATAGTTTTCATATTTTCAAAAACAGGAAATAATAGGTGTACATGACTTTAAATTTTTATATGTATTTCATGTTTTATGTGTAGCTGTGTTCAGTAGCTGTTATGGAATACCTGAAGCTTTTCTAGTTGCTAGCAGATTACTAAGGCTCTAGTATAGTAGGTCTTGCAAGACAACAGTCAGGAGCTTCACGTAGCTTTGGCCGTTGATCTACAAAGACCATTAGCTTTGCACCGAGTGTTGCTTACACTTATCTGAGTACTGCGAATCTGATTAAGAGGTTTATATCTCCATTCACTCATTTAGTATGATATGCTCTAAAATGACTAGTTTCTGTGAAAATATCAGCACTTTTCTTTACCAAGGAGGTCTTGTAAGAGAAACTAGGCAGAAACAATGTCTGGACTAAACTTTATGAAAATCATCTTTAGAAAAGAGAAGAGTCAGAAAGTGAGAGTGTCTTGCAAACTCTGGTGCTGGAGTTCTTCCTGTAGCTGGTTATCCACCTCAGGGAACAAATTCTGAGAGCAGACAGGGAACCCAAAGAGATGCAGGACTGTGGCAGAAGTAGACACAACTTTTCCTTTTCCTCCAAGCCTATGTATGACTCCGTTATATGACAGTATTGTAGACTTACCAAAAACAGTGCAATAGGCCCTGAGGGAACCTTCCACAAGATTATCAGGTAATGTGAGCACTACCGATTGAGACACTGTGGATCCTGGAAAATTGAAAAATAAATAAATTAATTCAGAACTCTAATCTTTTTTAAAAATGCATTTTGTACAGTGTGTACAGGGCTCACTACACAGATCTTGTAGTGATCCTTCCTACCTTTCAGTCTCCCAAGTGCTGGGATTACAGGCGTGTGCCACCAAACCCAGTCTCATTCAACATCTCAGCATGCCCTGGGCGCAGGCCTGGCACAGCAGGTTGGGCTCGAACCCCAGCCCCTGTGTCTGCCTAAGCAGGTACTTTAATCTCCTGAGCTATCTAGCCAGCCCCAGAACTCTAATCTTAAAAGCAGAGCTTTTACTTTGGTAATAATTTATCTTCTTGATTACTAACTCAGTGTTTCCTTATTGATTATTCCAAACTGTAAAATAATCAGGAAAAGATAAAAAGCACTTCTTTAATTATAACTAATTGGATTTACTTAAAAATTTTACATGGCCAATTTTATTTTAACGTATGATAAGACTTTAGCTTTGGAAAGCACAGTACTATTTACTGTGTACTTTCAAACATGTTATTTAATTAGATATTTACAAAATAACTTATTGCATGTGTACAGACCAGACATGCCCCATGACCCCTTAGAAGAGAAGGCTCAGGCCAAAAAGAAAAGGGGGGGGGATTTGGAATGTCGCACAATTTAAAATAAGAAAACACAGAATCTGAACATAGGTTTTATGACTCCAGCATCAGTGTGCTTCTCACACTGGTGTTAAAGTGCTCCCCTACCAGAGTGTGTTCCCTTAGGTGATAAAATACTAGAAAATAAATGGAGGTGGATGGCTTCACTAACTGCAAGAGTCTTTGGTCTTTCTTTCTTTCTTTCTTTCTTTCTTTCTTTCTTTCTTTCTTTCTTTCTTTTTCTTTTTTTTTTTTTTTTTTTGTCTTTTTGCCTTTTAGGGAAGGATCTACAGGGTGTTCAGGGTCTCATTACTAGACTAGACTCATAGCAATCTGCT
>NW_004524864.1:1260492-1277061 GCF_000260255.1 Octodon degus
GCAATCTGCTATTTACAGCCTTCCAAGTACTGGGATTACAGGCGTGCACCATCACGCCCAGTCTCAGCTGGATCCAGGGGGCGGGGCCAGTACGGCTGGCCCAGGGATCAAACCCCCAGGCCCATGTGCCTGCTTGCAGGCACTTTAATCTGCTCTATGGTATTTCTAAGATTTAAGCAAAGAAACAAATGGCTGCCATTGTAAAATAATCAGATAATAACTGCATTCGGTTGTGTTTTGGTATCATTTGTAAGGCAATCTAGGCAGTTGCATCTTGGGGAACAAAAAGATGTTCAGACAACAGCGCTGGTTCATAGCTCCAGGCAGATGGCAGCCCTCAGGATATGGGAACTCAGGAGAGACCATTATTTGGCTCCAAGTTGGGGGGCAAGAGGAGGTTCTGTAAGTCATGCATAGGAAACAGAGATGATTCTACGTTGCTCTTGGTCTTTTGATAGAATATTTTTATTAATTATGATTATTTTAATGATAAAATCAAGGCATGGATACGGAGAACGTAAGAGATAGAGACAAGTTGAATAAAAGTCAAGTCTTCTCAGATTTCTGAAATGGGGAGAAGAGAAAATGGAAAACCTAAATGCTTAAATTTACATTGGTATGTAGGATATTTAGATTTTATTACATGAAAGCAATTTAATCTTTTTCAGCAGCCATATTTCTGGGTAGACATAACATAATTAAAATTCCAAACAAAGAGAATGCTACTATGTTAGCAAGACTGGAAAGCTGTCTACTCACCGTTGGTGTAAATAAACAAGCTCTGTGTTGTCTCTTTTTTTATACCTTCAGGCTAATTGTGAGGGAGGAATAGAGGGTAGTTATAATCTTAAATCAGGAAATTCAGAATATTTTATATTAATAATAATGTTGAAATAGAACAAATAACCATCCAACAATTATTATAAACAATGAGTATATGAATTTTAAGGTCCAAGATAATGCTGAAAATTGATCTTACATGCTGTGAGTTGAGTATCATTAAAATTGTACGAAAGGACTAAAAAATCTTTCAAGCTCCAAAATCCTGTCATTCTATTTCAAGACTATTATACACTTTTAGTTTAAAGGCTCTTTACATAGTTTGGACTAAATGTCTGTCTGCCTCTGGCCTTCTTTTCTAAATATTTATTTATTTATTTTTTATTTTTTTTTACGGAACCAGGGATTGAACTCAGGCCCTTGCACTTGCTACGGAAGCACTTATTCCATTGAGCCATCTCTCCGGTCCCCTTTTCTAAATATTTAATCAAAATAATATATTGTATCATTGAATAAGTGCATTAGTCTGATTTCTATGAACCCTGAAAGTGTTACTTAACACTTCTTTACAAATATGAACATTCTGAAGGGCAAGCAGCGTTTTCCTCTGCTTTGTTTTTTTGTTTGTTTGTTTTGAGACAGGGTTTCTCTAAGCAGTAATGGCTGGCCTTATGCTCACTTTTGTAGCCCCCAGGCTTACACCACCACACCCGGTTTCCTCTGGCTCTTTAATATTTAAAATTAAAATGTATCAATCATAGTAACAGAACTGATGTGTTATTTCTAGGCATTCACACCCCCTGCAGAATTTAAAGCCATCCTTCCTATCTCAAATTTCCAGTCCCTAGAAGTAGCTGCTGTTCTACTTTCAGATCTACTTTTTTTGTAGCTTCTAATCGGAGAGAGAACATGTGGTACTTACCTTTTTGTCTCTGGCTTGTTTCACACAAAATAATTCCCTCACTTCCATCCGCTTTGCTACTAATGTAAGGATTACATTCTTTGTGGCTGAATTAAAATCCATCGTGTATTTATGCCACATTGTCTCCATTCATTTATCTGCTGATGGGCAACTAGGCTGACTCTGTATCTTAGCAATAGGGTAGCGTTGAAATAAAGAAGGAATTTAGATAAATATTACTTTGAGGTCCTACCTCTACAAGCAATGGTTTGATCACTGTATCCTTCCAGCCAATGTCCTGAGCTGGGGGTGACCCCTTCCCAGAGCCGCTATTCTGCAGGGTTTTAGCTGTGATAGTGATGTTGATGACACCTGAAACGGCAAAAATGTAAGTGGTAAGGTTATTAGAATGCAGATGAAAGCAAGTGGTGATCATTGACTTAAACTGAGGTAAACTGGTAAAGGAATCAAACTTTTTACAGAAGAGAGAATGAAGTATTACAACACGTACTAACAATAGGAATTGTTAACTTGTTCAGAAGTTGATTCCAACTTCCCCACCCTGCACCCAAGTAGATTCTTCTTAGGTTGTAAAAGAGAAAAAGCAAGGTAATAGGAATCGGAGAACAGGGGCTAGTACTAAGAAGTGGGTAAATTAGCTGCAGTAAAGTACAATAAGCTCTTAGGCAAATTTACAAATCAATGCAAAGACAAGCAGTCCCCACAGATCTTACCCAACTTGTGTGGAGTAACCAGCCAACTCAAAGATTTTTTCTCATTGCTGTTTGTATAATCATTTTCATCGCTGACTGAGAGAAATTTGGCTTCATACAGATTAGACTCTTTCAGTTCAGTGTTAATCTGTGAGGCCAGACAAGAAAAGAGAGAGACAGTCTAAGCCTTTTGTACATAAATGTAGTGATCCACATGTTTGAGAAGCTAGAGTAATTTCCTCCCTTTCAGATTTTCTGCTGTGGGAAGAATGATTTCCAATCATGGGAAACTATCAATATCCTTCTAGTTAATTACAATAATCTGATCTCTCACATTTACAATTTTGCAAAAGCAGTCAATAGATTTTTGACATACTCAACAATGCATTCCTTTAGAAATTTACTGCAAAATAAGCAGGCATTTTGACCAATCTTGATTGATCATCGTGTCATATGTCCTAATAAGCCACTGTTTCCTTTTTCATATTTATAAACTGAAACCGGTGTCATCTACAGTTCACAATCACTTGCTATGCTGTAGCAAAAAAAGTACACAGAATGTCTTGAGCAGTGTATCTTTTTTTTTTTTTTTTTCGGAACTGGGGGTTGAACTCAGAACCTTGCACTTGCCAGAGAAGTGCTTATTCTACTGAGCCATCTCCCGGGCCCATGAGCAGTGTATCTTAACTCAGGTTTACAAAAAAAAGACTTCACTAACAAATAAGCAAACACAAACTTTCATGATTATTAAAAATGGTGTTATTTTTCCTACAAATGCATATTTCTCAATGTTTTCTGACCAACTCAATAGATCTGCATACTTTACGTTTTTAGTTTTACTTTTTGTGTTCTTGGAGATTAAACTCTGAGCCAAATGTTCTACCCCTGAGGTACACCTCAGGCCTTTTTATGTTTTCAGTAAACAGTATCACATAAGGTAAAAATATATCGATCATGAACATTACTTTGCATTTTGACTATGTCATGCTATATCTATTATTTGCTGATATTGCAATAATTGGATATCCATAAAGGGTTACATTTGGAGATTATTCCATTGGAAATATATATAAAGAGAAAAGCTAATACATCATATTAAGGACCATGTTTGTTTTAGATATTGTTGGAATTTATTATTTATATAAAAGTTACATAGAAAGGAAGCAAATCCAATACCTATCTATAGTGCATTATGCAAGATTCATTTATATCATTTGATTCTCATAGGAAATGAAGTAAATACATAATAGTAGCAATTTTTTTTACACTAATAAACTGACCCTGGGAGAGGGAAATATATTGTTCAAAGCAACAGAATTAGATAATAAAAAACTAACAAGTGAACTCAAGCTTAAATCTCTGGGTTTTTATGCTATCAAATTGACAGATAGATTTTTTTTTTTTTTTTTCGGAACTGGGGATTGAACTCAGGCCTTTGCATTTGCTAGGGAAGCACTTATTCCACTGAGCCATCTCCCCGGCCCCTGATAGATTTTTGTCCAGCTATCAAAAATCAGCCACTAAGATGAGATATACATATCTGTATACCCTCAGGTAACACAAAGGAGAAAGGTAAATAATTTAAAAATCTAATTAATGCCCAGTGTCCTTATTTTATAAGTCATTCTGCTTTAGAAAGGTCTCATATATAAAATTCTTGGTTATGTTTGAGAATTAAAGGTGAAATTTAATTCCACCCCTCTTCCTCTCACACATCTAGAAAAAAGTTAACTTAAATCATAGGGCTTGTCTTCAATCTTTTGTGTTCATCCAGGCATCAAGTTATAGTAAGACATAGCTCCACATCTCACTAAATGGTTGGTAAAGCTGGAGAGATCTTAAAAATCCAAAGAAGGACAAGTTTAGCTGAAATATAAAACAAATTTATGCAGGCAATACTTTGGTTTTACAAAGCAGACTTGAGTTAGTACCTGAACACTTCTGTTGAGATAGTTGAAGACATTGGCTTTCAGAATGAATGATTCTCCTTGAACCACGGAGTAGGGCAAAGTGACTTCCAGAAAGAAGGACTGAAAAGCTGTCAGGGAGGTGGTGGGAGAGATGCCAAATCCAATGTCGTCATTCATACAGAACCCACTGGCCTTCCACTGTGTGATGGTGTCAGGAACAGTAAGGCTGAGGTTGGCAACTCCGGTGGAGCTATGCGGGGAGATCAGGCAGCGTGAAGACAGGAGCTTTTTTCCGTACAATGTATAATTAGAGCATTCCACCGACTTGACCTTCTTTCCTTTGTTCACCACTATTAAACTACTTTTTATTATTTATAGCACATTTATCCCACTTTACTGAGAGTTTTAGAAATATGAGCCCCATATATAGTGTTCAGGTTTAAAATGTGCACATTAGCCTCATAGTTGAATTTTGCACACTTATTTATAAGTTCATTTTTCTTAACTTTCTTTTTGCCCTCCTCATTTCCATGATTTCTTTCTCTTCTATGGCTCCTTTCACATTTTTGTTCCTTCTCTCTCCTCTCCCTTAGATATATTACTTGACGAATAATACACAATAGAAAACAAAACTTCAGACTGTTTTGAAGTCTCCCACCCAAATTTCTTTCCAACAAAATCAAATTCTTAATAAAAATAAATGACAAAAAACAATTAGAAGAATTGGGGACAATCATACTATTAAAACAGTTGAGTGTATAACTGAAGTGTCATTGATGTAGGTTCTTCACATTATTAAATGCAATAAATCAACATGTCATTAATTTTTATGGAAATATTTTTATAGGGATAGATAACTAGATAAATAAAGTTTCACTTAAAAAAGAAACAAAGTTGAGAAATGGAAAAAAGAAAGACATAAAAAAGGAGAATAAAAAAAGGAAAAGAAAATGTAGTAGAAACCTATCAGAGGCTCTGTATAAAGTTTTTACACATTTTCCTAATTTTCAATTTGACATGTTTGTTTTGAGAAGGCTGATAAATACTGTGAATATTTTCTATTAGGAAAATAAAATATAGACAGTGAAAAATAATTACAACAGTAATAGCAATAATAACTCACTCAGTTGTGATAAGATTCCAAACCCAAGTCTCAGGGAATGATTTCCTCACAGTTTCGCGATAAAATCCACCACCACCTCCATAACCTTCTGAACCTGAGATTACTTTCGAAGAGTCAGCTAAAAGAGAAATGTTCTCAATGTTCTAAGTGTTCTCAATAAAAAGATTAGAGCCATTCTTTCACTCAGTCAGTATTGGAAGCATTTTTACACATATTACTCATTCAAACCTCATAATAAACTTGAACAAAACTGTAATAGTCCACTTGCAGATATTTGTTTTTTAAAATTTTAAAGAGAAGGGAAAAAACCCACAGACAAAAACAAAACAACAAAAAATAATAGATATTTCTTATGTTTGGAGAATAATGTGTTGATATTTTACAAGTGCTGATAGCAAGTTAGGGGAATTGATAATTAGCCATATTAAACTAGATATGTACTGCATAAGCAGTATGAAAATACATGTAAGTTAGAAAAAAATAAGAGAGACAAAAATGTAAAATCAAACTGACCTCTAACTTTTACCACTACTTTGTCTCCCTGTATATCGTAACAATATAATACTCATTTTAATATCTTGTTTTTATTACTCAGTTTCCATTTAGTTTCTAATGTAACTGCTGCAGGTCTTCACTTTGCTGTTCATCTTTGATAGTCTTTCAAGTATAAAACTGCTCTGGGTTTAGAGCTCTTCTTTGAGATAATGTGTTCAGTGGGAGATTTTGTGGATACGTTTAAATGGCAACAGCCGCTCAGCTGGATAGTCTTTAAGATTTTTATTAGACTGATCTTGTCAGATACAAAAGTTACATGTCTTGTTATATAGGTCTTGCTTTATCTTGGTCTTAACCATCCAGCAGAAAAGTATAAAAATGGAAATATCAAAAGTAAAGCCATATTAATATATTGAGCTGTAAAAGGTTAAAGTCAACAACTTCTGACATTGCTAGTCCTACGGATAACGCACTACTATTATAGACTACTGGAGTATATTGGAATATTTTGTTGAATTCACCCACCTACAAAGTTTAAATGACAATGAAATATCCTTCTCTGACAAAACTAAATAAAAAAGGGGATACAAAGGAAGAACCATTTTGTATCTGTGTATTCAAAATAGTTAGGATACATATACAGCTACTTTCTCTTAATTCAATGAATAGAAAGATTTGTTCTAATAGTGTTTGTGGACGGGATATCATGTCTGCATTTTGTACTATGAATAACCACGAAGAAGACAACAATGTGCAATATAATAATTATTGTAACTGTCCTACTAATTGGTTTCAAAATTGTCTCATTGCTATTTGTTTCTCAATAAAATTATTTAAAAAATAAAATGCAAATTAAAAAAAAGATTTTTATTAGGAGGTTTGGCTGTAGGACTAGAGCCACCTGCAGGCTGATTCACAATTCCAGAATGGTCTGTCTCTGCTCTCAGGCACATAGGGTTGTGCAGCATCAGCAGGTATTGCTTCTGTTGGACTAGGGCAGGCTGCTGGGCAATTCTGGACACGTCCGCACCAGCTTTAGGAATAAGTTTACTAGTAACCTTCTACACACACTGATTTGTGTTCATCTCTTTCTGCTACTTTTAGCCTATATTACATTTAAGCAAACATAAAATAACATGTATCTACAACGATGCCATGTAATTGTTTAAATATGAGCTATTCTTTCTCTCTCTCCGTGCCCAAAAACTGCTCCTTTTATTCACTCGCACCATAATTATTTTACATATATCTTGAGTATTTTTGCATACTTGACAAATACCTGTTTCTGTTTAATGTGCTTATTCTATACGTATGCAAATGATATGATGGCTATTGTTAGCTTTCTTAATTTTTCTCCTTAAAATTTGTTCTTAAAATTTACTCTTGTTAATGGCCGTGACTCATCCACATGGCTGGCACTGATAAAGGTTCTACAATCTGAGGTACAGGATCTCAGGATAAATCCTGAGAGCATTTCACTGACCTTATCAGACCCAAAAGCCACAACTCTTGTTGCACAGGTCCTGCTTTACCTTGGTCTTAACCATCCAGTAGAAAAGTATAAAAACAAAATATAAGAAGTAAAGCCATGCTGTTATGTTGAGCTGTAGGAGACTCAGGTCAACAATTTCTGACATTGCCAGTCAAGCGGAAGACCCAATACTATTATGGCTACTGGACTCTTTTAGAATATTTTGCTGAGTTTACACACCTATGATATTCAAATAACGGAACTTAACAAAAAAAGGCTATACAGATGAATGTCCATTTTGTATCTGTGTATTCAAAGCGGTTAAGATAGATATATAGTTACATTCTCTTAATGAATAGAATGATTTGTTCTAATGGTGTTTGTAAGTAGGATATCATGTCCGCATCTTGTACCGCAATTAACCACTAGGAAGAATGTATGCAGTGTGTTAATTATTGAAACTGTCCTACTGATTTGATTTGAAACTGTCTCATTGCTATTTGTTTCTCAATAAAATTATGGCAAAAAAGAAAACAACATGCAATGTATTAATTATTGTAACTGTCTTACTAACCTGTTTTGAAATTGTTTTATTGCTATTTTATCTTTTTTCTCATTAAAAAAAGATATATATATATATTACATAAGAACAAGGTATAAAAGTAAAGCCATATCAATATGGTTTATGTAAAAAAATAAAATTTACTCTTTTTCTTAGTGCTGCAAAATATTCCAAGTTATCTGCTCACTGCCCAGTATTTATTGTGTCTTTTTAATAATGACCACCTGGCTGAGTCAGGTGATAACAGTGTTCTAGACAACCCATAGCATGTACGTCCTGTACAGAGTTGTCTTGAGGTGCTTCTAGTTTAGTTGCTCTGGTAGAAAGCACATGCCTTTCTAGGTACATGGTTGTGCCATGTATAGTCTCTCTCATGTCTAGCTGTGCCTCTATTTTGTTTCCTTTGGATAATTATTATTATTTTACTTTTCTTCATTTCTTTTTGCTGTTACAACATTGATCAGTTTCTTGACAGCCTTTTAATTTTTTATTGATTATTGGTGAAGCTGAATATCTTTTTGTGTAACTTTTATCTATTTGGTTCCATTGTTCATATCATATCATAATATCTTGTTGCCAGGTCATTCAGTTTTCTGATTAAAGATCACCTCTTCCTAGAGATTTTCCTTGGAGATTCTGTTTTAAACAGAATCCACCTGGTCTGCATTGACCTCCTTTTATTTTCTTCACAGCATTCCTCTGAGAGCTAGTACAACATAATAAAATACGTAGCTGTGGCCAGAAGGCCTGGATTACTACCCCATCCTTGTTGTTCTGTCTGTTCCATTGGACAAGTTACCTAGTCTCCCTATACTTTATTTTTCTTATTAGTAAACTATGGATAACAGTTTTCATCTATAGACTGTGTGGAATAAATTGGTTGACATTTGAAAGTGATTAGAACATCACTTGGCACCTAGAAACCATTCAAAAAACATTAACTATCAGAGCACTTACTATCATTTGAAATTATGCTATTTATATATCGTCAGTACCCAAAATTCAATGTAAACTCATGCATATAAATTTCTTATTCTTTTTTTTCTGATGGTGGCAGTTTTATATTTATGAGAGGTAGGAAGGTAATAGAAAGAAGAATAGGCACTGAGGAGAGTTTTGGGCCACGTAAAAAGGGAAGAAAAAAATAAAAATAGTAATATACCCTACAGGGTGAGGAAGGACAATAGCCATTGACTGTCTTATTCTTATTATGCTTCTAAAGTTTGATAGGACAGACACATTAATTGAATTAAAAAACAAGATCAGCTATTATAGACTACTGGACTATATTGGATTACTCTGCTGAATTCATGCACCTACAATATATGAATGGCAATGGAATACACATCTCTGACAAAAGTAAACAAAAAAGGGGATATAAATGGACCATTTTGTAGGGAAAAAATATATGTATATACAAAATAGCATAAATATGCAGCTACTTTCTCTTAGTTTATTGAGAGGAAAGTTTTGAACTAATTGTATTTAAACAAGGTATCATGTCTGCATCTTGTACTAGGAATAACTACTACAAAGACAACAATATGCAATGTATTAATTATTGTAACTGTCTTACTAACCTGTTTTGAAACTGTCTCATTGTTACTTCTTTCTCAATAAAATTATTATTATTATTATTTTTATTTTTATTTTTGGCGGAACCGGGGACTGAACTCAGGCCCTTGCGCTTGCCAGGGAAGCACTTATTCCACTGAGCCATCTCCCTGGCCCCTCTCAATAAAATTATTAAAATGTAAAAAAATAAAATAGAAAAAAAAAACCAGATCAAATTGAGCAACAGCCTGCCTTCTTTCACTAAATTGGCTTATGAGTTATGAGGTCATAAACGATCAACTGCCGTTTTCACACAAGACTCACATGTCAAAAGTCCTCCATAGGAACTTTCATATTTTAAATCCTTGCACAGCACTGGTTTCCGGAGATGAGAGTTGGTAAAAACCTTTAATCCTATTGCCTTTCAAGAGAAAACCAATTTTAGATTACACAATAGCAGAGACATCCAGTATAGTCCAGTTCTGTGTAAATTAAAAATCTTGTTTTATATGTATGTCCCCATCCAGATCTACAGGTCCTAAGTTTAGAGGTGCTTCATGGGTGTTTTCTAAGGCTTATGTTTTCAGTTTCCTTAGTTTCTTTGAGTTAAGGGCGTTTTTCTTTTTGTTGGAAAACTTTAAATGAGGTTAAAAAAAAAAGTTCAGCCCCTATCCCACTCTACTATCCAGTTGCCACGTTGTACTTGGCATTTTGGCCAGACTAGGGATAATATCACTTGTAAACACTTTAAAATTAATGTTTGCATTTTGATGACATAGAATTTACATTTAAAGGCAAACAAGAACAAAATATTTGGCATCTATATACTAGATAGTCCAAGGTACATACAGCACTGTGTCCGTTAAACTTACAATTCTCTCAAATGCTAGTTTTTATCTTATATGGCAACCTTAATAGTTCTTTAGAATATTATTGCAATTATTTAATATTTTATTGCTAAATTTATAACATTATAAACATATCAGTTATTTTTCT
The DNA here is from genome assembly GCF_000260255.1 of Octodon degus. Lineage (NCBI taxonomy): Eukaryota > Metazoa > Chordata > Mammalia > Rodentia > Octodontidae > Octodon > Octodon degus. Next base: position 1,270,998 of record NW_004524864.1, read on the forward strand.
GACATAATAGTTCTCAGATATTAATAGTAATTACAATTTAGTGTTTTGGGCATTCTTGGATTAAAGACACACAAAATTATGATTTCTTTATTGTTTTAATTCCAACTTGTTTATATATTCTCACAAATATTCATCATTTCAGAGACTAGGCACTTACCTTCACAAGGTCATAAGCATCACTTCCAAAGCCAGCCCACACAGGTGCGTAATAAATTCCTTTATAGAGGATTTGTTCATTTGTGAGACAAGGCTCTTTATGACCATCTTCTAAGTCAAGTCCTTTGAAATAATAGCCATATAGGTCCTTGTAATATAACTGGTTATATACCTAAATGATAAAAAGGCATGAAGTATTTTTCTCAAAGAAAGCAATTCCTTCTTTTTTTTTCTCCTCACAAGCAATATATAGATAAATGGATTCCAGGCAAGAATAGCATCTTAGAGCTGCAAAGACTGAAATATTATTTAACCATAACATAATTGCTGGCTTAGTCATTTTCAAGCCAACTATGTTACTTAAGATACTGGATCTTAATATCTTTAAGCTTGAGAGACTCCTTAATATTCCTTGATGACTTATTCAAAGATATTATTGGCAAAATTTATTAAATCTTGCTGTATTTAAGAATAATTATTTGTCAAAATAGGGATATTTATTAAACCTACATGTGTAATATGAGAATAAAATTAACAGCATATATGGCATCAGAATATTCAGGAGAGCATGGCCAAAGGCTAGACATTCAGAAAACATATTTTTAAAGGGGTAAAAAAAATGTAAAACATTTTTTAAAAAGTGGTAATGCTTACTTTTAGCATAAGAAAATTTGTACCACCAGTAACTGAAGGTCATTTGTCATGGTTTTTAAGCTAATCTATTTTTCTTCCCAAAATTCTGGCCAATTTGTTTGTTCCCTAGTTTACTTGAGGTCTGACATTTTTCTGTAAAAGTAGAGACGTAAATGCCTGCGGTTGGTGGTGGACCGAGGCAGCGCGCACTCACACTGTCTGCAGACAGCTGGCCGTAGCTGCTCAGCAGCAGCACGCTCTGATCCACAGCCTGCAGAGCGCACAGCGAGCTGGAGGCCGCGGAGACGCGCAGGCTCACGCTTGAGCCCGGGGAGCTTCTTTCTTTAGAAAAACTTAAGCTGACCTGGAAGTGAAAATACAAGAGTGAAGAGATTGCGAGCCATACGGGAAAATAATCCTTTTGGTTATTATTAATGGGCTCCTGTGTGATTTATTTTCTTACTGGCATGCTTCACTTGAAGGACAGGAAAGACAGCCACAGCGAAAGCTATAAGTCAGTTTTTTACTCATCCCACATGTTAAGTTTCCCATTCGAGCTTTCTTTTATTTCCCATTTTGAAACACAGAAAAATAGAAGTGTAAGCCCAACACATTTCTAAATTCTCCAATAAGTTGAACAATCTGAAAAGAATTATTTTTCTCTTTTCCTCACCTTAGTTTTTATTTACTAACATTTTGGGTTTTTTTCCATTTTAAAGAGGAAAAGAATACCCACATGACAAGAACAAAGACAAAAGCAAAGTAATATAGAACTATAAAAATGGTACAGAATTTCAAAACAAGAACAGAAAATTAACAATGGTTGTTATGTTATAAATTGTTATCAAGTTTGTTGCTTATATTACCAGCTATAGGCATGCAAGATTTACCAAGCAATCAACATTAACTTTTTCTTTCACTAGACCTTAATTTTTTCCTTGTCTTTTTTATCACCTTATTTTTGAAGCACTTCTCAATTTGGAATCTGGTGGTGTCTGCGACCATTTCTCCTCCAGGGTGCAAGCCATAAACCAACATAACTGCAGAGGGCGCCAGCTCGGCGCTAACCTCAATGGGAATGGAAAACACGCCCTTCGCGGCTATGAATGAGAAGAAAAATTTGTGATGTAGAGTGTGCCTAAGGGGAGTCACATGGAGAGAAAACATTCTCTCAGGCTTTCACAGAGAGCACATTGGCCAAGCAATGGCCGTGACTCATCCACATGGCTGACACTGACAAAGGTTCTACAATCTGAGGTACAGGATCTCAGGATAAATCCTGAGGGGATTTCACTGACCTTCTCAGACCCAAAAGCTACAACTCTTGTTGCATAGGTCCTGCTTTACCTTGGTCTTAACCATCCAGCAGAAAAGTATAAAACGGAGTATAAGAAGTAAAGCCATGCTGTTATGTTGAGCTGTGGGGGACTCAGGTCAACAATTTCTGACATTGCCAGTCAAATGGAAGACCCAATACTATTATGGGCTACTGGACTCTTTTAGAATATTTTGCTGGGTTAACACACCTATAATATTCAAATAATGAAACTAAACAAAAAAAGGTGATACAGATGAATGTCCATTTTGTATCTGTGTGTTCAGAATGGTTGGGAAAGATATATAGTTACATCCTCTTAATGAATTGAGGGATTTGTTCTAATAGTGTTTGTAAATAGGATATCATGTCAGAATCTTGTACAGCAATTAACCACTAGGAAAAAAATATGCAATGTGTTAATTATTGAAACTGTCCTACCAATTTGGTTTGAAACTGTCTCATTGCTATTTGTTTCTCAATAAATTTATGGAAAAAATAAAAATAAATAAAAATAAAAATATAGCCAAGTAAACAAAAACAAAACAAAACAAAACAAAAAAGATTTGTACTAATAGTGTTTGGACAGGATATCACATCTGCATCTTGTACTATGAATAACCACTACAAAGAACAATATGCATTGTATTAATTATTGAAACTGTCCTACTAATTGGTTTTGAAACTGTCTCATTGTTATTTGTTTCTCAATAAAATTAATAAAATTAAAAGAAAAGAAATGGCCAAGGTGATCAAGTGCCTTGGTGACATTGTTGACAGTCATCTTGCAGAGCCCCTCCACTGGTTTCCTAGTTACCTCTACATCCTGCCAATGAGGAAGACCCAACCCTCAAATTTAATAGTTAAATACTATTTAGGAATAGTTCATAACCTGCTCTGTACATGTTAAAGGAAATATTGGACATGGATCAAGCTTTAAAATTTTGTTTCAGTTTTAAATCTTGTTATTTGAAAATAAAATTACATTACTATCTTTCTTAAAAGAGAAAAGGAAGGAGCAATGAGTGTCTCTTATAATAATGTTAGGAATATAATTAGCTCTATACATATTTTTCAAATGACTTTCTTTTTTTGGTTTGGTACTGTACTATTCATATATCTTTATATATTCTGCTGGGATGGTTTGGGCATAGCAAGCAGGCCTAAAATGAAAAGGCTAAAACTTTTAAAGAAAAATGTCAAATATATCTCAATCAAAGCATTACATTTGCATTGCATCCTGTGCTACAGTCAGAGCCTCACCATCAGCCTTGATCTGAATTTTCTGCTGTCCATGAAGAATAATTACACCTTTTGAAATCACCTAGGAGAAAAAGGATATTAGTACGATGAAGTTTAGGAATAGAAAACAAACTTCATTTAACTATATGCTTATGGAGTTTATCTGTTTTCATAATGCTCGGGATTCCTGTAAATGAACATATGAACCTAATAAGTATATTTAAGGGAATTTAGGAGTCTCAGATAAATTTGCTGTTATTCAAGTTCACGGTTTATATTACAGATCTACTCCATGTGAAAAGTAAGCTTTTTATTAATATTTTAAGCATTGAATATGTCTAAATATATTTGCATTAACGAAACAGAATTACACCGTGGCATGATCAAGGGAGAGTTCTTGGAGTTTTCTGAAAGATGTGTTTAGTCTGAAGAACCTCCTCATTTAACACAAAATTTGAAGAAGAATGCTGCTCTCACTTCATCTTTGTCAGCAACTTTATGCAAACTTACACCAGTATATTTGCATTATAATCTACAAGGGGCTGGTATGAGACTTGAAATTTGTTAAGGAAGTTATTGTGATTTTTAAGTTAAAATTTTGGAATATTTTTTGAAAAAGTACCAAGACTTCAAGAAATGTAAAACTTCCATAAAATCTTGCAGGCTACAAATGGTAGCGCTAATCTGAGAGGGTAGCACATTAATGGACCACAGTCCTGCAGAACAGCTGCGTGCTGCAGTTCGGGAAAGAAGACCTTGGGGGCAGGCCCTTGGCACTTGCTTGGTAAACACAGGGGCCTGAGCTCAATCCCTGGTTAAAAAAAAAAAAAAGAAGAAGACCTTGGATACCAAGATGAGCAAGGATGGGGCAGTGTAGGAGAAGGAGTGGAAGCAGGGGATGTTTGACTGTCTTTAAAAAAAAACCAACTAACACTGGTGAGATAGCTCAGTGGACTAAGTGCCTGCTTTGGCAAATACAGGGATGAGGGTTCAATCCCTGGTCCCTTATATTGTGCAGATCTCACCCCCTGGGTGCACTGAACTGGCGACTGAGTCCAAGAGTGGTGGTGCATGCCTGTAATTCCAGTGCTGGGGAGGCTGAAAACAGAAGATGAGTACGAGTCCGAGCTGCATAGTGAGACCCTGTACCAAATACTTAAAATGAAAAAAATAAAAAGGACTAAGAAGTACAGCTTTTCATTCAAACGTGCATGATCCTCCTCACATCCTAGTCTGGCAATGTCGCTGTGGAAGTGCTACAGAATTTCAGTGCTGTCAGGTACAGAGTCACATCTCTGGGCTCCCCTGTGGTTTTTCACTTGCAATGCATGAGAGGCACCAGGAAGACTTGTTTGAACAAGATGCTGGCTGCAGCCCCAGAGTTTCTGACTCCCTAAGTTGACAATGAGGCTGGAGGATTTGTAGTTCTCACTATTTCCAGGTGACACTGACACTTCTAGCTTGGGGATCACACTCTGAGTAGTACTGTCTTCATATTATGACTAAAATTAATCCCTTAATTCTTCTGTATACATGCAGCAAAAGAAGCATGTAGGACCACTAAGTTGATACAGAAGAATTAAGGGATTAATTTTATTCATTATAATTTATGTTTTGTTTCCAGTTAAACTCGCTTATACACCATTATTGCATTTCCTAATAAACTACCAGGGATATATAGATTGTTTAATAATTGTTTTTGTCTGGATTAACCTATGTTTCATGAATTTTATACCATCTTCGTCCATCTGGATGATCTGAGCATCCCTTTTGATAATGTAAACTGGTATCTATCATCAGAACTCATTATGATAAAAATTAATATTTGTTAGGAATTGTGCAAAGGGTTTTATGTTGGTTATTTCATCTAATTCTTTTTAACAACTACATAATGAAACAGAATCTTAACCAAAATCTTTAGGTCCCTAGAACTTAATGAATTTCCAAAAGTAGCACACAGCAGGTAAGTTTCAGAAAGATGATTTGAAGTTATCTATGTACAAATGGCAGTGGGTGGTGAGTTAAGGGTAATGTGGCTGGGGGTTATAGCAATATGGCCCTCCTTGTTACCTTGTTTAAAATTTTTAAAAAATCTATTTATTTATCTATTTGTACAGGGTTTTGCTATGCAGCTTAGATTTGTAGTGATCCCTTTATATCAGCCTTCCTAGTGATGGAATTACTGGCATGCACCACAGCCTCTGGTTTTGGTGGCCTGCTTGCAAGGGAGCAGCCTAGCATGTGGTAAGGGGGATCTAACCTGGGTCCTTGGGCTTGGCAGACAGGTGCTGAGACCACTGAGCTATTTCCCCAGGCCTCACCTTTTTTTTTTCTTAATTGAAATTTCAGTTATACAATTTTCTCCTCCTTGCATACTTTGCAGTTTTCCGTGACATTTGGGTAAAAGGATCTACATGAGGTTCAAAGAAACTTGAAAGTCAAGAAACAATTCTGGGTATGGAGGGACATTTTGACTTCTTACCAAATAATTGAAGCTCACTGTATAGCTTTTCTGTTCAAGGTCTCCCATGTTGAGAAGGTAGTGCACGGGCACTTCCTTCCGCTGGTTGCATCTCAGTTCTTCCTTGTCTGGGACAATCTTTAGGAAGCTATTAGTCCTGGAGTAAAATCTTTTTACAAAATACTTTGCTTTGGGGTACTCAGGCAACACCCAGCCATGAGCCTTGCAGTTTTCATTGTCCTTGTAGGTTGCCTATA
>NW_004524864.1:1277302-1284947 GCF_000260255.1 Octodon degus
ATCTGCGGTACTGGGGATTGAACTCAGGACCTTGCACTTGCCAGGCTAGTGCTTATTCTACTGAGTTATCTCCCCAGCCCTCAAGAATATTTGATAAAGTGGTCTTACAGTGTTGTTCCATCTCTACAGGAAAGTTTCACGACCATTCTTCCTGAGTTTTATCCTACTTCATCACTCCCATGCTCCAGTTATATTCTTAGAAGACCACTATATGAATTTTACATTTATTGCCCATTCAGATCTAATATATAAAGTCTGATATTTTCTGCACTCTGTACTAGAATTCTAATTTTACTGTCATGTATATGAGTCACTCTCACATGTAAAACTTGTGAATATAGAAGGTGATTTTATATTAATAACAAGGAGTCCTGTTGAAACTTGGAAAAGGTTTTGTGAAATAGAGCAAGGAGATTATTCTAAATATGGCCATAGACATGTCTAAGGAGATTTTTGAAAAATATCTTAGAATCTCTGGTATTTGATAGTTCTAGAAAGTAGGTTAGTTCAGTATTGAATGTAGCCAGAGAAGTCTTGTGAATCATTCCATGGATATAGATTACAAAGTTCCTCAAGTGTTTCTACCTATGAAAGTGCAACTGTCTTTCTACTTTTACGGAGAGTGAAATGTTGATTATTTTTGGTTGTTTCTCCTTCAGGTACTTCAGTATGTGTGTTCTTCTTTTTATAGCATTCATAATACAATTTTCTTATTTATTGTAACAACTATTCCTTTAGCATTTAACTGCCTCACAGCACTCTAGGTTCACAACAACATGCATATTATCATTTCTGTTCCATATGTACAATATAGCACATATCTAAACCACTGCTAGCTAATACCTTGTTTTGGTTTGATTTTTCTTTACTTGACCTGGAACGACTTACTGTCAAGGTGATGTTTGGGTATGTGATCTTGGATGTGTCCAAGGAGAATCGCGCAATGCCATGTGTATCTGTGGTATAGTTGCCCACATTCTTTTCTGCTAAATGCAACTGGATAACCTCATTTGGAATGGGAGAATCATCAGGGTGAAGCAATTTAATCTGTGAAGCGGGAAGAAAATAAATTTCTGAAGTATTTAGTAAATTTAAAAATCAATTTTTGGTGGAATCTACCCAGAAGTTATGAACATTTCTCTCTGGCTCTGTGCACTTCCTGAGTAGCTTCAACCACTCCTCTGGAAGGTATGACATATACCATGAATATATTGACAACTCTAAACTCTATTTCTTCTACCAATAATGATCTTTAAAAAATCAGGAAAAAGCATATATTGTGAAAGATAGTTTATAACCTTAAGTAATGTTTACGTCAAAAATAAATTAAAATATGTTTAAAATAATTAAAATGATTTTAATTTAAAGATTGTTAAGAAGGTAAATTTTATGTTATGTATAGCTTATAATTTGCAAAATGAAAACAACACAGAAAAACACCTGTAGTATGTAAACTACTATTGTATAATGTGCACATTTGAAAACATAGATGTTTGGCAGAAGTACATGTGGTAATGAGCTAACAAAATGCTTGCAAAGAAGAAAGGTTTTTAATAAAATTAAATGGCAAAAAGTTGTTTAAAATAAATTAAAAATAAAATAAAGTAATAATAAAGATGAGAAGCTCATAGAGGAAAAAGCCCACAAAACAACTTAAAAATGAAAATTTGTGGTACATCTTTCAGACAGCAGGTCCACACAACCGACATTTTTAAGTGAACTGTTTAAAACTCCAAATTAATGTAAAAAATATCTAGATAAGTAAAGAAATGCAGTAGTGATTCTGAGAGTATACAAAATATGACCAAGAAACCCGCAATCAACCTAAATGTTCAATTTGGAAATCTTAGCCAAACGAACAAACGAAATGTCCTGCAGGATCTCACTCCAGGAGTGTAAGTGTGGAAAGACACTCAGGTATATCATTACATAAGATGCTCTTTGTATTTTAGAAAGCTTTAGATAGCACCAAAAAGCCACAGGAAATAAGGAACTCAAGAAACCATCTGGTTAACAACAGTATCAGGGAGTCTACCATAGAACCCTTCAGTCGAGTGAAAGTTGTTCTGTAGCCAAAGAAGCAGTTAAATTCTTCAACAGTGTACCATTACTCAACTTTACTTTTCAAATAATAAAGCATGAGATGTATCAAGCAAGAGTATATACAGAGAAAGATGTCAAATTTATCATATAATCATAAAACTCAGCAAGTAAAACTATCCTGTACCAAATGTTTCATTTACCAAGACTAAATTTATTGGTAAAACGGGCATTGCCGAAATTTCTTTCAAGTCCTTGCAGTCATTCTGGTGCAAGGTCGAGTTTGAGAACCTCGGCTCCGTGCGATCTAGCTCAGGAGACCACTTTGTGATTTTTCACCCACGCCCATAGAGGAAAAAGCCCACAAAAAAATTAAAAATTAGAATTTGTGATACATCTTGGATTAATATAAATATAACTTGCTCAGAGAAACTTTCTAGGACCATCTAGTCCAGAGTTCAGCAAACACTTTCTATAAAGGCCCACGTAGTTAATCCTTTATTCTTTGTGAGATCATATATGGTGTCTGCCTCATATTCTTCTTTGATATTTTAAAATAAGCATTAAAATTGTTAAACCATTCCTAGCTCCCTGGGTGTACAGAGGCAGTCCTACATAAGAAGCAGACTGTGCTAATCTCTGATTTGGAGTAGATCCACGGTCAGTGTTTCACTCACATAACATCTATTCTTTCTTTCTTTCTTTCTTTCTTTCTTTCTTTCTTTCTTTCTTTCTTTCTTTCTTTCTTTCTTTCTTTCTTTCTTTCTTTCTCCTGCCCTACAGGTGGGGCTGGCACAGCATGTGGTGCCAGAAATCAAATCATGGTCTCCTGCGGCTGCCTAAACTTGCCTAAGCAGGCACTTTAGACTGCTGAGCTATTTTGCTGGCCCCTGTAGCATCTATCTTGACTACAACTGAATTACTGTAACTTTATTTGTCTAATGCCTGATTTCTCTATTAAACTATAAGCACCTCAAGAGCAGGGAGAGTGGTGCCTGTCCCAAGCTATTGTTAATTCTGATTCAGATTGCATAATTTATTTTCCAATCTTGGACGTTGTCAGTGTGAAATGGGCCAGGATATATAGCTAAAACTAGATTAAAATCATCTATGAAAAAACCAGCATAGTGTCCTACAGTGCTAACAAGGGGCTTCTAATCTCGTAACTTCTTAGGAAATAGTGATTGGATTGGCGAATAAGTGAACGAAAACGTAAATGAAGACAGACGAATGAGTGGGCGAATGAAGGACAATGTAAAGGAGTTAATCACTGCTTCTCTTACTTGGCCTGAGTAAGGGAGTCCTTGTTTGTAGAATGTATCCATGCTCTCAAAATGCATTTTCACCATGAATTTGTTTATGAATATGTTCCTGTTTTCTGTGATCTGGACACCTGTGTTAAATTAAGTGTTATTAGGAAAATTATCATCAAACAAAAACCAAACAGAGCTACAAAAGCAAAAAAGCTACAGAAGTTCTCCTTTCTATCCAATCGTTTCCTTTTCTTAAGTGAGTTTGAACATACGGGTACTTCTTAACATGTTGTTTTATTTTAAAAAAATGAATAAAGATAAAATCATCTAAATAACATTATTTTCAGCTGCTGTTCTTGGTGTTTACAGACCATCCAATTCATCTATCATTCCAGCAGTATTAATTTCCCATTATTAATTTTTAATTAAAATTTTTAGTTAAGTCTCTGCTTAGAACATGTGTTTTGTTCTATTCACAATAAGAAAAATAACATTAGCGCACCTATGGTATTCTTTAACACACCTATAATATTCAAATAACGGAACTTAAGAAAAACGGGGATACAGATGAAGGTCCATTTTGTATCTGTGTATTCAAAATGGTTGGGATAGATATATAGTTACATTCTCTTAGTGAATAGAGGGGTTTGTTCTAATAGTGTTTGTAAATAGGATATCATGTCCCCATCTTGTGCAGCAATTAACCACTAGGAAGAATGTATACAATGTGTTAATTATTGAAACTGTCCTACCAGTTTGGTTTGAAACTGTCTCATTGCTATTTGTTTCTCAATAAAATTATGGAAAAAATAAATGAATAAATAAATAAATTTAACTTTAAAAAAAGAAAAATAACAGCCATACATTTAGAAATTTAAAAATTTAAAGAAAATAATGCAAATCTTTAAACATCCCAAAGAAAAATAAATTTAATATTTTAGACTATTTTAACAAGTTTTTTAACCTTTACATTGTCATTTGTAGTAATATAGTTTGGCTTATGTATGCAGATAAGCATATACACTAATTTGCTATTCCTATGTATAAAAACATGTAGTTTTACCTTACATCTTAACATTGAGTTTTTCAGACCTTTCTATAATCTTGTGTTTTTAATGGCTGCATAATATATTCCTCATATAAATACAAATGTTATTCAGTGAGATATTCCTTCTTTTTTAATGTACAAAACATTTATTTATTTGGAATTCATAAATTCCAGGTTCCTTCTTTTTTTTTTTTTTTCTTTTTTCTTTTGGAACCAGGGATGGAACTCAGGACCTAGTGCTTGGCAGGCAGGTGTTTAAGCCACTGACCTATCTCCCCAGCAGTCTTTTTTTTTTTTTTTTTGTGGTACTGGAGATTGAACTCAGGATCTTGCACTTGCCAGGTAATCCTTTTTTGTTTAATATGACAAATATAATTGATTTCCACTAAATACTTATTAAATACTTTAATTAGCTTGGTATGTCCTGACAGACACTTCAAAGACTTTGAATATTAATACAGGTATACTGGCATTTAATATCTCATGCAGAGAAATTTTGCTGAAAAGTCACCCGCGTGAGCTAAAGCGTCCTGTGAAAGGAAGCAAGTGGTCAGAATAGAAAAGTTCATTTCAGGAATTTGAACTTTTCATTCTCTGCTGAGGGGAGGAGAGATAGTAGGTCAGAGATACATAAGACATTGATGTTTAGAAATTCATTTCTGTGATGAGGTAGAGATATTTCATTAGATTTCAGAAGTCTGGCAAGATATTCTCCCAAAACTATGTTGTATTTCCCTTGTTATGATTTTAACCCCAATATGGATTCATGATCAATATGTATACTTTCAATTGTATTTATTTGTGGAATGATTGGAAAAAGAGAACATACCAGTTCTAGAAACAATCCCATTGTACATCAATAAATTAGTACTCTGACTTCTAGTTTAGTCTCACTTGAATTTAATATTAATCTATCCACCAATAAGTGTCTAATAAATTTTAGCTAAAGAAACCTCAGATTTTGGATCAGAGAAAGTGACCTCATATCTTAGGGAGAAATTAACAGTGTGTGATTGCCCACGAGGTGGCAGTCCAAAGGAGAGGGGTGTCTACTGGGTTCTGACGGCCAGGGGGTTCTACCTGTTCCACTCTCTGTGACAAGAGCTTGCACTTCCAGGTAACTCATGTATCCTTCCCGATTGAACTCAAAAACATCCGTGTTAATCAACTGGGACACGCAGCCGTCTTCCCTCAACTGAAAGGTTATAATGGTAGAAGAGAAGTTATATTTTAATAAGACTATATAAAACAATAGTTTTAGAGGGACAGATGTAACCTTTGAGAAGCAATTTTAAGTGAACTGTTCAACCGAAATGTGAATTTTATAAAATAATCCATTATGTTTTTATTTATTTATTTTTTTCATTATGTTTTTATAATTTAAAATTTCAATTCATATATTTACCATGAAATTTGAATATTTTTTGAATATTTTAACTGTTACAACACTTTAAAAATAATCTCCAATGTGTCATTGCTCAATCAGTGAACAAGATAAACACATTAATGTCCAATTGCATTCATTCTCACATGATGTTTGTAGTTCTCTTAGTTTCAACCATATTTATCCATATCTATTTTTCAGGTCTGCAATATGCTTAACACAATGTCTAATACTAACCATTCCATAAGTACTAGAAGCTATTACTATTATTAGCGATTATTATCACAGTGACTGTTGGTTTTGTTTAATGTCCAAATATAGTTTTAGAATTTAAGCATGAGAAAACTCATATTTTTTTATCCAACAGTCTTCTCCAGAGCAACTGGAGATACAGCTCACTGGTAAAGCATTCATTGTCTAGCACATGGTGGAGGTCCTGCGATTGACCCACACCTCATGCAATGTTGAATGTTCTTGAGAGAAAATAGAACTACATCTGTGTGCATATGTGTGTGTGTGTGTGTGTGTGTGTGTGTGTGTGTAAATGGTATCACACTGTTTATGATGTAGGGATGGCAGCTGGCAGTTTACATATTACTTTGATTTTTAACTGGCATAATTGCAACTGAAACGCTGCTCTATCTCCGATCAATGCTTTTGTATTTACTTTTTGAACCTGGTTCTCAAACTTTGTAAGTGAATCTTTTTAGGAAATCCTTCCTCTTATGCATTTCAGAAAAGTAATCCTTATTGGTAGTCAAACTGAGGATATGAGGTGGGTACAATCTCATGTATGATTTTGCAGATATTCCTCTTACCTGAACTGTAAAATTTTTATAGATTGAATAGAGATGTCTACAGTCACCATAGAAAGTGGATTCTCTGGACACTCTGAGGTGCACGTTGCCCTCCACAGGCTTGCCGTAGGTGTATCTAATAGCAGAACACAGCAACAGTACAATTACACAGGTCCATGCCATTAGGGTTCTTACAGTCTTTCTGGAAATGTTTTTCAAAGACCATGATTGTATCAACGTTTTAAATAGCCTTATTTCCTCGAGGAAATTTGAACTTGTACTGACTAATGAGTTGAAGGCTCTAAGTCAAGAAAGGTTTTAAAAAATGATTGAGTGCCAGGGAGATAGCTCAGTAGAATAAGCGCCTGTCTAGCAAGTGCAGGGTCCTGCGTTCAATCCCTGGTACCACACACAGCCAAAAAAAAGTTGAAATAAGAAACATGCAGAATTCATAAATCTATATCGTTAAAACATAATATGCAAAACCCCTCAAAAATCCCATAATATATAACTGCTTCTTTGCCTTTCCGCTAAGATCATATGTAAAACACAATCTAGACAAAAATTAATAATAAAGGAAAAAGTCATTGGCTTATTTCTTAGGGTAATGTTCTTTTTAGATTTTCTGTTATTTTAAACTATGCTGTAATAAGTATATTTTAAAATGATTTTTACTTGTATGCAATCTGAAGAGAAACTAGAGCATCATTTTCACTTTTGTTTTTTAGTCTTTGAGACAGGGTCTCCCTGTGCAATTCAGGCTGGCCTTGAACTCACTCTATGACCCACACTGGCCTCGAACTCACAGTAATTCTCCTGCCTCTGCCTCTCGAGTGCTAGGATTATTGGCATAAGCTACCACACCCAGCTTGATTTTCACTTTTAAAACACAAATTATATTTATTTGTCATAATTTATATATTATGTATATATTTTGTAAAATTTATTGCATGTGTAATAATACATATTAATATACATGCAATATTAATTGTGAATTTATTTGTAATTATAGTCATTTGTATTTATTATACAGAAATACATACACATAGTCACGTTGTTAAAAAAATCCAAATCATAGGCAGAAAAGGTAAAGAAAATTTCACTAGGGGCCGGGGAGGTGGCT
>NW_004524864.1:1285047-1292545 GCF_000260255.1 Octodon degus
AGAGAGAGAAAGAAAGAAAGAAAGAAAAAAAGAAAATCTCACTAGGCTACATTTTATGTTAATTTTAAAATTTTATTTTCCAAATTACTTAGTCTCCCTTCAGCATCATTCATCTTTTACCCAGCCATCCTACATGCGTTTGCTTTAGTAATCAGCATGCTAAATCCTTGTATCTTTAATTCTTTTTAAAGATGCACTACTAACTCACTAAAATATACACATTTTAAAGCTGAGTTCTGGATGATCTTCAACTGATTTCTCAGGTGTAATTTGTTTAATTAGCTTAATACTTTGATTTCAAATTGACAGAATCTTCAAAAATTCACTGATTTATGTTTATATTTTATGCTTCTAGCTCTCTTGTCACAGATTGTCTTTATTTATTTCAAAACATTACCAGCAAAAATAACACAGGATTTGATTTATAACCAAAACTAGAAGAGTAGTCTGTAGCTATCTGTGCTCTGGGAATTACATTTCTCATAGATGTTTCCACCTATGCTGGCAATTTCCTGTCTCTCCAACCCACATACCAGGAGGCTGTTCTACGCTTTGCCTCCTGATGCTCAGACTCTGGAGCTGAAACCCAAGACAGGGACTCCAAAAAATTAACCATGCCCCTTCTACCCTGCTATCCCAGTATAAGTGTCTAGCCTAAAGCAAACACAGGTAGCAACTCTCTGTATAATCAGAAATTACCAGTGCACCTTAAAAATGGTAATCATCCAAAATGAGAAGGCAAATGTACATTAAATTTGACTTGTGTCCAAGGAAAGAATGCATTGTCACTCACGGATGAGGAGGCACAGGCTCCGTCTGCCCTCTGATCTCTCTTTGCTAGTCATATAAGCTCTGCTTACATGGTGTAACTCAGCCAAGGGGAGGGAGAAGACAGCTCGAACTGCCTGCCTGCTTCCTCTCCCCCCACCCCAGCATCACTGCAGCATCTTGTATTTGCCCTGAGATGCTGACAAGCCTATGTGATACCACCCCATTGGAATATTCTGTTTATGGGCTGAAATTCAGGAGCTATAGTTGCATGCATTTGGCTAGTGCAGATGAAGGACTGAATTTTTAAATTTATTATGTTTTAAATTTGTTGGACTATAAGTGGCCATGTAGGGGCAGTCAGTGGCTTTTGCAACCAGTGTTATAAGACAGTGTTCTATTATGATGCAATACTCGTCAAATTGTTACCTAAAACCATGGGCTATAACTTATATTCAAATAAATTCATAAAATCACCAGTGTAAATTCACAGATTCCCTTTCTCTTGCCTTCTCTACAAATTCATATTAAGCTATCTTTTTTTACCAGTGTAATATCAATTTATGGATGCATCTTTTTTCATTTGTTTGTTTCAGACAGGCTGGCCTTGAATCTACTGTATAGTCCAGACTGGAGTTGAACACATGACAATCCTCCTATAGCCCTCCAAGTGCTATAAATACAGGTGTGCTTCTTCATAACTGTCTAGGTACATCATTTAGTTTACATAATTTAAACTTACGAGGCACAGACATTAACTTTGAATTCAGAGTCCACAACTAAGATAGTTTCTGGTACATCCACAGTTACTTCAAATTTGGGTAGTACTGTCAATAAAAATAAAAACAGTATCTTATTAACATAAATACATTCATGCAAAACAACTATTTTACCCTTACAAATGATGCAAATTTGCTACTTGCTGTTAAATAAAATTAAGAGGATACTGAAATACATAGGAGATAGATTTTGGAATTGGATGGAAACATACGGATTTAAATTACAAATCTGTAACTACTCAGGCATTGATCATGGAAAGTATGCCCCAAACCCTTCGTTGTGAAATGAGAATAAAGATAGCACAACAGGAATTCAATGGGAATTTCATGGAATAATATCAATACAGCATCTCCCTATTAACTAATGTTCCATTCCTTTTACTAAAAGTGCTTGAACCGTAAACACAGCATAAAAAGAATTTGAATACACCACAAGCGATTACAAAACTCAGTGCCAAACATCACAGAGGGAAGATAAAATAGGTATCTCAGGTTAATAGAGAATTGTATGGGCCAGTGAGATAGCTTAGCAGTCTAAAAGCGCCTGCTTAGGAAAGCTTAGGAAATCTTAGGCAGGCGTAAAGAATTGCGGTTTGATCCCTGGCACCACATGTTGCGCCAACCCTGCCCTTAGGGTGGGCTGAGTGAGTGCTTTCAAAAAAAAAAAAAAAAAAAGAATTGTGTGATGATAGTGAACTGAAGACTGGAGTATAAAATAGGGATAGGTCAAGAATCCCTGAACAATAGCAGAAGGAAAATAAAGAGGTAAGGAAAAGATATGTTTATTAATATGTTATTTAGTAAACTTGTCCTTAAAAAATGGTCTCTAAAGATTTTCTGATCAGCAGATAAAATTCTCATAGCTGGTATTTACCATACTCTTCTACTGAGAAGGAGTGGTATTCTTTCTTCGCAGAGCTTGTCTCCACAGTTATCGTGTACCACCCCAGGATGGGCTCTGGGATTAACTGGAAGGAAAGTTGCAGGATACCACTCTCAGACTTCTGGTTCACCCACTGTTGTATGCGATTATCATATGGATCCTGAGGATGAATGAAATATATTTGTTGCATGTTCGATTTGGGCGAATTTGTTGTTATTGTTCATCATGCAGTTTCAGCAAGTAGCTGAAGAACGTACTGAGTCAAAGCCTAAACATGTCCTCCGATTCCTCTTGGAGAACAGATACTTGGGCTTCTATCCTAACATTAAATATACTTAAAGATATTTTTTCAATCATTTCACATGCTAATTTCTCATTTCTTAAATGTTGGCCATCTTTTGTCCCAGTATATAAACTAAGAACACATTCACAGCTATTCAATAAGCAAGTTTTAAATTAAATGAAATTATTCTCTCATAATGTCAGTATTAACTGGATGCTAACATAATCAGAGGAGAAAAAATATATCTATTCTATTGGTGATGGCCCCATGAAATAAGTAATTTTGTGTGTTAAGTAGATACTCTTCCTCTGTGAACAGCCCTCAGATTTTGAGGTTTAAGTGCTGGCTCAAAAACAGAAAGAAAAAAGTCTTCAACTAGCAGTTATCTTACCGTAAGGGTGATCACTGGATACTGAAATAAAAATAAAAAAAGAATGTTAACATGCAGATATAAATGTAATTATAAGCCCATCATTGAACAAAGAAACACATGCTGATAACTTTGGATAACTAAATATATTAATTTCTGGCTGACAGTCTAAATGTCTGTTGCGAGTTTTTCTGTCCAGCTCTCAAGATTTGCAATTACTTCTTTTGCGTAACACACGCTTTCCTGTCTCAGTGACCAAACTCACCCTGCAATCTTGCCAAACAAAGAAAAACATTCTCTAAGATTAGAGATAGAGATAGATAGCGCTATCTATACGTACTAGATTACTACTTGGCTACAAAGAAGGCTGTCTTTGAGACTTTTGTAGGCAAATGGATACGCCTGGAAAATATAATGCTGAGTGAAACGAATTGGACATACAAACTTAAATAGCATATAGTATCTCTCATTTGAGTAAGGTGAAGTGCAAAGAAAAAGCAAAAGAAATGATAAGAAAAGGCAACAAGGGGATAGATCTCTTGCAAATGGGAAGGGATTCAGGAGGCTGAGGGAGACCGAGATCCAGGGGGGAAGAAGTAAGAAGATCCACATGCGCCATTTTCGGGTGCCAATGAGGTACAACGAATACAAAAATATTACCTCATAAACATGGGCGAAGAAGAATAACAAAGGGGTGAAAGCCAGGAAAGGGATTTAGAGCCAGAAAAGGGGAGGGGAGCAGGAAGAGGGAGGGTATTAAAAAAGAAACAAGGTACAGGCACCTTTTCCTCAAGATAAATTTAAACTTCATGTGTTGCCAATATCTACTAATAAAATAAAATACATTAAATTTAAATAACACATGGCTAGACATAGGAACCGTATTTTTATCATAACCCTTGTGTGGAATTCTTCAGACTAGAAAAGCTGTACGCTGAACCAAGGGCTCTCACTGTAGTCATCAATTCACAGGGTGATGTGTTCATCATGAAAGCCTGGGGAGGCACTGAGGAAACTGCCGCTGCATTACTAACTTCAGCATTACGAGAGCACTGCACGTCGGATTCCCTCACAAGACGAAGATAAAAATGCGTTCCATGTAGGCTCCATGTCAGATGGGTCATTAGGATCAAATTCCAATAAGAAGGGTCTCCAGGGTGTTCGAGGTCTCACTACTAGATCGGACTCGTAGTGATTCTCCTGTTTACAGCCTTCCAAGAGCTGGGATTACAGGTCACCATGCCCAGTCTCAGTTGCCATCTCAGCGCACCCTAGAGGCGGGCCGGCACAGCAGGGTGGGAGTCAAACCCGGCCCCCGCGCAAGCTGGCTTTCATTGTTCAATGAATTGGATTTTTGCTACGTACTTTGCCTAAACTAAACTTGGGCTGCTTCAAAAAACTAGTGTAAAAAATTTAGTAAAATTGTCGTTATTTTAAGCTGCTTGTTTTCTGTGAAACAGGGTTGAAACGTAGCTTACTTTGCCCCAGGAACTAGTGATTGTTTCTGCACTGAATTTTGCCTAACCAGCCGAGACTCAAGGCCCTCATTTGCCTTTCTGTGGATTGCCTCTCTCTTGTGCCATAGCTAGCACCTATAAAATGATAACTTTGGTTCTTTTGATAAGTTAAAGGAAAGATCTGGAATTCCTGATACAAATGATACTGTCTGGAAAAAGAGAATGTTTGCATATGCTACAAAGCACTGACCTAAGGGAAGAGAAAGAAACAAAAAGTGAGCTATAGAAAATGATGGAAAGGAAAGACGTAGCATTTGTGCAAAAGAAAATACTCATCCACTCTGAATCTTGGTACATTTGATGAAGAAGATTCATGTCATTTCTATCTTTTAATTATATCAAATTTGCTATGAATTCCTGATTTCTTAGAAGACCAGCCTATCATGAATTATTTAAATAAACAGATTGGAGAGTTGTTGAAATGGGTGCTAATCTGCTAATCTTAGAAATATTGGTTTACAAATAGCCAAATAACATCTTAACTGCTGCCATTACAGAAAATATGACATCAGTTTTCATGTCTACATAAGTGAATGCTGTTTGCTATGTCATAGAACTGTCCCTGAAATATTTGCTCTAAGTGATATTCTTTCCTGTAACCTGTATATGGAGAAACAGTTCATTAATTTTGCTGTTCTCAGGCAAATGGCAAGCTCAAGGTCATTACTATAATCATATTTGGACTTCTTGAAAATAAAAATTATCAAAAATTGGTGGGGGAGGGACTAAAAAATGAATTATAATTACATTGCAGTGCCCTGGATTCAAGAAGCCCCATGCTTTCCCATGGTCCTGTAGCTCAGAATAAGTATTAGACTTGGGATGCAGTGCAGGGGCACAGTGTGTTGCCTTTCTTAGAGACAAAGAAGATGCTTTCTGAAAAATAAACGAGCTTCCATCTAGAATGGAAAAACAAGGAAGCACAAACTTCTTCACAGAAGTAATTTAGGATTTAAATTAATAACAGGACTTTTGACATTCAAATTAGATACCTAAAGTGCCTGCCTGGCAAGCTCAAGGTCCTTAGTTTGAACCTCAGTACTAAATCAAACAAAAATTTGATACCTAAAAGCTAAAGTTAAGCAGCTATTCAACAAAATTGGTAAGGCCAAAAGAGGTGGGAAAAGGAACTGCAGGAGGGCTGGCCAGATGGCTCAGTAAGTTAAAGTGCCTGCTTAGAGCACAGCGGCCTGCGTTTGATCCCCAGCATGTTGTGCCACCTCCAGGGTGCATTGAGACAGCAATTGAGACTGGGTGTGGTGGCACGATTAAGACTGGGTGTGGTGGCATGCCTGTAATCCTAGTTCTTGGGAGGCTGAAAACAGGAGAATCACTTTGAGTCCAATCTATATAGTGAGACCTTGTAGACCCTGTACCAAAATACATGAAAGAAAAAAAAAAAAGAAAGAAGTGCAGGGCCAGTGAGATAGCTCAGTGGACTAAGCACCTGCTCCTGCACGTTGTGCGGGCCCTGCCCCCGGGGTGCACTTCGCCTCAGGGACTGAGTCAGGGCATGGTGGCTAATCCCAGCACTTGGCAAAGTGAAAACAGGAGGATCACTAAGAGTCTGAGTTGCATAATGAAACTGTACAAAATACATAAAAAATGAAGAATAAAAAAGGAAATGCATTAGAAGAGATGATGCCTTGTATATGTAAGGATGAGAATGATTCAGAGGAAGAAAAGAGCAGTCAATATATATATATATAACTCTGAAAGTTTAATGAACTTCAATGAAATTGCTCAGCTGACAAATTAGAATGAGGGATCATAACAGAATTGCTAGTTCCAACGTGTTTGCTTCTAAAACTATGTGAAAAGTAGGTCAGGTATCTTATTGCAGAAATTTTTTACTCTTAACTCTTTTTTGATCATTTTTTCATTACCACCCTTTTAAAAACTGGATTGCTGCCTCCTGATACAACACTGCTTTATTTTTTCTTTCTTAATTTTTAAAAAATGTATTTATTTATTTGTTTAGTCTCACCATGACACAGCTCAGACCTGTAGTGATCCTCCTGTCTCAGCCTTCCCAGCACTGGGATTACAGGCATGCACCAGGGGGTCCGGGGCCAGCATAGCTTGCAGTACTAGGGATTGAACCTGGGTCCTTGCACTTGCCAGTAGGTGCTTAGACAGCTGAGCTGTCTCTCCAGCCCTGCAACACTGTTTTAGATGATCACTGTCATCTCATTGCTAGTTACTACCTTACTGCAGATTGGCAGTTATGAAGGACTCGTCTACATTTCTCTGAGGAGCTGTGATTCTCTATAAGAGTTAACAACAACTGTTCCTCTTTTAATATATAAGAACTAAAATATGTTATGCACATGGACCAACTCCCACAATGGATGTGATTATTATGACCTGAAAACAAGTATTAATAAAAATTAAAAGAAGAAATGAAAAGAGGCTCTGGATCACCACACTCTCTACTACCCTCTTCTGTTAAGACTAATTCAGGCGTCTCTGCAACATGGCAGGAAGCCTGCTTTCTAGATTCTTCTCACCAGCATCCCTTGAGATGGAAATTTCAGTGAAGCTTGGCCCTTACAGTTCAGGCTTCCTTAAATCCCCTTGGTTCTCTACCTATATCTTCACTAACATTTTCCTCTCCTCAAAGTAATAGCTTGCTTTCCTACATGGAGGATTGGTGCATCTCTGTTTCCTAAGAACTCTTAGTTTCCTTTTCCACGGCACCTGTAGCAGACATGGCCTGTGCAACACACTTACATTGCTTTCGCTAGGTCTTCATACCTGGTGCTATTTTACTGTGCTCTGCCCGGAAGAGTTTTCATCAGCAAACTTCTTGTGAGACAGGTCCGAGGGTCTGTTGGCAAGCTCAAGGCCAGGAGAGGGGCTTACCTGTACCTTGATGGCTGCCCATAAACAACAGCC
>NW_004524864.1:1293049-1297405 GCF_000260255.1 Octodon degus
TTTTTTTGGTTGATTTTTGAGGCAGGCTCTAGCTATGTAGTTCAGGCTGGTCTTGAACTTGTTTATGTAGGTAGCTAAAGCTGGCCTGAAACTCATGGATCCTCCTGCCCCAGCCGCCCCACTCAGGATTACAGCGTTACCACCACACCCAGCTCTGCATATACTTGTTTGAACTCCCACTTTCTGCATTGAGCTACCTCCCCAAGCCCCTACTTATATGTATTTTTTTTGGTATCACTTTCATTTTGCTACTTTGTTTTCTTCTCCAACTACCTCTTTTGCAATAATCATTTCGAGGGCAGGAAGAGCATCTTTTCTGTCTTTCAAGCAGTTGTTCTAGTGCAGTGCTTTATCATGGTAGTACAGTAAATTGCTGACTATTATTTGCAATTGGAAAATATGTTCCATTTTGTTGACTAAATAGAGAGAGAAAGAGGAAGAAGAAAGGAGCAAAAAGTTTGAGTGTAAGTGAGGACCACAGGGGGTTCTAGACTGACGGGAGCATGGCCCATAATTTAGGCTGGCCTGCTGCATTCTCAGAGATTAGCTGTATGCTATGAGTAGCCAAGCAGTGCCTGATAACTTAGCTATTTGCAACTGTAACTTACCACTTCCTCAACAGGCTTCAAATCATCATTCATAGACACGACTCGAAACAACACTGAAGAAGGAAATAGACATGTTATAAAGATGCGTTTATCTTTTGTGTCATTACAGCTCTCTTACTAAATATATTATCCTAGGCAAGACAGATATTGCAATTGGTGACAGCAATGACACACATATCTGATAGAATGTATTGATGCAGTGGTTACTGTAACAGGTGGGTTAGGCTGCCAAGAAAATACTCATTGCAAGAACTTTTTGTCATGGTTTTACTTGATTTGCAGGTTCTCCTTCTACAAATCATCATGAGATGTGTCCATGGCAACCTAATCACTTTATTGAAGTAGGAACAGAAGGAGAGGCAGGGAGGTAATTAGCTTTCAAAGCAGTTCTCCCATCCAAGTACTAAGCAGGCCTGACCCTGCTTAGCTTCCGAGATCAGACGAGATAGGGCGCAATCAGGGTGGTATGGCCGAAGACTCAAAGCAATTCATCAGAGATGTTCCATGCGCCCCTCATTCTACGTGTCTGCCCTTCACTCTTCAACCAAAGCCCCTCCTCCCCCATTTTTCACTGTCAGGGTCTGCAGTCATCTTGACCTTCACGCTCCCCTTATTTTCTAGCTATGCCCCTACCTCTGGGTCAGTTCTCAGCCAGGTGGCTTTTGTCAAGTCCTTGTAACTGCCTGTTAGAAAAATTAATTCTCTTGTGAAGATTCCCTGTGCCTCCATTTTTTTTCAGAGAAATTTCTCCATCTCTTTTGTGCTCCGAGACTCTATTAGTGACTGTGTACATCCTAATGACCCAACATTTTCTTTGCACTTTCATTGAAATAAATTTTGATTTATATGTCATGAACTCTTGAAAGCCTATGCAAGTAGTTGTCTTAATTGTATTATAGATAGAGTTTCACGAAGCTAATGGTGTTGTTTTCCACCAGTTAAAAATCTCATGAGTCATTTTCACATATTCCATGCTAGGGGGTGCTTTAATTTTCCTTTAAAAGACTAAAAAAAATATTAAAATTTGTCATCACACCACAGCTATTACACTTTGGGAGAAAAAGTCACCAACTAGAGGTACTACTCCATGTCACCTTCTATGTACATATATTTGCCAGCCCTTAATGTCTGCTTTTTAGAATCTTATAATGTTCATCTTTGTGAATCTCACTTTTCCAGATTATTGAGCCTCTCTTAGCTTCCATTTATTTATTCGTATATTAATTGAAAAACCAGCTGGGCACGGTGGTGCAGGCCTGCACTCAGGAGGCTGAAGCAGGGAGATGACTGTGAGTTCAAGACCAGCCTAGGCTACAAAGTGAGCTCATGGCCAGCCTGAGTTGCAAAGTGAGACCCTGTGTCCAAAGGACAAAAACAAAACATCTTTATTAAGAATCCATTTTCTCATTCTATTTATATGTGTGTGCATGTGTGATGTCAAATGGTAAAAAGTAGAAGCCTGGTCTCAGAATATATGGAGAGAGTGACAGAATGACTGAGGAATCTAGATCTCCACCAATCTCATGGCTTTCAAGCTGTCCTTCACGTGAGTGTTTCCCCAGGTACATATCGCCAAATGTCCATCCTAAATAAGGACTCATAAATATTTCCTCTTATTTGACAAGACAAATGTTTACGAAACAGTTCATACTTCCTGTGCCTAAAAATGCACTCTTTGCTCTTTTAAGCTTCCTCTTGTTCTACGAGGTGCCATTTTATTAGTCTATTTTTGTCATTACAGGTGTTCACGTTAGAGACACTGGACTCCTAATCTTCCCCCTGTCTCTACCTCAAAAATATTGCACTTGCTGACTCTCTTGCTCAGAGTCACTTTCCTCTCATGCACTGTGCATGTTCACTTTCTTCACATCTCTGCTTCGTTATCTTGAAACTTTATTTTCCTGTGATCCGAATCTACCCACTCTTCTAGTGCTGTCATTTAAAATTTTTTTTTCCTTCACTCCAATTCATAATCCTCTCATTTAACCTCCTGCAGCAGCTTTTTACTGGATCTGTTGTCGTGGCCTAGATACTCCTGTGATCAGCAGATAGAGGATTAAACTTGATCTTGTCTTTTCTCTGATTAAAACTTTTAAAACATTGCACAAGGCAGTATCTTAGTAACTTGGTAACCAACACATCACTTTCCAGAAAGTCCCAGCCTGACTGTCCCTGCAGCCTTTCACTCAACCACTCCTGGTGGTGCCATCTAAGCTGCCACGGCACCCATTCCACCATTCTATCTTCACCTGTTTCATGCGTACTGCTGTGATAATGTCAGCCTTTTTCTACCTATTTGAGGGAACAATTTTTTTTTTATTATCATACCATTGAATGTTTGGAAGTCTCTGTTTTAATTTTTCAAAACGCAAATGGAATCTGGTTAGCTGAATACTATGTATTTTATATTAAGTCAGTTACTATTTTACTCTGAATGTATTTCCATATATCTCTATTGGCATAATTTTTTTTTTTTCAGAACCAGGGATTGAACTCAGGCCCTTGCACTTGCCAAGGAAGTGCCTATTCCACTGAGCCATCTCACTGGCCCCCATGGCATAATTTTTTACTACCTATTTTTTTCTTTTCTTTTTAAAAAAAAATATATTTGGTACAGGGTCTCACTATGCAGCTTGGACTCCTCATGATCCTCCTGTTTTTAGCCTTCCCAGTGCTGGGATTATAGGCATGCACCAGGGATCAAACTCCTGTCTCTGTGCTTGCCTAAGCAGGCACTTGTCTGCTGAGCTGTCTCACTGGCCCTGCTACCTATTTTTGTAGCATACTTTGTCCTTGTCCCTGTACAATAGTTAACACAGCACATTTATAAATAGTTGTATGACAGTCTTCAGGATCTGTCTCATACTTATAAATGTTGTATGGCTCATCACCTTTACATTGCTCTAGTGATTAAGATTATTGAATGCATAGCAAGTTTGTTGCTTCAACTGAAGTTTTTTTCAGCCATACTAAAACTTAAATATCCCATCAGACATTTTTACCACAATATTATCTATTGTTTATTTGTGGGAATATTTTAACGGGATTAAGAATCAGTATTTCTTATATCAATCACTGTTAGTCAGCTATTCTTGTTTTGAAAATCTGTAACATATGTATTGCTATATTTTACCCTGTTTCTATCTTTGCTTTTGTTTTTCTCACTCTTGTTTTTATTCTTCAAACTAAAAGAAAATTATAATAAAAATATTTCTTATAATGTTAACTGATATTTTAATCTTACCTTTCATAGTTTAATGTAAAATATATAATTAATGAAAAATAAGAACTATCCCCAATAAAGTTAAAGTTAAGAAATAGCATCCAAAATTTTTGTGTTTAGTCTGTGTATTCTCCATGTACAATTTTCTTAACTAAATTTTTCCTGTTTTAAAAAATTGACATGGACTAAAAAATACATGTTTTAGAATTACATCCACCCCAGGACATGTTTATGGTGTTTATAATGTTAGGTCATGTACAGGGAAGTTTATTGACATTTTCTTTTATAAGGGCACTGTCCTTATTATGAGATATGTGATCTCAAAATTTTCAATTTAAAATTTACTTTTTTAAAAGTGATTATATAAAAATTGGCATATATTTCTCAGTTCTATTCAAAATCTTTTCTCCATCTAGTTATAGAATAAATAACTTCTGATACACACCTTTTTTGTCTTTAAAATTGTGAAAGCGATGACCATTTGGTCAGCATAAAACTTTAGTGAGATATTTTTATTAGCTATCA
>NW_004524864.1:1297515-1348080 GCF_000260255.1 Octodon degus
TATTCTTTACTTCCAAGATTAACTTTAATTCTATTTTTTATACTTAACATTGACATCTTTGCAGACAAGTGTGTAGCCCATACTCCTCTTGTCTGAATTCAGTTTTGCTTTTTCTCCAACCTCCCCACAAAGGGGTGATTTCCTACCAACCCATTGCCTCTGTGTGGCTTTGTGTCCTGGCCTGGTCACTTGGATGCTTGATCCAAACTGGACAACATCATATAATTTCAATGCACATAACTCACATGTACTTCTAGTAAACTAATTGCCAAAATCACACTAAATTGTCAAATAAGCAAATAATTTCTTCCTTTGCAGAGTAATGGTGGTTGCCAGTGCAAACATAATAAATCTATGAGATTTTTTCTTAGACAATGGAAGTACTCATGTTTTCTCTGGCCCAGATAGTAAATTACAATGATTTCTCCTTAACTCTATTTCAGGAGCTTAAGACCTCTTTTTGATTTTTGGTGAACTTTTTGCTGTAGTCAGATATCTTCACAAATTTATATAATAATGCTTACTTTTAAGACAGAAACTAAAAATTCTAATTTTAGTGGCATATTTTATTTTTCTAATCTTTTCTTCTTTCAGAATAAATGCTTTGAACAAATATAATGAAACATTTACTAGACAATTTAGAGGAATAAGCAGTTTGTGTTGCTTATTTTCAGGGAGGACCTTGCAATCTGAAGTCATACTAGAAGAAAGCAGTTCAAATTTTGGAAGGACTACTCTAAGATTATTGCCTATGTAACAGCAAATGGGGTGACAGTCTTGATCTTCGTTCTGATCTCTAAGCTACATTGTATCTGTTTTCTTTTATATAAGGCAAATTTGGACAGAATTGTCCAAAAGCATCCAGAAAGATCCAGTCAAGTAAATATCTAGGGGCTGGGGAAATAGTTCAGTAGAATAGGTCCTTCCCTGGTAAGTGCAAGGTCCTGAGTTCAATTCCTGGTACCACACACGCACACACACACACACACACACACACACACACAAAGTAAACATCTAATTTTCAGCCAGGGAAATCATTCCTGTCAAAGACTTCATTAATGGCACAGTAGGGTACTTTGTGTATGGTACGCTAAATAAGAAGCTAGAAAACATAATGCTAGAACATGTATCTAGATAATTTGTGAATCTTTTTTTTTTTTTTTTTTTTGAAAGAACTAAGGTGTACCTTTTATTTTTTATTTTTTATTTTTTTTCCAGTTTCTTTCTTTTTTTAATTTTTTTTTAATTTTTCAACAAATAATACACTGCATATATTCTTCTTAGTGGTTAATTGCTGTACAAGATGCGGACTTGTGATCCTATTTACAAACACCATTAGAACAAATCATTCTATTCATTAACAGAATGTAACTATATATCTATCCCAACCACTTTGAATACACAGATACAAAATGGACATTCATCTGTATACCCCATTTTTTCTAAGTTCCGTTATTGAATATTATAGGTGTGTAAAATCAACAAAATATTCTAAAAGAGTCCAATAGCCCATAATAGCATTGGGTCTTCTGTTTAACTGGCAATGTCAGAAATTATTGACCTGAGTCCCCCACAGCTCAACTTAACAGCATGGCTTTATTTCTTATAATTTCATCTTCATACTTTTCTGCTGGATGGTTAAGACCAAGGTAAAGCAGGACCTATGCAACGAGTTGTAGCTTTTTGGTCTGAGAAGGTCAGTGAAATGCCCTCAGGATTTGTCCTGAGATCCTGTAATTTGTGAATCTTTCTTAAGAGTTTTAAATGACTTAACTTATAGTAATTTAGTCATTAAAAGAATCTTATCAGATTTGTAGCCTGCATTGGTTTCTCACCTGTGGTTTCTCTGAAGGAGAGAAAGAAGTGATACAGAGGGATGAAGATGGTGTTAACAGGAAGCTATGGCAAAGCAAATATGTACAGTGGTTTTAGGGTGTCATAGACTCACAATGTATTTTTTATAAAGGAGAGGAGGGAAGTAAGAAGAAGGAAAAGAGGAGAAAGAAGGAGAATGATAATGAAGAAGGAGGATGAGGAGGAGACAGCAAGGGGAGAGAAAGGAGGAAAAAGAGAAGAACAAGTGACATTATGTTAGGCCTGGAGGTGCATTCCTATAGTCTCAGCTTTCTGGGAAGTTGAAGCAGAAGGATTGTCTCCAGATTGGGCAATTTAGCAAGAACTTGTCTCATACACTAGAAAAGATCTAATAATGCAACTTGGTGTGAGGGCCCTGAGTTGAATAACTAGTATGCCCATCTCCCCAAATGCACACTGCTAGGTGAAGTATAAATCACTGCAAATTACATCTCAGACTAAAATGATCAAACTCTTGAGAAATGAACATTTCTCAACTGTGTATGGCTCATCATTCATTTCTACATTATATTGTTTCCCTTTGTTTGCACATAGGTCCTTTACTAGAATCTGGATGGGATAAGAAAAAGAAACATAGTTTTAAACTAAGAATTTATATTTCTGTGCCATTTATAGTAAGTGGTTGCAGACATGATATCTTGTCCAAACACTATTAGTACAAATCTTTCTTCTACAAAGACAACAATATGCAATGTATCAATTGTTGAAGCTGTCCTACTAATCAGTTTTGAAGCTGTCTCATTGCTGTTTGTTTCTCAATAAAATTAGTAAAAAAAGAAGTAGTATTTTTACATAATGCATTATTACTCAGCTATAAAGAAAGATAAACCTAAGGCTTTTATAGGTAAATGGATGCAACTACAGGTTATACTCATAAGTGAAATAAATCAGACCCACATGTGTAAACATCACATTGTCTCCCTAGTGCAGGAACCTGAAAGAATAAATAAAATCTGAAAGGTACAATAGATATAGTAAAAGAGAAAGAAACCGAACGTAAGTAAGAAGCAATTGTGATGAGGGAAAGGAAAAAATATAGGAAAAAAAATGAAGGGGGAAATAAATCATGTATGTATTCACCCAGCATAGCTCAGATGAATATACTACTAATTTCTATCAGATTTTTGAAGGTAGCAGTTCATGCTTAAAATTTTTTATTTTGACCAATCTTATATGCTTAGATCTATAATCTGAGCAACTGCATTGAAGACCTCAGTGTGAAAATGACAACCACTTTTGAATATTTATCCTCTTGGTTTTTAATAATTTTTTTTATGTATTTGGTACAAAAGAAAACTACGGAGGATCTTGGACTCCTAGTGATCCTCCTGTTTTCAGCCTCCCCAGCGCTGGGATTACAGGCATGGGCCACCACACCCAGTCTTGGTGGCTGGCTCAGTGAGCCCAGTCCCTGCGCCTGCCTAAGCAGGAGCTTAGTCCACTGAGTTATCTCACCAACCCTTTTTTAAAAAATTGTGTATTGTTTCTAATGTCTTTCCTTTTACTTTTGCATTCTCTTCAAAATAAATTTTTAAAAATAAAATATATAAAATACAAAAATGTATAGTAAATAGTATCATCCTTCCAACCCTTGTCATCCCCAGGTCTTCTCAGCAAGCGTGTTAGGAATTTCCTGGGCATTCTTTTGTGGTGGTCACATAAAATCCTTCTCTTCTGAGCACACAGACACATTTTTAATGTTTGTTTGCCGACTCCTGGTTCTACCCAAACTTTAGAAACAGAGGCAAATCTCGGTCTTCTCATGCCATGCTTCAGTTTCTCTGTGGTGCCCTGGTACCCATCCGAACAACTACCTTGTCAATACTCTGAAGTAAAGGAGACAGGAAGTGGTAGGGAGGGAGTAGAAGAGGGCACGGCAAGGCAGCACATCTGCAGCACGGTTTCTTCTGCTCCAGCCAGTATTTGTCACCTCCCTCAGGCTGGCATTCTTCAAAATCACAGGAATGCTGACACTGAACAAGCTCTGGTTTTAATCATCTAAATCTCACTCAAACCTGCCTCACTGGTCAAGCCTTAACCAGCGAGTGAGTGCCCAGAGCACCTCCCCTGCAACTATATTAGAGCATTTCAGGTGTGCCTACTTGTGACAATTGTTTTTGAAAGACAGATTTTAAAGTTATCCTTCCCTCAGCATAATATGAACTTCTAGCAAGCTTTTTAAGTCATTGTCCTCACTGAAGTTGGAGAACCACTAAAAGCTCTCAGATCTTTGGGACTGGAGATGGAAACAATTAGATAGAAATAGTTACAAAAAATCATGTTGGAAGTGTCTCCATCTTTGAAAAAATATATTCAGATTCATGTTTCATGAATATACCAGAGAGATATTTAGGTATATTTAGGAAAGAAGAAATATGTTCTGGGGACACTAATTAATATGATATTACAGCTGGCTGGCACTTATACCTATAGGTCCTACATTCTCAGGTTCAACTAACAGCACATCAAAAATATGCACAAATGTCAAACTTGAGTCAGTAAGTGAACAAGTCCAGACTTTTTTCTTGGTATCATTCCCTGAATGAGACAGTAAATTAATTGCATATCATTTACAGAATATTAGGATTATAAGCAATGTAAAGTTGATTTAAAGTGTGTGAGATGCACCGGCCCTGCCCCCTGTCCTGCTGAGTGGGCCACCGAGACCAGGAATGGTGGTACACACCTTTAATCTCAACACTGGGGAGGCTGAAAAGAGAAGGATCACGATGAGTCCAAAGCAGGTGCTTTAACCTGTGCCAAATACTTTAAGTAAACAAACAAACAAACAAACAAACAAATAAATAAAGTGTCTGGGAAAGTTGATTTAAAGTGCATAGGTCTTGGCAAACACTAGGCTATGCCGTGCAAGGAACTTGAACATACATACATTTGGATGCCACAGGAGTCCTGAAACCAATCTCCCCAGATACTGGAGGACACTTACATTTTTCCTCATATGCTTTTGGTTTTCAGTGTTGGGATGAGAATTCAAGGCCTCCTATATGCTAGGCAAGCGCTCTACCCTTGAATTAAGTATCAAGCCCTTTCAAAACATATTTAAGAAAGCTAGAATTTGTTTGTTTTTTAAAAAATGTATTTGGTACAGGGTCTCAGAAAGCTAGAATAGTTTGAAGAATATATGTGACTATTAAAATATTTTCAGCTTAAACTAAGAAATATGTTTTGAAATCATCTTGAGAAAAATAAAAATGTAAGACAATGTGTCATCAAATGACACATACTTCTTTTTTTTTCATGTATGTAGTAGAGCGTCTACAGGATTTCACTACGTAGACCAGACTCATAGTGATCTTCCTGTTTTCAACCTCCCAAGTGCTGAGATTACAGGTACGCACCACCACATCCAATCTCAATCGCTATCTCAGCGTGCCCCAAAGGCGGGGCCATCACTACAGGTCAGGGCATCGAATCCCTGGCTCCTGCGTCTGCCTAAGCAGGTGCTTTAACCATTGAGCTATTTGACCAGCCCTCAAATGACATATACTTCTAAATGGGCATGAGAATAGTTTAATAGAATGATTCATCAAGCCAAAATGTATGAATACAAGGTATTTCTCTAAGCTGTATATCAAAAATAAAATGTCATCATATGTTACTTTACACAGAAATTTACATTACAACTTATTAGTCAGTGTATTTTTATATTTTATATGTTCCTAGGAATGTGAGAATATAGTTGAAGGTTCAGTAAAAAAAATTGGTCCTGTCCTATTTCCAAAGAATAATACTTTTTGGTTTTCAAAAGAAGTCTATCTGAATAGTAGGAATATATAAAGCCACTTAATTTGTTTTGTTTTGTTTATATTT
The DNA here is from genome assembly GCF_000260255.1 of Octodon degus. Taxonomy (NCBI): domain Eukaryota; kingdom Metazoa; phylum Chordata; class Mammalia; order Rodentia; family Octodontidae; genus Octodon; species Octodon degus. Next base: position 1,303,222 of record NW_004524864.1, read on the forward strand.
TCTCTCTGTTTTCGTACCCTTTCTTGTCCAAGAACCTTGTACTTCTCATCATAAGTATTACAAAGAGCTACCGCTGGTGACAGACTGTCCTTGGTACTTTCACAAAGCACACAGATTACTCAGATCCTCAGGTGGTTGCGTCATGGCCCGCTTCCCAGATCTTCAGGGACTCCTCATGAATTACTTAATTGCCTGAATGACTCTTCAACTCCAGCACACAGGGATTTTCTTTAATTCCTTGATTCATTACAACTTGTTCTCCTTCTTTCCATGTATTTTCTTCACCTCCCGAAATTAATTTCACAATTTGATGTATATTTTTGAATCAATTCTACGTCTGTGCTTTCTCAGAAGTCATTTACTTCATCAGAAAGATCTTTCTTTTAACTGTTATAATTTATGCTCATTAACTCTTTCCAAATGTAGGAGAACAGAAGAGGCTTTTTAATATTATTAACAAACACAGTTTATTTTATTAGTGGGAAGTTCTCTAGCCACCAGGTCTCTCTACACACAATGACATGCATTGCCATTGTTTTATATCTAATACAATTATAAGCTCCTAAATTTACCTAAACTAATATTTCATGATTCTCTAGACTAAAATGGATATCATTCAAATATTAAGGATCTTACCTGTTTTTATCATCAACTCTGTTGCTCAGATTAACAGATACAGTTATTTAAGATTGGACAAGTAATTGGATATTAACACTTGCTTTCAATAAACTTTAATATTTTTTTGTCTTTTTTACTTTTTTAAAATTTATTTTAAAGAGAGTATAACAATAATTGATATTAGACATGGTACACATTTAGAAGATCAAGATGAGATGTATTCCACCATGGTTTTTGTATTACACATTGTTAATTTGCTATTCTTGTTTTGAAAATCTGTAACATATGGGTTGTTGTATGTTACCCTGCTTCTGTCTTTGTTTCTGCTTTTGTTTTTACTCCTCAAAATAAAATGAAATAAGTTAAAATAATATTAAGGATCTCTATTTTGTATTTCTAAAGCAAGGATTCCACTCCATTTTAATATAATAAAAGACTATGATTGCACTATATAGCATCTACTTTATCCTATAAATGAAGTTAGTTGAGAATCAAATATGTAGCTACACCTACCGTCCTGAGCAGGCTTGTAGATGGGTTTATCTGTCTGCACAAAGACCACGTTCTGCTTGGGCCTGATTGCCACAGACCTTCTCTCTTCCAGATGGACAGTGGCTCCTTTAGCAGAGAAGGTGAGGAAAGCCAGAGGGGCTGACCTGGCCTGCGGAACCTGGGCACACCAAAGTATCTTATGAGGCTGGTGTTTTTCCAAGAAATCTCTGTCATTTCTGTGTTATAGTACAAAAAGTTTGAACTTACAAGTTCTCATCTCTGTTTCTTATATAACCAGCCACCTTCATATCTGCCCCCCATCACTTTTATTTTATATCCTCATTTAAATTTTATCCCTTGTTAACCTTATCTCCCTGGTCTTATCTCATGATTGTCCTGCCACTTTTCTTATCTCTTCACATAAGTCATTTACATGACTTCTCTGTGATCCCTCTTAAAACTTCCCCTCTCAGGACAGGGGTTTTTCTTTTCATGGATCTTATTCCTTTCAGCCACTTTCTGTCAAAAACTCAAAAGTTTTTAATCTTCCTCCCATCACCCTTTAAGAGTACTTACACCATCTCAAAGCAAAAATTGTATTTTAAAAATTATAATAACATGATACACATTGTCAACGTGGCGCTCTGTTCTTAGAAAGTCAGCTATGTGGGTGGCTTTTATGTACCTACAATATTCTTTTCTGAAGTACACCGAATAAAGAATTTACCTCAAAATTGGTGCATTTAAAGAAATTTTCTCCTGTAACATCCTCTTCGAATATTTTGGTCAGGACCTCACCATAGTTGAGGGAGACAGTCAAAACCACAGATTCAGTCAGATTGAAAAGCTGGGCACAGGCTTTCTCCAAAGAGCTTTCTTGTACAACAGAAGGAACCAGCAGGACATACTGCCTGTGGAATTGAACCAAGAATGTTAGAACTGATATTGTTAAAGAAATGGTTAGCTCATTATCAATTATTTTGTTAGTCATTGAATTTCGGAATTTAAGGAAAGTACATTGTTTCCTAATGTTAGAAACACATCAAAAGACTAAATCTTGGGACTTGAGTGGCACAAAGCAGAAAAATGTTGCCTTATGAGCAGAACTTTGTAGACCCAACATAAACTATGCCATTTACAAAGAAGCGTCCTTGTGTAACGCATTTTTGCCCCTGAACTAGTTAGTGTGTGCATCCTATTTCACGTCTGCCTACCTCCTGTCCATGTTCATTCCCCAGCAGATGCCCATGCATGTGTCCAGCACATAAGCATCCAGCACAGTTCTAAACTCTTACTCAGCATCTGGCCTAGGCAGAGACAAGGTTACCCTCCACTTTTGATTTTTTGATTGCACTGTGAGATACTAATATTATTTAAAATTATTAATTAAATATTTTTAAAAGTAACTACAGTATGAGTACAATAAGTTAGTTTTCAGTACCAAATTCTATTTTATTCTAGCTGCATTCATGCAAACTTACGCAATCACTTACACATTTGGAGGCTGAGAAAGAGACAGATGAAAAAGAAAACAAGCAAGAAGTGACCGCATCCACATTGTGGTCCAAGTAGGTGAAGTCTGCAGACAGACTCTGCTCACTGGGTTGGGGTAGGTAGCTCAGTGTGCGCCGAGTTCAGGCATTCTTCCTGGCCAGGAGAGCGAGCCGTGGAACTATATATCCATGCAGGTGATTTTGCAACCACTTCCTGAATCATTCATAAAGTGCCCCACACATAACCTAATTAGATGCATGCTTAGAATTTTAGTTGCCTCCCTGTACTCCTGTTTCCGGCTAATAGGTGTGTCACTGAGATCATCTCATTTACAAAAGAGACTTGAGCCTGTACTTCCTAGACTTAGTATGTGACTTGTATGGGTGAATCTTTCAAGGACAAACTGAACTACATTTCAATAATCGGTTATTAGCAGTGAATCAGTGTATTACTAAGCTACTTGGTGGTTTAGAACTAAACCTGTGCAGTATACATTTTTAAAAATTTATTTATTTATTTATTTGGTACAGGGTCTCACTGTGCATTTTAGACTTGTAGTGTTACTCCTGTTTCAGCCTCCCCAGCTCTGGGATTACAGGCATGTGCCACCACACCTGTTTTCAGTGGCTGGCTCAGATGCGGTAGCAGGATTGAACCTGGGTTCTTGCACTTGCCAGGCAGGCACTTAGATTGCTGAGCTATTTCCCCAGCCCTACATGTCTGATTGATAACAGTTTCATGTGGCTATTAAACTCAGATCAATTCAAATAGAAAAGTCTTAAGAAAACTCAGATTGGGGACGGGGAGCTGACTCAGTGGAATAAGTGCTTCCCTGGCAAGCGCAAGGGCCTGAGTTCAATCCCCAGTCTTGCCAAAAATAAATAAATAAATAAATAAATAAATAAATAAATAAGAAAACTCAGATTGAAAAGACTTCAAATACTATAGTGATCTTTAAAAACAAATTATTGTTATTGTGTTTTCCACATATTATACATGATATAATTTTGCCTGCCAAATAAATATTTTTAATCCTAAATAGAGGAAATAACTCTCCTCAACATTTTAATATAGTGATAAAAATAGTAACTAACAATGTTTTATTATTGGTATATATAACTGCTCTGTTTATAATAAGTGTATATCTACTGACATATGTGTGAATATAAAACTTTTTCTTGTTTCAAAAAATTTACAGCCCAGGGAGATGGCTCAGTAGAATAAGTGCTTCCCTAGCCTGAGTTCAATCCCTGATTCCACCAAAACAACAACAAAAGTTTCAAAAGTAGCAAAGTATTCAATGAAGTAGCTCTTATTAGTTTGTTTGGCAAGAGAAATTGACAAGTTAAAGATAAAGTTAGATTGTTACATTATTATAGTCCTAGAAAAACACCTTTGGAAATATAAGGCAATTTGGTACCCAATGGTGCTTTGAAATGTTTAGTCATTTTTTGTCCCCTCCTGCTTTAGGCTCCATTACTTTGACAAAACATATATTTTATTCCTCATGGACAAACACTAGGACAGTAGTGGAGCACCTCACCATGCAAGCTTGAGCTCACCACACTGATCTATAAGAAAATCTTTTAGATTGCTGATTGGCATATATATGCTAATTATATATATAATTTCTGGGGCTCATATTCAGAATTATGGTTTGCTTTTTCCTTCTATAAATTTCTAGTACTTACTGAATGATTCTTTCAATATTATTCACACTTACCTCCTTTTTCTTTTTGGTACAGGGAACTGAACTCAGGACTTTGAGCTTGCCAGACAGGTGTTGCACCAATGAGCTATATCCCTAGCCACTTGCCTCTTTTTATAACTTAGTTTTGCCTAACTGAAAATATGATCTCTTATCTTTTGACACATCCGTTTAGATTTCCAAAGTAAATTTTGCTTATTAGATGTTGTCTAGATAGAGATGGTTGTAGCTATAGATCTATGTCTCTGATATATTATCTAAATTTTATAAGTCATAATTATTAAATATGAAACAGTAAAAAAGACATACATACACATACATGAACATAGACACATACTTTTTTTTTTTTTTTTTTTTTTGGTGGAACTGGGGATTGAACTCAAGCCCTTGAGCTTGCCAGGGAAGCTCTTATTCTACTGAGCTATCTCCCCAGCCCCCGGGCATTTTTTTTTTATAATCAAGCCAATTAATAAGAGTGCAATTTGCATACAGAATTCACAGTGGCTTTTTCTTATTCTCAGGCCATCATGGGGAAAACCCCTACTGTGAGAAACATTGACTGCTTCCAAGAAAGGGATGATGTCACCAATAAAATTAAAGGTGTGGCGAAAATAATAGTGTGGGTTGTGTGCCTGGAAAACTGATCGAATCACTTTTAGGATATGGAAAGTTCTCTTCTTTCTATTCACACGGACAACCATTTCCTTATCCTAAAAACAGAGATATATTTTATCAAGCTTATAAAAATGCATGTTGAAATAAGGTCAGTATTTTTTTTTTTTTTTTTTTTTTTTTTGCGGAACCACGGATTGAACTCAGGCCCTTGTACTTACCAGGGGAGCACTTATTCCACTGAGCCATCACCCCGGCCCCAAGGCCAGTATTTTAAAATAAAGACAAAAACAGAGTTCCAAACAAAATCTAAATCAATATTACTAACGTAAAGATTATTGCTCTAGTAAAGAATTCATGCAAAAAAAAAAATACACATTTGAGACTGGGGTTGCTGGCGCGTGCCTATAATCCCAGCTCTTGGGAGGCTGTAAACAGGTAGATCACTATGTGTCCGATCTAATAGTGAGATCCTAAACACCCTGTAGACCCTTCCCTAAAATACAAAGAAAGAAAAAAAGAAAAGAACTCATTTGGGGTGACCCGTATTCTTTTTTAAAGAGCAGCTATTTTCTTTATGAAATAAAAAATGAGCCCAGTAACTGCCAACATAAAATATGATATTTGTCCAACAGCTCTTTGAATATTATGATTGCAATCATGTGAATATTGCACGAATGTTATTGCAGTAACACATATTGTGTGCTTTACTTTCAGTGCATATCCGTATATTTAAAGAAGAAAATATTTTTATCCAGACACTTTTGCCTGTATTCTAATACAGTGGAAGATATTGCATGTCTAGATATTATATACTCTTAAGAAGTAAACACATGAAGTGGGTAGGTGGCGCCCACCTGTAGCCTCAGCACTCCAGAGGATCAATATGAATGTAAGGCCAGTCTAGACGACACTGTGGGGCCTTGTCTCCAAAACAAGCTTGACCAAACCGAACGATAAGTAAGTAATATATCCTCATGAGAGTAAAGTATTATAAAGAATAACTTATGCTTTGAATAGTAGTAAAAGCATACGCATTATTCCTAAGCTTATTTGGAAGTACAGCTCCTCTTTAGTCTCACATTCTTCTCAATCTGCCAATTTCACCTGGCTCCTGAGGTAATATTCACCATTTTAATCATTAAGAAAATACACAACTTTTGGGCAACACCCTAAGTATTTTGCAAATTTTGACTGTCAAGAGTGCATGATATTCAGTGTCTCTTCTTACCGAGTGACTGAAGAGCTCAAGGGAAATTTGCAAGGAATTTCTCATGAGTCACGCAACAAGTGGAAACTTGTCCCTCCCCCTGCAAAACACATTTCCTGACAAGCCCAGTGAGCAGACTTCCGTGGGCAGGGAGTTCATGCTGTGAAGGTGAGCATTGTCTGTCCCTCTTTTGCCTGAAGGCTGCTCAGTGTGTGAAGACCCACGGGCGCTTGGAACCATGGCACTGTGTAGGGGTAGCCAGCCGTCAGTGTGCTTTCTGGGTTGCCCTTTGTGAACATAAAAAAGGCTCTGTCAACTTGCTGGGTTTGGCATTAAGTTGTTGTAACAAATTATAAACACTGCTAGAAATGTTTAGCCAGATGCAGTCTTGCTGGTAGGGTGCAGCTGGGAGAGAAAGCTTTGCTGGGAGCAGTCTGCTGTGGAACTAGCTACTTTGCATGGAAAATGTTACACTTATTTTCTCTTAGCTACTGGCGCAGCTACATTTACTCACATGGACTTTTCACATTAGCATATTAAGAATGTGCCTGTGTGTGTGGTATTTTCCTTCCTTTCCTTGCCAGACAGTTACAGGAAGGACGAAGGCCCTGGAGCTTTGCAGCCAGTGCTCCGAAGCTACTGGTTCCCCTACTTACTGGAAGAGCAACTCTGCATGAACTACTTATTTCTCTGATCTGTGGGTTTGTGGTTTGTTAATATGACATAATGACTGTTGTACTGTTGTAGGTGGCTGGATTAGATAGAAATATTCTAGGTGGTCAGACAGGGCTAGGCCCTCAAGGAGACAAGATGGAAGACAAGGTGACTTTGCAACTTTAGAAGAGACAGACTTGCTTTGGGCCAGACTTCAAGATAAAAGAGTAAAACACAGTCACATACTTCCCTAGGGATGGGCATCAGTGATTGATATTCTAAATAGGTATCAATCACCTTGAAAGAGCTCTAAAGAGCACTAACCCAGCCCCCAACAGAAAGAGACCCTGTCCTATACTGCTTGCTACTGACTCCTTTCCTCCTTTGTTTTTTTTCCATTTCTTTTTCTTCTTTTTTGGTGGGCTCAGCCTGCCCTGTGGGGAGGCATGGCACAGGTGCTGGGAGGACTGAGCCTGGGTTCCCTTGCACCTGCCTAAGCTTGCCTAAGCAGGTGCTTTAGGCCACTGAGCTATCTCATCAGCCCTCCCTTCCTTATTTGGTATTGGATTTAATCAATTTTATCTGAGCGATGGTGCTTGTAATCTCATTGGTTGACCAGAGTTTTGTTCTACTTCATGCCCACCTAAGTGAGTTCCCATGTTCTCCACCACCTTAGATCCACCTCACTGCCTGGTATTACCCTTTAAAAGTCCCTGGAAAAGACAGCTTCCTGGGGACAACCTGCTTGGGCTGCCCCTTCTGTGCTTCTCTTGGACAGGAGCTTTCTTTCCCCCAATAAATATATTCTGCTCTTGACCTCCATTTGTTCCTAAAATCCATTCTTTGGTTTTAGAGAACACGAACGCGTCCCAGGTAACGTTCAGGCTGGGAGTTTCATTTTCCCCTACTCCAGTACCTTAAAAGCTTCTAAGTGAACTAGATGAAGTAATATTTTTAAAATTTAAAATGATTAGGATAATGTCTGACACATAGCAAACATTTGGATAAGTCCCTATGGTACTAATCTTCCCCTTTTTTTCTGAAGCTCTAGCCAGATACAGCATTTCTATGAAAAATGGGTGATTCATGTTGGCCAACTCTTTATACTGGCTCTTCTTAAAATTAGTTCTCTGGGATTAGCAGTCTAGAAAGACAAAAATTTTAAAGTTCAAAGGGAAAGAAGAACTGGAGTGAGAGAAAGGAGAAAAGAAAGAGGGGGAAAATGTTTATGTATATACACAAGAGAGCTTGGATAATTGTGTTGCTGATTTCTGTTGGTCTCTTGAAAGGAGAAGCTACTGTTTAAATTTTTTCTCTTTCCTTTTAAGTATTTAAATAATTTTTGACCAGTTTTGCATGCTTATATCTAGTAATCTGAACAACAAATTTTAGGACAGCAATCTGCTATATAACAACCACTGTTGAATTACTATCTTTATTTTATTTTATTTTTGGTATTTTTTAGAGAAGGGTCTACAGGGTGTTCAGGGCCTCACTACTAGATCAGACTCATAGTGATCTGCCTATTTACAGCCTCCCAAGAGCTGGGCTTACATGAGTGCCCCCGCAGGTCCAGTCTCAATTTCGGTCTCAGTGTATCCTGGGGGGCGGGGCTGGCACAGGAATTACTATCATTTTGTTTAGTGAAATTCTGTATTGTTTCTAATGTGTGTATGTGTGTGTTTAAAACTTTTTTATTCTCTTTAAAAAGTTTAAAGATACATGAAAATACTATATCACCTGCAAGTTACAGAATATTGAACTAAATGGAAATGGTTTAGCAGCTTACTAGGGACGCTGAGTTTTGTATGTTCCTTTTGCTCTGCTTACTTGGCGATATCATTTACCATCCAGCGGTGGGTTCTTCTCTTAACACAGAAAGTAGGACAAGGCAGATAGTCAAAAGGGAACTGAGCACTGGTGTTCACTGCAGTAGTGCAGAGTGAAAGCATACAACAGCATTTGTCATACAGTGAAAGCAAATATCCTTGAGCAAATAACCAGGGAGGGGCCTGAATGAGCTGCCAAAGGGACTCTTTGTCTGGGGGATTTTCATGCACAAAAAATGACTATGTCTCAGTCAAGCCATGATCAACCTATGGGGCCATAAGCAGGAAGCCTGACTTGGCAGTGGGCCTGTAGGAGCTCAGGGTTCATAGTGGGCATACTTTCGATAGCACAATTAAGTGCAACATTAAACAGGACAAAGACCTTCTTTAGAGAAGCATGAATATTTTATTTCTGGGCAGGAAAATTTTGTCAACCCAATGAGGTCCTTGTTTGCTGAGCCTCCAGTGCCCTGGCCTTGCCCTCCTGTCCTTTCCTGAGCCATCCCTGCTCCCTCTGTGGTGTGGCCTTTTCCTGGGAGCCTGAGCTCTCCTGGCCAGGATGCTGCCCACCACCACCTCCTCTCGAAGTCCAGTGTTAGAGAAATCTTCCCACCATCCCACAGAACCCCACTTGCCCTCAACATGCTGTTTTACAGAAACTGATCATTTAGGTGCCTGCTGGGTACCTCCTAGGTTAGGAGAGTAACACCCAAACTGGGAGGGCTCGTGATTCATCAGCCCAAGTCTCTTGCTATTTCCTTGCTTGAAATCATATTTACCTTTTGGTTATAATAAAAATTGCTTCTTTCCAACAATATCTGCATCTGGAAGAAAGGAGTCAGTTGAAACAATTCTTCTAGATTTCTCCTTTGCTTCCACTTCTTTTCCCTTCTTGTTTTTAACCAAGAAGGAAAAAATCATTGGCAAAGCCAAGCCAGCAGGTTCTCCCATGCAGCTCCTTCCACAGCCCTGCTCTGTCACCCCGTTGCCTGCCCAGAGTAGAAGCTGCTGATGTGCACTCCCCTTGCTCCCTTCCTGGCAGAGGACCTCAGTTAGGGATGCAGGGGGCTGTTCTTGCTGAGATGCATTCAGCTTTGAGTTTCCTTTAGGCTCAGAGATATTTTACCAGGTTTCCTCCCACCCTTCCCTGAGCGATACTGTGTCCTGTGTTGATGTAAAGGCCTCTTTCTTGCCTTTAATTAGGACAGATCTCAGTGTAATGCCAACATCTCCCCTTGGAATTCAGGTCCTCTTGCTGAACCCCGCCTCCTCCACCCCCACAACTACTGAAGTGAGAGTTCTTTCCAACAAACTTCTAGAGCCAGATCTGAATCTTGCAGGCTTGAATCATGGAATTTAACCTACACGATGTAACTGGTTTAGGAAAATTATTATTTATCCGTAGCACCGAGATCTGAGCAGGACACAAGCTCTCTAAACTTACAAAAGGGGAAAGGCTCTGTGGTGAACAACCACAAACATAGATAAGTGCACCTCCAAGTCATTTTATTTTGACTACTGCATTATGTCAGAGGGATGGGAAATGAGGAAGGAGGATCTGAAGTTTGTGACCAGACGAGCAATGGAGATTCTTCTTCCAATCATATCTAGAATCTGAGCCCTCTTTGCCATTTGCTTGCCTTACTATAGGAGATTCTACCAGGCCTCACTTCTCCTGCTGCACTTTGATGGCCTGTTCCCAGCAGTCAGTAATCATTTTGGGAATTCCAGGGCAACTTTGCCTCCAATCCCAAACCCTAAGTGATTTATTTCATTTTGCTCAAAGTGAAAGCTAAAGTCCTAATATTTACCCTCTGTCCCCTACATGTGCTGGCTCCCCATTGTGGTGACTATCTTGTTACCTTCTACTACTGTGTGCCCTTCTTTTTTCTCTCTGCTCCAACCACAGTGACTTGAGCTGTTTTTTTGAAAATGAGGACACACTTCCACCTCAAGAACTGTTCTTTCTTTCTTTTTTTTTTTAAAGATGATTGCTAGCTGATTCTATGACTAGGATTAGCGTTTCTTCAGGAATCTATGTAGCTAGCCTTCTCCTTTTCAGAACTTTTGCTCATCACTTTCTTAGTGAGATCATCCTTGTGTATCAGGTTTAGTTTGCTCGTCTTTCTCCTCTTCCTGTCTCTTAGGATGTTGTACATCCTTTCATCTCTCTCGACATTGTATATTTCCCATATGACACATTAACTCCTCTTTCGCTATACATGGTCAACCTGTGGTTATGTCTGTTGTGTTGTTTGGTTACCTGGACTCCTGCATTAGAATTAAGCCCCACAAAATTTGCATTATTTTATATTATAATTTTCATTCAGTGCCATATCCCAATGCAGACTCATGCTGTCAGCTCTCCGGGGAGCTTTGATTCCTTCATTCTTAGACTCATGCTGTATCTTGATCTCTGTTGTCTTGTGGCTTCTCAACTGAACATCTACTCGTTCCTTGAACTCTCCAGGACACAGAGAGCCACTGTGGATGATCATACCTCTGACCCTGCTAGTTAACCTAATAAATTCTCTTGCATAATTATGGATTGCATATATATATATATATGTGTGTATATATATATATATATATGTTTAATATGAAGTAATTTAATTGAAGATAATTAGATGTGTTTATTCGCTCATTCTTGTAGTCTCTTGGACACTGTGTGCTGCTTATACTACCTACTACCTAAATTACACCTGACACTTTAACAAATGTGTCCATTAATTGATTTCATAATAAACATCTAATTGTTCATGCACATGACTACTATGTATGTTTATTTCACAGTGTTAAGAATTTCTGGGCATCTTTTTAGTCCTTCTATTTACCAAAGTATGGCATGTCAGACAGGTATGTTGGATACCAGCACTCATATCTTATATAAAATTTCCAGTCTTTATGAATATTCAAGATCTCATTCAAGGACATGATACATCTTCCATTATACATTTGAGGTGAAGTTTCAAAGAAAAAGAAGGGATTTAGATTGGGCCTTATGACATTCGTTTGTTGGCATATTGGTTAAGAACAGAATTGATAGAGTATATATTATCAATTATGTAATTATTATTCAATAGTTATCAATTGCATAAATTGTATAAGTCATGGCAGTGTTGTTATTGAGTATAACTACTCTCATAAAAACTCTACTTAACTTATCAATGAAAGTAATACTCAGTAATTATTCCATGTCATGATATAACATGACTTTTACAATAATGCATTATACAGAGGTTATTAAGACTTTCAATACTAAGTTATACAACCTGAACAATAAAATAACTTTTAAAAGATAAAATGCCATTTGATGAACTGCCTAATCTTGTATTTGAACTCAATTAAACTATCACTTAATTTGTGACTTTTTAAAACTGTTTCCAAAGCGTTTGCTTCTGTTTGTGTGTTTTTCTTTTCTTGACCTTTTAGAGAGTCCATTCTAGCTTCCACTTAGTCTCTTTCTATCCTTTCCTGCATCTTCTTCTGTAGATATTGGAGAACTGCTCTTCCATATGCCATAATGTTTAAAACTCGAATTGAGAATCGCCAATAATAAAGTAAATGATTCAAGCTTCTAGCAAACAAAACCCTGGGTTCTCTAGAATGAAGATGATGAACGAAGTATTAACAAAAAGGAAAATCATGAACTAAGATATGAGATCATAGAATTTAATGGGCTAGAAAAGAGGCAAAATTTGACAACAAGACATAGCAGATTGTGGCTTATTCAAAATCTGTGGTGCTTCGTGATTCTCAGAGTTCAATAGAAGAGGAGTTTGTTAAAGAAATAGGCTTCCACCTAGGGTTTAAAACACAGTTTAAAAGATAAATGTGTGATTGTACATACAGATGGATCCATAAAAACATGTACCTATACATACATCCAAGTACAGATATGCTATATTGCAGTACATAAGTATATTACATACATATTCGACCTGTCAATTTATAAAACAAAATCGAGATCAACAAAAAGCATAGAAACAGCCAGGGAGATGGCTCAGTGGAATAAGTGCTTCCCTGGCAAGCGCAAGGGCCTGAGTTCAATCCCTGGTTCTGTAAAAAAAAAAAAAAGCATAGAAACATAAATCTGTAAGCACTTTAAAACTATTTTAAGGGGTTAATAAATTTTAATGAATGTCAGAGTATTGATGTACTACAGCAATACAAACCATATGAAGTTTTAGAGACTTCTCTTTATTTCTCTATTGTTTTATTTTTATAATTTTCTCACCAGATAAATTTTACCAGACAAATTTTCAATGATGGTGTAGTTAATTTCTTTACCTGATCCTTCTGTATGCTTCAGTGGGAAACAGAAATATTATCAATGTTGTAGGAATCAAAGGCATATTCATCTGAAATATAAAGGAACATGTATCCTTACTGAATCTCCAAACATCTATAACCAGCATGTCAAACAATATAATAAGCACACTAGATCTAAGCTTTTCAATAGTTTTTAAAGAAGTATAAATAGGTTATAAATCTATAAACATTTCTTTAAAGTTTACTGCTTGACTAACTGCATTCAATTAATAAAAGAAAGAGACAGCATTCAAGTACTTCTTGACGAACTTCATATGAGAGTCCATAAGAAACTAATAATGTCAGGCTTCCAGAGTGATGTTTTATGGTCCCTGCAGTAGAGTAGTAATTGTTTGGAATAGAATCTTCCCAAATTTTCCAGTAGAGTTTCAGACTACTGCCTACTTTGTTCTTAAGTCAAAGTTCACAGAGATAGCACAACATGGTCACTCCTGACGTGAGCAACAGTGGCCACAACAAAAAAGACCAGGAGGCTTCCTATGGCTTGCACGTTAGGTCAAAGGCCAGCCTTGTCACACTACACATCCAAAACATGCTGTGTATTGAAACCTTGGCTAACTGGACACTGTCACAAGCAGAAGCAGCACCATGGAGAAAACCAAGTCCCTCCTACAGAGTAAAGCTGTCTGTTGTCTAGGCTGAGGACAGGCTGAATTTGGCAAAAGTAGCAGCTTGGACACGTTTTTTGTAACTACTGTGTTCATAGCTTCAGGCCACTGACACTTGCCTACCTTTTGCATGATAATTGTAGACCATGACTGGAGCTGGCTGAATGTTAGACACGAGGTTGCTTTGCTCAACAGAAACAGTGAAACTGCTTGCTGTATCCAGAACCTACAAAGATGCAAATTACAAGTACATCATAGCAAGTCTGAAAGAGGAAAACGACTGAAAATTACTTCCAAAGTCTGCTATCAATTCAATTAAAGAGATCTGGGATGAGTATTATCATACATAACAGAAAAGTGAATAAATTGACATTAAACTGTGTGAAAACTTAATTCTCACTTCTTACTGAATTGCTAAGAGAAAGAAAATAAATAAATAAATAAAGGAACAATGCCTGTTTGCTAAAGGCATTGTTTCTTTTTCTTTGTTCTAATTTGTGCTATTTATTTTGCCGATCTGACAAAAATAAACTAATAAAGCTAATTCCATTATTTTAGGATTAAACAGATCCTTTGGAGGAATATAAGTGTTTATGAGAGTAATGTACAATGTTATGTGAATACTCTTAGACTTGGAATATAAAAAGTTAAATTCATAGATGCAGAAAGTACAGTCATAGTTACCAGGGGAGGAAAAATTGGGAAACGTTGGTCCGAAGTACAAAGTTCTAACTAAAGAATTTCATGATGACAAAGCCAAGCCTACACAGGCTACTAAATGAGGTTCTAGAGAGGGAGCAAATTGGTTACAGCCCCATGAATGAGAATGGAAAGAACCCGTCAAATAGGGCAAAAAGAGGAGAATAAGAGGTATACAATAGTAGTCTTTTAGTTATTCCTTTGTGTTCAGCAGCAGAATATTTTCATCAGCACACCCTACAAATGGACTTCTCTTCCACCCTATGAGTCATGATTCCACCTGAGTCTACAGGGTGGATTTCAAAGAAATAGCTGTAGCTCAGTTCCACAAGTGACGCCTAGCCACCAGTAACTGTCTTGGTCATTATGCATGTCCACAACACACTAGAACTTTGTGTGATATCCTATCCTCAAACTGTTAGAAATGCTGGTCGTTTACTTGCCATTCCAGTATTTATCTTATGTTTTACTCTTAGTACTTCTTTGCTATCATGAAAACTTTTTCTTAGTTCAATTGTTTTGAACCATTTAATTTTCTGAATATTGCTTAATCTTAATTTTTGTTCTAAGATTTATACTATATCTTTGACTTACAATTTATTTAAAAGACATTGTATGATATCTTCTCCTAGTATTAGAAACTTTAAAAAGTATATTTCCATTTTCTGTTGACTTTTAAAAAAACAGAGGTTTGTACCTATGTTGTTCATTTATTATTTCTTGCCTATATCTCGTAATATGAGAAACTACTTTGGCAGTAACAATACACAATGTACTAACCATTGTTACTCTCCTAAGATCTTGTTTTGAGATTTGGTACCATTGTTTTTATTTCTTTTATTTTAAAATAAAAATAACTGATGTAAAAAAAAAACCCAAAAAACCACAAAGTTCAAAGTTCTGATTATGGACACGAATGTGTCCTAAAACTATAATGGATGGAATGAGGGGAATAGTTGATAATACTCTTTGTATACTTGAAATTTGTCAAGAGTGTTCATTAAGTCTTTTTAGCACATAAAACAATTATGTTAAGCATGCATACTTTGTTAGCTTAATTAACCCATTCACTATACATATGCCAATCAAAACACCACACTGTAATCTTAACTTTATTTAATTGCAATGAGCTTTTAAGAAATGATGCCAGTCTTCACTGATGCTCAAGTCTAAATATAAAAAAAGATACATTTTCCGTAGAGCCAAAGTTAGATAACGAGAGAAATGAAAATGTGAAGATAATGTTTATCAACTTCAGATTTGCCTAGTCAGGGGAGTATGGCTTTTTTATATGAAATAAAGTCAATGAGTGTTAATAGGGAGTGACGATAGGAGAGGCAGAACACTTGCCATCTTTTATGTCCTGTATTTTCATTATCTTGTCACGTGTAGCCATAAGAAACAGAAGCATGTGACTGCTCCCGAGAAGACAAAAATATCCATGAAAGAAAAACAGTTATCGCTGAACTTACATTTTCTAAGTAGAAAAGTACATGGTCATTCTTGACTTCGGTCTTCATCACATGGCCACCGCTTTCAAGCTTTGAGAACATTGGGAGGGAAGGATGGGGAGTAAACATTAAAGTACACGGAAGTGTCACTGTGGAATGAATGCCTAGGCTTTCTATTTTGTCAGGTTCTATTTGATCAGATTTTTCTGGTACCATAACATTTTCACAAGCACCCGTAGAAACCCAATGAAGAAATACATTATGAAATGCCTGCCTGGCAAGCAAAAGGTACTGAGTTCGATCCCCAATAAAAAAAAAAGAAAAGAAAAATAAAGAAAACAAAAGAAGAAAAGAAATACATTATGAACCTTGGCAAATAATGACTATGTTTTGCTACAAATTAAGAACATCATCCCTTTCATGTTACACTGAAGCAAAAACACAATTGTCAATTTTCAAAGAGAAGAATTCCATGGTTTTGTGTTATTTGATCTAAATATTCTATTCATTTCTGTGTACTGAAAGGTGATGCTTCTATTGCCCACCTGCTCCACAGATGACAGGACTGGGGTAAATCCTGAAAGCATCTTTACATCCACAAGGACCACACTGGGGTTACTGTGATTACCAGTGTATCTGAAATTGAAAGGAGAAAAAAGTCTACTAGTTCATCCATCAATGTAGCCTTGTCATAGCAAGGCTGAAAGGTGCGACCTGGAGCACAGGTGAAAACAGAAGTGGAGAGACCCAAGGAAAGCCATCTTCAAACAACTGAGAGCATTCAGAACAGAATGAGACTGGATGAGGTGATATAAAGGAACACATGCTGGAGCAGACAAGAAAGTATCTGAATCTAACATCTCCCCAAATCTGCTGCTCAGCATATCTGAGATCTCAGAGTCAGGACTTACAACACAGCTTGCCTATTAGTGATTATATAGATTCATGCTGTGCTTACATTTAGTCAACAAGGGGAGAGTTTTGCAAAGGCAGCTGGATGGAGCATACAGCAGGAAAGTGCCCCCAAGAAGAATTCTAGGTCTTGATCCTGCTTCTGCATAGCATCACTGGAGAACTAAAGCTAAGATTTCCATAATGCATTTAATCTAATAATCTAAGGTGTTAGAGATTTTATACTTAGAAATCTTAGGAAAAGTTTCCCACACTAATTTTACTCTGTATTTCCCTGCCTAGGAGCTTACACTATTTTTTTTTTTTACAGACAGCATAAAAAATTTATTCATTTATTTTGTAAAGATAGTACAAAATAAGTATTTAAACAGAAAAATTACAAGTGATACAGAATTTCACTTAACAAAGTAATATGAATTTCACAGTACTTGTAATGCATAATGTTGTCTTCCAGCCAGTTATTCATATTGCCAGATATATGCATGCAAAATTAGAAGAAGGAAAAAAGAGAAAAAAAGAAATGTATAAAAATTAAGAGGAGAAAAAGGAGGCAAAACATATTAAGCATTATCTGCTCATTTCCACAGAGAAGCAGAAATGCGCAGTACAGTAGTCCAAACCATTCTGCTTCCATACATAGATACATCTCTTTCCCCCACCTCCTCTCTTGTCCTTCTCCCCAACTCAGTAACTCTTTCCCTTTGAATGAGACCATTCCTTTTCCCCAGTATCGACTGTACCCTTCAGATTCCATTTTCCCTTTCAGATTCTCACACTAAGACACAATATGATGTTTGGCCTCTGTAACTCTTCTTTGAATTCAAGAGGATTATTTTATTTTCTCTTTAAAAAAAATCTGAAAATTTGCACTTGATAAGTTCAAAATAAACATTTACTGTCTTTCTACTCTAGAGCTGACTGAACAAGTTGAGTTGGAAGTGGTGTGTCTCACCTGCGCAAATCTGGCAGCATCTCCACATGAAAAAATAAACGCACTGCTGGACTGTCATTGTAGCAACAGCTTTCAAATCATACTTGCATAGGATGCAAATCATTTTTGCTTACAATCCTAGTCCTGATTCACCTGAAGTTGTCCTAAATGTACAAGTTATGTTTCTCCATAGTGTCTACACAGAGCTACACGAAGGGATTGTCATGCACGTATAGTGTCATCACCACCCTCCTCCTCTTCTGCCTCATTATAATCACCATCCTCGTTGCAATCATTCCTATTTTGTTCTTTTATTCCTGTTTAAAATTTGTATTTCCTGCTGTAGTATCCGTCTAATTTTGGAATTAATGTCAGACTGTGACACTTACTTGAGGGTCACTGTAAGGTCAAACTTAGTCTGTAACACATCCGAAGAGGAGTTCTTCACAATCTCCAAGGAAAGTGAAAATCCAGATGACTTTTTGGGTAGTGGCACACTGAACTTGACTGTGGCCTAGAACAGATGTCAAGTAAGACAAAACTCAATCTGTAGCAAGAGCTGAAGTATCTATTATTTTGATACAGTATTTCCATTTTTTCTGTACTTACAGATTTCTCAGCAGGGAATCAGGCTAAACTGAATTTAGCTTTCCCCAGATATAGAATCTTTCACAGAATGACTTAAGAAAGATAGAGTACTTGAATAGAAATCTATCTGTTCTGGAAATAGAAAGGTAGAATACTTGAAGAAACATCTACTGGATAGGTAGGCCTAACGACAGCACCTTTTCACAAAATAACTGACAGTTTCTACTACTGATTAGGAAAGAAATGAGAGAAAGTGTAGAAAAACATAGACTCATGGAAAATGCCCAAGTCACGTTTCATATGTAATAACTGAGGTGGAGGCTCCACATGGCACACAATTTCTTCCTCTTTAGCAAGGCTTCTGTTACCTGGATAAATGCACAGCCTTGGCCTTCCACATTGACTGTGTAGTGCCCGTCTGCCTTTGTCAGTTCTGAGCGTTGGACCAATAAACGATTTTCTTTGTTGACATGGAAAATCTCCATGGATTCTTCACTTAGAAAGGTGACTGAGTTTTGATCGTTAGAGAAGGTTAATTTCATATAGCTGGTTATGGCAAGAAGACAGACTGTGGTATCCTACAAAGAACAGTATGAGTAGTTGTAATATAATGTTAGGCCTCATTTGACTGCAACCATTCTATAAATCCACAGAAGTATTTCTGAAGCACTTCAACAGAATGCCAAGAAGCAGTATCCTGAACAATGAAACATAAACTTAATTTTCTTTAATAAATATTAATTTTACTTGGCTTTTCTAAATGGTTTGATAAGCCATAACCTCTGAAAAACAGTTCTGAAAGTAAAGGCATTGTGTACTTTTGATGAACTCAAAGGTAACTTCTATGCCACTCCACTTCAAAGAAGAGAAGACAGAGGGCTGCTGGTTACTTCTGGAGTTTGTTCTGAGCTTCCTCCTCCTCCCTCCCAACTTCTGTGTGTACCCCAACTCTGTCTTCTCGAGGTCCTGCTCCATTTGCATTCCAGCTTTTCCTTCCCTGGTGCATGGAAAGCTGTTGAATCCATTACTCATAGCACCTGTCTCGCAGCCCTTTTCTGTCTAGTGTTGTTTTTTGGCTTAACTCCAAAGCTTTATTCTTTGCTTTGGTCCTTTCTTCACCCTTCAATTCTATTTGCCAATGTGGTTTTATACTTCTAGATATTCTGGGACTGATGTCCTGAGATTCTGGCTGTGGTCACTTGTCTGTGATATTATGTAGTTGGGAACTCCTTAAGAATGTACACTATTTGAACCTGCAGGAGCTTGGGTGGCGGTGCATTCCTGTAATCCAAGCACTTGGAAGGCTGAGGCAGGAGGATCACCCTGAGTTCAAAATCAGCCTGAACTACAAAGAGAAACCCACTCACAAACAAACAAACAAAGTGAACTGCTCAGGACCCAGTGTGGATAATTTCTGAGAATGAAGGGGAAATTTCTGCTAACACTCTCCTCTACCCCCACCCATTTCAGTTTTCAAAGTCTTGCAATCGAGAGCTCACTGGGTCAGTTCTGGTGGGTGGACTCTTGAGGCTATTCCATCAGAACAAAGACTAACAGTCTGGGGGCCAAAAGCACTCGCTCAGCATGTCAGAGTGCTGCACCCTGTGAGACTGTAAGCAGTCCATTGTCCTACTTCCTTCCCCTTTCCTCTACCTTCCATCTTTTTTATTCTCTTGGTTTATACTTTTACTTTCCTTTTCTCCATTGGCTTTGGAATGGAAGTATGTTTTAAAATTATATGTTGGATTTCCTGAATGAAGTTTTAAACTGCCCTTTTCTTTCTTTTTCTTCTTCTTTTTTTTTTTTCCCCCCCTGTACCAGGGATTGAACTCAGGACCCTGCACTTGCCAGGCAAGCACTTATTCTACTGAGCTATCTCCCTGGCCCAAACTGTCCTTTTCTAAAAACAACAACAACAACAAAACACAAAAGAAAAAACCAAAAATAAAAAAAAAACCCAAAAACCAAACCAAACCAAACAAACAAAACTGGAAAGCTATAATCAGAAGTCTTTTGAGACTCTATTTGTCTGTGGTTTTACTAAAAAACTATGACCAAAAATTTGAGGGAAATGAACATTTTTCTTAGAAAAATAAATCTGTATTTCCTTTCAATGTTTCCTGAAAAAGCAATTATTAGTTTTACAGTTACTTCATTTCTCCTGTTAATTGTTCCTTTTGTGCTCCTTTTCCACCGCATAGGCCATGCGGTTAGGGACAAACCTTTCCTTTTGGTTGTTGTGTAACCTGAGTGCAGCATTGTCTGATATCTAATGCACCAAGGCTCTGATGGCTGTGCCAGAAACATGTTCTAAAATCACATTCTATTTTTGATGTGAAAAGGAAGTGATAGGGCATAAAGAAAAGCCTTCATTTTATTTATTTGTCTTTAGAGATTTCCTTAAGGATGTCTGACACAAAATAACTGTCCGTAAATAATTGTTGGCCAAATTAAATAGGACTGAAAAACAAAACCTTCTTCACCCTAGAAGGTGCACTTTGGTGATCATCTTTGCTATCTAAGCTCGCTGTAGAGCAGACTCTTCTGCCTTCAGCATACTGCTATGGGGTCAGCCGGGCCCGCGTCAGTCACCTGCGTGGAAGCGAAGCCTCCACGGGAGTTCATCTTCTGGACCAGCCACTGCACGATCTTGCTAGCGTAGGTCAAGTCCTGGGTCCTTTGGGACAGTACAGCCAGCAGCACATAACAAGTCTTCTCAGTCTCACTAGGAGCCGCAGGAAGAAAAGATGAGAAACTGTCTGTGTTGGCTTCCTTTTCTTTACCCCAGTATATCATGTTATCTGAGAAAAAGGAAGAAATTCACATAGTCAGTATGAAAACAAATTGCATGCCTTTTATAACCAGTCCTTATAAAGTTAGTAATGCAAATAAGTAATGCAAATTCCTTTTCTGACTGATGTTTGGGGCGGAGTTATGTTCCCCTGAAATTAATACACTGAAGCCCTTCCCTCTGGGACCTCGTTTGTGTGTTTGGAGATGGGATCTTCACAAAGGCTTTCAAATCCCAGCAAGTCCTTTAGGGTTGAGGTGTAATTCAATCACACAGTCCTTAGAAGATGGAGAAGTGTACACACCAAAATGCTGACAGAGATTCATGCACACACACACACACACACGCGTGCGCAAACACATACAAGCATGCAAACACATATATACACATGGGGGGTATGAGGGAAGGAGAGAGAGACAGAGACAGAGACAGACAGAGACAGAGAAACAGAGAGAGATTTCTACCTCTAAGAACTGTGAGGAAATAATTTTTTTTAAGTTAACACATTTGTGGTATTTTATATTTACCAACTGACCAATTAATATAGTCTCAACTAGCAACTGCTTAAGATAAAAAAAAATTGCCATAAGTAACTATTATTGTCTGTGGCATGGAACTCTGCTCCGTCTCTTTTTCTTCATTTATTTGAGATGGAACTATCAGAAAAGAAAAATAGTGAAATCTAGAATATATAATATTCTTTCAAGATACAATAGATAATGGGAGGGTCAGGGAGATGGCTCAGTAGAATAAGCGCTTGCCTTGCACAAGGGCCTGAGTTCAATTCCCAGTTCCACAAAAAAAAAAAAAAAAGAAAGAAAAAAGAAAAAAGAAAAGATAATAGGATAGGGAAAGACCCTGTTCAATGGGGGAAAAAATTGGGATGAGGAAAAAGACAAAAGAGACAAGGGAAAAAGATATATTTATGTATATGTGCAAGACAGTTTGGGTAATTGTACTGCTGATTTCTGCTAATGTATTGAAAGGAGAAGTTAATGCTTACCATATTTTTAAATTTTTTTTTCTTCATTTTATTTTTTATTTTTTATTTTTTTTTTGCGGAACCAGGGATTGAACTCAGGCCCTTGCGCTTGCCAGTGAAGCGCTTATTCCACTGAGCCATCTCCCAGCCCCTTCTGTTTAATTTCTTATAACTTTTTTTTTTTAACCACTTTTACTGGTTTATATCTGTTAACTTAAAAACTAATTTGAAGGTAATATGATGCAATACAACAACCACTGTTGAACTCCTATTACTTTGTTTAATGAAATTTTGTATCATTTCTAAGTTTTAAAACCATTTGTATTCTTTAAAAAAAATAATTCTTTCAAGATAAAGGGACACTGATGCATTGCAGAAAAGAAACAGCAATACACAGAGAAAGAAAGCATTTCCTTATGAGTGCTGAGGAAATCTCATCGCCTTGCTTCTTGGTCCTCTCCCATCACCCGAAGGGAAGACCCGCTTACTTATTTTTGTGGCAGATTGATCCAAGAGCTGGAGCAAGCCTTCCACTTGCTCTTCTTTTCCAGCTAATGCAAAAGTGTAGGCGAGGACTGCGCGGGTGTAGTCGTTAGTGACACCCCTTTCCAAGGCATCTTCCAGGCAAAAGAGCCCATTTCTTAAAACAGGAAACTACGGAGAAGAAAATATATTCTTAAATGACACCTGAGCATTTTATAAGCTCTCTGAATATTCAAGCTAATCATTATTTATTTATGGATCTCATCTAGAACTTTTATTAAAATAAATAGGACTTTCTCTCCCATCCTTCATATCCCTTAACTTTCCTTTTTTTCTTTCTTTTTTTTCCATAATTTTATTGATAAACAAATAACAATGAGACAGTTTCGAATCAAATTGGAAGGACAGTTTCAATAATTAACACATTACATACATTCTTCCTAGTGGTTAACTGCTGTACAAGATGCAGACATGATATCCTATCTACAAACACCATTAGAACAAATCTCTCCATTTATTAAGAGAATGTAACTATATATCTATCCTAACCACTTTGAATACACAGATGCATAATGGACATTCATCTGTATACCCTTTTCTAATCATTATTTATAAAGTGTAGAATAAAGCCTTGAAGTACATTTTACACACAAACCTATTCCTAATACTCATATGTACTATACGTGTACATATGAATATCATTAAAATAAATTTGTAATTTAAATTTGTAAGAAAATTACAACAAAAATTTTGTGTCTTTTCAGTTACATTTTAGTTATAACATAAATTTCTTACAGGTCAGAATTTTTTTCTTAAGATCTAAACTCTTTAAACGTGATGTCTTAAATAGAGGTGTGTATTTCTGTAGACGCTGCTCACGCCGTGCTAAGGATCCCAAAATTGCCTACCTCTTAATTTAGGAATATGTTTTGAAATCAGAGCAGCTGAACTGTAGATAGGGAGGTAGCTACTCTGAAACTCATTTAGGTTGAAAATGTTTACTCTCTAGTTATATATAGAGAAATAGAATTTGAAATTATAAATTCATTTAGAACAGAAGTTCTTATAGTAAAATGCTTGCCTCAACTTTAGCAGATATATAAATACCTGAAATTATGTGAAAACTTGAGTTGTGTGCTAACTGTATCCTCATGAAAGAAAACTCTAATAATGTTTATTAAAGGAATCTATGAATAAAGGTTTCAACAGCATGGATTTAAAGGTGGTAAATAATGGAGCGCTCTCTTGGCGCATTATCCAGTCTATCTGGTAACAATACCAGATTCCTCAGAATGCAGTCCACTTAACATGCATTTAGGTAACTGAAGCCAAATGCTTATGGCAAACCGTACAGTGGAATTGAGCCCAGCTTCAAGGAACATGGCAACCACAGATGCAGTGAGTACAACATCCTCTTCCTCTCCACCCTAAGAACAAAGGAACAGCGGTCATCCTGGATGAAGGGTACCAAGACAAGGCTGTTCTTCTGAAAGGAAGGTAAGTAGGGAGGAAATAGAGGAAAGAAGACTCTTGTTCTTCAAAACCCTTGAACACGAGTTGTTCTTACTTTTTAAATTTTTTTGTGATGCTAGAGACAGAATCCAGGTATTCACAAAATCTAGTCAAGTATTCTACCTTTGAGGTACACCTGGCCCCAAACATTTGCTATTTGAAAATTCCATAATTAGTAGCAATATTACTTGAGCAAGAATCCACTAAAGTTCAATGTAATCACAAGGCATACAACTTTTAAATATATTTAATTATATATTAGTATTTGTGTGGTTGATATTGTGTATGTATTCCAAGTAATTGCTACAAGTTTACCTGTCTTTGATATGAATGTGAAAAAAGCAAAGAATTTTTTTTAAAAAATTGAAACAAAATGCTTAATAAACCTCCTCAAAAAAAAAAATCTCTGCAAAGTTGCTCTGGGAAGTTGCAGTAGTCAGTTTAGAAAGAGTCTTACAATACAAGAGCAGAAAAGTGTAGACATAATGTGGTTTGAAAATTGTACACAAATATGCCTTGGGAACTTGGAGTATTACACAAGTCAGGACTCATACAGAGAATGTGATTTAAAAATTCAACAGTCAGTGACAATTGCAGCGATCCTGATACAAATAACACCGGGGTGGCATTTGGGACCCAGCGATGTAGTACAACACTCTCATGTCAGCTGTTTAAGAAAACATGATTCTTTCTTTGGAAAAGGAACATTTCTTTTTTATTATTTTTACAAAGAGATTTGTTTTAAGCCTACCATCTTGTTTTCTACAAGTGATTAAAGTAAAATTTATTTCAGACAAGTAATCTGTGTCTATTTTATCCATAAACATGGTTTTCTGTTAAATCCACCTAAAATTTCAAGATTAAAGTGCATGATAGGGCTGGCCAGATAGCCAGATAGCTCAGTGGACTAAAGCACCTGCTTAGGGAGAGCGCAGTGGCTGGGTTTGATCCCTCGTGTGCCATGCCAGCCCTGCCCCCAGGGAGTGCTGAGGCAGCGATTGAGATTGGGCATGGTGGTGTGCGGCCGTAATCCCAGCTCCTGGGAGGCTGAAAACAGGAGGATCATTACAAGTCCAATCTTGTATTGATACCCTGAAGATCTGAACAACAACGAAAAAGGTATGGTAGGTATTTTTGGAAAAATAAAAGTAATACCATTAATGAATGGTTAAACATGGTGGTACATTCTCATTATGGAATTCTACTGAGCCATAAAAAGTGTCAAGTATTGTTGCACCGATAAATTTGATAGATCTCTAGAAAATACTCCTACCAAATACTTCAAATCTTGCTTCTCTGAACACTATAAAGTATCAGGTAATCTGCCTGAGACTTTTTTTGTCATCAATGACTAGAAATTAATTTACATTCTTCATGTTCTCAAGACCTTCTTCTTTAGTATAGCATTGTCTGGTTCCAAATTTACAGATGTACTCCCTCTAGGTTTTATTTTTTCATTTTATTCTCCACTTTACTTACTTCAAAGGACTGCCTGTGTGCAAGGGTTAGAGACCAAGTAAGAGAGACAAAAGACTTATGAGCAGTTATAGCCAGGTTATGATTAAATATGCATGCAGCATGCATGCTCCTGTTGACCAGGACACATACTGCAGGCTCATGACTACAGCAGACTCAGCAAGCACAAGATTCACAAGAAAAAATAATGATCATGCTCCAGCTGTGGATGGCAAGAGTGAAGGGAAGATAGGGGGACATGGAGGAATAAAAAAAGGCCCCATTCTGTTGGTTTCTCACCTCCCAAGCATTGTGGGAAATGGCATCATCACTTTCAAAGCAGCCATTGGCTTTCTGTTTGCTTGAAAACCAAATTAAGGTCTGTTCTTGAACCGTTTTGTCAATGAATACATACTCCTTCATCCTCTCAAATGTCTTGTAAGTAAGGGCGCTGAACCTGCAGTGCAGGTCATCAAAGCATACGTTAGATAAAATAGCAATGATGATGTCAGCTACTTGCCAGTTTCATTCCTATTGTTACCTTTGTGTAAGGGACTTATTCAACTTCTCCAGTGATTTGTTTGGAAGGAACCTTGACTACTAATGGCTCTTTGGGGCCAATGAAAAATTTTGAATAGGTGTCTATAGAAATTAGAGTACCTAATGTCCAGACTCTTTAGATCTTGATGTCTTGTTCTGTGGTTCCTAAGTTACACATATAGAGAGAGTGAGCTATTGTGATCAGATACTTTGGGGTCTTCTAGTTTAATTTTCCTGAATCAGTGGAGTTCTGTGAGGGGCACAGGGTGCAATGTACCTTTGCTATGAAGGTAACCAGCTATGGCTGGAGGGAACTGCCAGGAGATGATCAGATAGCTAAGCAACTGCACAGGTGCACTCGGGGTAGACCTGAAGAACTAGACTAGCCACTCACACCTTCTGGTTTTATCTGTTTCTTCCCTGGAAACTCACTTTGAAGCTAGAAAACCTACACTGAATGGAACTCCCGCATCTTTTTGTAAGCCCTCCTCATATGGTTTCTGTACTATTGAAAATAAAATTATAGGGGCTGGGGAGATGGCTCAGTGGAATAAGCACTTCCCTGGCAAGTGCAAGGGTCTGAGTTCAATCCCCGGTTCTGAAAAAAAAAAAAAAGAAAAAGAAAATTATATTCTCTCACCATATGTTTCCTTCTTGATCCCTTTGCCAAAACACACTATACGAGCCATCAAAATTTTTGAAAGACAGTTGCTTTTGATAACCTAAAATACAACACAGCAAAAATTTACTTTTCAATTACTTTAGAAGTTACTTGTACAAAGACAGACAGAAAGAAAGAGAAAGAAAGAAGGAAAGAAAGAAAAGATACAAAAAGTAACAGTGTCAGATAAACTCTGAATTTCATTGTTAGACAAATTATCTACCTAGAACATTTCTAGGACAACAATTTTCAATTATAATCTCTGAAACATATTGATACAAGTTCTCTACATCTAATGGAGAAAAAAAATAACTTCTACTTTATAAGATATTTTTGAGAAATAACATACAGGTATGCCTAGCTGACAAACTGGTTTATCATTGGTACTTATTAATTAATACTTTTAAGGTATTTTTACTTGATGCAGTTTTAATGTTGTGAAAAGAAGAACTCTAGTCACTTACTCCTGGGCTTTTCTTTGATATCAGATTTTACAGTTTATGTGCCTTCTTCCTACAGTTAAGTCAGGTAATTTCATTGCAACAGAACACAAATCAGTGAATAGGCTTGAAAGTCAATAAATGACATTTATAACAACTATCAACAATAAGAACAACCAAGGTACTGTGCCAAAATATGAGGCTTTAAGAAAGCCACTGAGTTCATAATTTAAAATGCCACAGTTCTGAATTATGAAGGTAAATGTGCATACAAATGTTGACATAAAAATAAAACAGCTCAGCCTCAATAGCACATAAACTCAGGCTCAGCTTTGCTTGTAATACCGCACAGTGGCAGCTTCATGATGTCGTAATAATATTAAATGCGCATTTCAGCTGTCATGAGCAGAAACTGCTTAAATCACCTCACCATTAGATAAGAGAAAGAGTGCCTGAGATTTAACTTCCTCCGTCAATTGCTTTGTAGCTCTCAGGTAGTCAAGGATGTAGGTATTGGCAGCTAGAAGGGCAATGTTCTGCTCTCCCCAGCCGTAGGGCATCTGGAGAAGATGCTCCAGATTCCGAGCTGCAACACCAAGGATATCTCCTAAAGTGGGAAAAGCAGAGAGGCATACCATTACAAGTGTCATCTCTTTATTAATAACTGTGTGCTAAAGAGGCACGGTGTAAATAAGAAACATTTTGACATGAGCGAGAAAGGTGGAATTTGTAATAGCTAAATCCTGGAAAAACCAAAAATGTCCATTAACTATGGAGTGGATAAAAAAGATGTGGTATTTGCATACAATGGAGTATACTCAGCTAAAAAGAAAGATAAACTCGAGGCTTTTATACACGATGCAACTTGAGGCTACACTCATAAGTGATGTAAATCAAACTTACATGTGTAAGCATCATATTGTCTCCCTAGTATAAGGAAGGGAAAGTGTAAATAGGATACAAAACGTACAATAGAAAGGGAAAGAAGCTGCTCAAAAGGGAAGAACTGGAATGGGGGAAAGGAGAAAAGGAAGAAAAGATATATTAGCTAAGATAATTTTTTTTAGTTAATTTAAAGGAACAGCTAGTGCTTATATTGCTCAATCAATTTTGCATGCCTATATCTGGTAATCTGAGCAATTATTTTCAAGATAACAATATACAATATAATAACTATTGTTAATTTTTTATCATCTTGTTTTGAAATTCTCTATTGCTTTTAGAGTTCCTTTCTTTTTAAAATAAAAATAAAGCATTTTAGAATCATATTTGACAGTCAAGTCCAACAAAGTTGTGTGATATTAAAAATTGTTATGTTTTTTATTTTATTTTGAAAAGTAAAAGCAAAAACAAAAACAAATAGCAGAAAAAAAAACAGAAATAGGACAACATACAGCAATAAACATTACAGAATTTCAAAACAAGGATAGCTAAATAATAATGGTTGTTACATTATCTATTTTTATTATCAGATCTGTTGCTCAGATCAACAGAAATAGCTATGCAAGATTGGACAAATAATTGATTAGTAGCACTTGCTTTCAAGAAACCTTAATTTTTTCTATTTTTTGTCTTCTTTACTTTTTTAAAGTTTATTTTATAGAGAACATGATAACAATTGATTAGACATTAGAATCAGTACATATTTAGATCAAGATGAGAGGTATTCAACCATGGTTTTTGTATTACACACTGCTGTCCTCAATGTAGCTGCTTAGATCACAGATATCAGCATGCAGAGTTAGTCAAGGTGAAAATTCTAAACATTAACTGCTATTTTAATAAAAATGATGGAAATTATTAGCACAATTATCTCAGTCAAACTACATATACACTTACATGAATTTTCCCCTTCCTTTTTTCCTACCTTTTCTCTCATCTTCATTATTTAATCCTTAAATTCAGTTGCTTTCCATTTTATTATATCTATTATACCTTTCAGGTTTTATCTATTCTTTCTGGCTCGTAGACTAGGGAGACAATACAATATTTGCACTTGTGGGTCTGATTTATTTCACTTATGAGTATAGCCTCTCAGTGCATCCACTTACCTATAAAGACCTCAAGATGGCCTTTCTTTATAGCTGAGTAATACTCCAGTGTATAAAAACACCACAGCCTTTTCATCCCCTGCAAGTGATGGGCATTTGGGTTGTTTCCAAGATTTGGCTATGACAAATTGTGCTGCTCTAAACATGGGTGCACATATATCACTACAGTATGATGTTTTCAGGTCTTTTGGGAAAATACCCAGGAGGGGAATAGCTGGGTTGAATGGGATTTCCAGTCCTACTTTTTTGAAGAGTCTTTATATTGCTCTCCATAATGGTTGTGCCGGTCTACATTCCCACCTACGGTGCAAAATGTTTTTGTCCACAGCCTCCCCAGCATTTGTTATTAGTTGATTTATTTATGAGAAAAATTGTTAATATTTTAGTGTGAAAAAAAAGGTTTTAAAAAGTATTGTAAAGGGACACAGCCGTGAGGGATAAATTAAACGGGTTTCTGGAATGAAAACATCTTTTTCTGAAAATTTTATTACCAGACAAAACAGAGAAGGATTTTTTTTGGTGGGGTGGCTGGCTCAGGTCGCGTAAGGCATCTGGAGCTAGGGATCCAACCAAGGTTCCCTGCTCCGGACTGTGTTTGTCTTCGCAGGCACTTAAACAACTGAGCTAACCTACAAGCCCCTAAAATTTGAGAAGGAGGTCTTTCTTTCTTTCTTTCTTTCTTTCTTTCTTTCTTTCTTTCTTTCTTTCTTTCTTTCTTTCTTTCTTTTTTTTTTTTTTTTTTTTTTTCTACTTCAAGGTGCCTTACGGCAGGTCTGGTGCAGCTTCTAGAGCTGGGAATCGAACCGCGTTCCTATGTGATTTAAACAACTGAGCTATCCGGGACACCACCCAGGCAACACCGGAAGCTAGGGAAAAAGCATTTATTTGCTTGCTGTCTTGCTTGTTTGGTTTCCCAGAAGCTGGTGCCATAAAATATAAACTGCAATCCATCCCTCTTCAAAAGGTATTCATGACACAATGTGTTATTGAAAAGGTGTTAATCATAAGAAGTTTGCTTCTTAGAAAATATCTCTCTTTTCCCCTTAGAGGAAAATTCCAATATCTTTAACATGCATAGCTTATTTGAATTCTTGAAAAATGAATGTAGTATTTCAGATTAAGGATTATAATACAAGCTTCTGTGTTCTGAATACCAGCTACAGGACTAGTGTTTCACAGATTTGGAGATGGATCCTTCAGATCCTACATGAAAACATTGAACCTGGCCTGAACTGTAATTTCCTCTAGTTGATATCTAAAGAAAATCTCTATTATTTTTTAAATTTATTTTTTTTTTATTTTTATGTATTTGGTACAGGTTCTTACTACGCAGCTCAGACTTGTAGTGATCCTCCTGTTTTCGACCTCCCCAGATGCCTGGTCACCGTGGCAGGCTCAATGTGCCAGAGGACAGGGCCAGCGTGGCATGGGGTGCCAGGGATAGAACTGTTGTTCCTTACTTGCCTAAGCAGACATTTAGTCCATTGAGCTATCTCGCTGGCCCTCTTTGTTTTTATCTTTGGATTTTTCTTTTGCAATCACCTCAACCAAGGCTTTTATGTCAGTATGGAACAAAATTTAATCAATTTACCTATGACAATTAAAAAGGCTCTGGCAGATCCTTCTACTACATCATTTGGCAAGTCCAACTTGATTTCTTTGGAGACTTTGGTACCTGAAAAGAAAAATAGCATTAAAATATAGTGAATTTATCTTTTTAGAGTTTAAATAATATTCTATTGTGTAATGGTCTTTACCTCACCAACAGCTGACATCAATTTCACTGGAGGAAAACTGAAATTTTTCACTCTAAAATCAGGAACAAGGATGTCCACTATCAAAACTCCTATTCAATATAGTTCTAGAAACCCTCACCAGAGCAATTAGACAAGAGAGAGAAATAAAAAGAATAAGAATAGGGAAGGAAGAAATTAAATTATCATTATTTGCAGATGATAGAATATACTATATGTAAGATTAAAAAAAAAAAGAAAAACTCCAGCAAGAGACTTCTAGAATTAGTAGATTCAGTAGCATAGCAGGATACAAAGTAAATACTGAAAAATCATTAGCATTCCTGTACACAAACAACAAACTCACTGAGAAATTAGAGAAAAAACACCCTTCATAATAGCATCCAAAAAAGAGAGAAATACTTATGAGTTAATCTAAAAAAGGAAGTAAAAGAGCTATACATTGAAACCTGCAGTACTCTGAATAAAGAGATCAAAAAAGCATTGTTCATGAATAGGAAGAACCAACATTGTGAAAATGACCATACTCCTAAAACTGTTATATGGATTTAATGCAATATCTTTTTTTTAAAACCTATCAGCATACTTCACAGATTTAGAGAAACCATTCCTAAAATTCATTTGGAACCAGAAAAAACATAGAATAGTAAAGGCAAGTGTGGCAAACAAATGTAAGGCAGGAGGCATCACAATAACTGATTTCGAATTATAGTACAAAGCTAATCTGGCTATGGATTATTTAATCCTAAAAGCGCCAGAGCAAAGATTATATTACATAATATTGCAACCTACCCCTGATTTCTCATTGAGCCGCACAGTGTGGTGCTTCTTTCATAAGTGGAACAAGGAATATACAAGAGGAGAACAGTAGATTGAGGCTGAAAAATGCCAAAGGTTTTAAGCATATTTCTTAGGCATATTTTTTATCAGCTAAAATTTTACAGTGAAGATCAGACATGAGACAAGTAATCCACAAAGAGGTTTTAAAATGAATGAAAAGGCAAATGGACTAATGTATAGGGAGAGGATATAAAGTGAGCTGGTTGATAAAATTTATTTGGGACTAATCTTCTTACCTTTTGTACAAATAAGAAAACTCTGGGTCATTTCTTTTTCAATGCCTTCAGGCTGTCAAAAAGTAAGCAAAGAAAACACACACTAAATAATGAACCAAAGAATCTGGGTCATCTTTCCATGTGAAGCCATCAATCAATCATCACTCCCCTTAAGGATGGTGGACCAGGTTTGTCATTGTCTCCTCTGTTCATATCTAGAATTCACTACACAACATTAGCACCTCAGGTTGTAAATGAGTGATGCTCTCAGTGTCTCTGCACCTGTCTAGTGTCTTCAGAAGACTAAGGAAAGTGTCCTGTAGAACAGGGACTTGCCAACAGGTGAGGTGAGGATGCTCCCTGCCAAGTACTGAGTCATGCTGAGGATGAAGGAAAGGAAAAAGGAGTAGATACCAGGAAGCACCAAGTGTCCCCAGTGGAAAAATTTCATCAAATCTCTCAGTTTTACTCTCTAGTATGATGCATTAGAGAAAGGGTAAGATTAATGCTGCTTCAATTCCATTTAAAAGGGTACATTGTATGTCAAAATAAAGTTGAGAAATTAATATAGTTACTTCAACAATGTGCTTACAAACTTCATGTCTTAGATGCTGCCTGTTTCCCATCAGGAAAACCAGGATAGTCTTGCACGTACCTCGACCAGTATGCTTTTGACCACAACGTCCTTCCAGTTCAAATTGAGCTGCTCTGTTGCTGAATTTAGGCAGGCACTGTTCCCCTTGGACTTGGCAACCACAGTGACATTGATTTCACCTGGAAAATATTCCCAACTGGAAGTTAAAGTGTCTGTTGCCTTTGTGTGATGGGAAATGATTTCCAAAGTCTGTGGATCTTACTTTGAGTTGGAGGAACCAAATTCTGTGCAAATAGTACTGTTTTAGACCAAATTATTTGTTTTATCTCCTGCTGGAGATATTTTAAGATATTTTGTTTTATTCATTTTAAGATTCTGCTTATTAAGAAATCAACTTATTTCTATTATTTATCTTTTTATCATTATGTTTTTTTGGTTAAAACTTAAATTTTAACAATATTACATTTTACAAAGCCATCTGAGCCAACTGACTAATATTGTTTAGAAAGATAACATACGATTTTGTAAGCACATAACATTAGATAACTAGGACTCCTAACATTTCCCAAGATCTAACAAAAACAAATAGTACAATATGATATCACAAAAAAGGACTGGATTGAAATTATGGACTAAAAAGAAATCCATTGTGCTTTTTTAACTTCCTGTAATAGCACATTATGTAAGTAAAAACTAACCTTCCTTATTTATAAAAAATAGAGGATTATAAAAAGTACTTATAAAGCTTAATATTACCTATGTGCCTATATATGTAACCAGATATACTGTTGGTTTCATCAGCCAGTGTTCATTCTTTTGTTCTGCAAATTCTACCCTTAGGATTGAATCCTCCAAATACAAAAAGAAAGAGAAAGTTTTACGGTATCCTGGCTGGGAAGACAGCTCAGTGGCCTAAGCATCTGCTTGGAAAGTGCAGGGACCTGGGTTCGATCCTTGGTACCACATGCCATGCTGGCCCCAGAACCTCTAGCAGGCTGTGCTGGCCAGTGAAACTAGGCATGATGGTGCATGCCTGTAATCCCAGCGCTGGTGAGGCTGAGGCAGGAGGATCGCTAGAAGCCTGAGCTGCATAGTGAGACCCTGTACCAAATAAATAAATAAAAGATTAAAAAATTTTTTAAAAAGTTTACAGTATTCTGTCTTAATATCCAGAATGACAGTTTTGAAGATATTCATAAGAAAAAAGGAATTTTAAATCTAATAGGAAAAAAGTTGGAGGCAGATCTAAATTACAAGTGAATTTAAAAATATCATATCATTGTTGCTAAAATATTACCTTGTACATGGGATATAAAATAAATTTTAATAATTTAATTTTCAAAATTACTCATACTGAGCACATCAGGGTTAGCATTCCTTGTTTAACTTTTTCCTTTCACTATACCTTTAGCAAGATTCTTTTCTTCTGTTCTATTTTCACTTTACAGACAGTCTCTTTATGTAGCCCAGACTGGTCTCAAAATTTGCAACACACGTACTTCCCTTTCCCAGTACCTGCGACTGCAGATGTGTCCCACCACACATGAACCAAATCTGTTTTTCTAGAGTACAGATACTATGCACACAGAAGCAATGTTCTTGTAAGGCCTTGATCAAAGTGTTGTGCTTTTTGAGTTCCTCGACGTAGTGAGGAAATTTCTGTATTCCAGAAAGTCCCATAATTGATCCCTGTACTTGAGAAGCATCTTTTGCATCAGCAGCATTTTTGTACAAATCATGGGTGAAGAAATAAGTGTGCGAAAATTAAGGCAGCGTGAAGGAAAATACAGCTTTCATTTCAGACGATATGATGTGTGCGCTGACAGGGTGTGGAAACTGGCACTGATGTTGTATTTTAGTCATGTTATGCTTTTCTTTTCAAATGCCTGATGACTCTGCTCTCTACCACACTAGCAACCAGAAATTAGATTATAAGAAGTAAGACTTTTAAATAGAGAAAATTCAAAAAGAACTAAAAATGTAAGGAATAAATTTGTTTGTTCAGTGAATTTAAGGAAAAGAGAAGGTTAAGAGCCCTTACCCAGAGTTTGAGGCAGGAGAGTCCAGACGTAGGTTTGCTTCTCTCCAGCCTGGATAATCACACTGTCATTGCTCTCCGGAGAGTTAATATTGGCTTCGTAATTGTGAGATGTTTCTAATTGAACAGATATCTATAAAAAGAGTCATGGTTAGGAGGGCAGCACTGTAAATACATTTGTATCCCTATTCCCTCCCATCTTCAGGAAATTATGCCTCATCTATTTTGTTTTTTAAGCTTGAGAAATTAACTAGAAATTTCATTTCTCCTTCTAGGTAGTGTGCTGGAAGAGGCCAATGCATCACACTACAGCTATACACATGTAGTCCTGCGTAGCAGAACAGCGCAGAACAGCGGAAGCTCGGAAGTGGTCCACAAGTGCATCAGCAGATGAATGGATGAAGAAGATGCAGTATGTAGATGCAGTGGTGGCCTACTCTGCCATAATAAAGGGTGATCTTGAATTGTTGTAGGAAAATAAATCTAGCTTGAGACCATAATGTTAAGAAAAAGAAAATAGATACACAATCTGAAGTACTGTAGTTTCTCTTATATGTGAAATATAAAATATAAATAGAGAAATAAAAATAGGTGATAGAGAGTAGGAGACAGATTTTTTTCAACAAGAAAGAGGATCAAAGAATGGAGAAAGGGGAGAAGGTAGAGAAGAGGACAAAACTGAATTATAATTTGTGTACTTTCCCTCATCTCCATTATTTATTTCTTATGTTTTCTTTCTTTCTTTCTGTTCTACTATATCTATTGTATCTTTTAGATTTTATTTATTCTTTGAGGTTCTTACACTAGGGAGACAATATGATGCCCACACATGTGGGTCTGATGTATTTCACTTAAATGCCTCAAGTTTATCTTTATAGCTGACTAATACTCCATCGCATAAAAAACCCATATGTTTTCCATCCATTCCTCAGGTGATGGGCATTTGGGTCATTTCCAAGCTTTAGCTATGACAGAAGGGGAAAATCACGCAAGTATACATACAGGATAGCTGAGAAGAGTGTGCAACTCACTTCTGTTGTTTTTCTTTGCAAGTAGCAGCTAATACTTAAAACTCTTACTTTGAATAACTCTCTATGCTAGTGTCTGTAATCTGAGCAACTACATTGAAGACTGCAATGTGCAATAAAACAACCACAGTTGAAGAGCTTTCATCTTGTTCTTTTAAATGTGTACCATTTCTAATGTCTTATCATTTATGTTTATATCTTCTTTTAAATAAATTACAAAATAGAAAGTAAAAATGACAAGAAAAAATTTAGGTTTATTGAAAAGAAGAGTTAATGTTTAATCACTTGATCAATCTGGTATACCTATATCTGATAATCTGAACAACAAATTTAATGATAACAATATGTAATATAATAACCATTGTTCATTTTTTTATTCTTGCTTTGAAATTCTGTACCATTTGTACTGCTGTATGTTGTTTTGCATTTGTCTTTGTTCTTATTTTTTGTTTTTGATTTTTCCTCTTTAAAATAAAAACAAACAAACCAAAAGATTTGTTATGCACATGTACCAGGTCTGCGCAAATAACATATGCATTATCTAATGCAAGAATGTACTAACAAAAAATAAGAACTGAAGAAAAAGATACCTAATTACTCTGTGCATAAGACGCTAAACATGGGAGAATGTGCCTCATTATGAAAGGTCATTCTCAAAGCAATACTCAAACGAATGTTGCGATTGATTGATTGATTGATTGATTGATTGATTGGCAGAACCGGGGATTGAACGCAGGCCCTTGCTCTCGCCAGGGAAGCGCTTATTCCACTGAGCCATCTTCCCGGCTCCAGTGTTTCGAATTAATGCAACCACTTTTGTTTGAAGAATGCGGAAATGAGGCAATCTCCTTATAGTATCATTTTAAGAATAAAGCAAATAGTCACGGAAGACATTAAGAAATCTTTTATCTTTGTTAGACTTCTGTCTCCCTTTGTCTCCAGATCAAAGGGAGAAACGTACCTCTGCACACGTGTTCAGGTAGCTGAAGACACTGACAATCAAATCACATCGTTCATTTCGAACAACTGAGAAGGGGGAAGCGATTTCCACAAAGAAAGCCTGGGAAACTTGTAGAGAGACTGTGGGAGAGATGCCAAAGCCAGCCTCGCCGCTCACGCAGAAGGCGCTGGCCTTCCACTCGGTCATCGTGTCAGGAGTGATGAATGAAAGATTCGCTGACCCCAAGGAACTGCAAGAAGAGATGGTTGATAAAACGCATTCTTTACCTAAGAGCTGGAATGTAGTGCAGAGCAGAACAATCGATTAGCTGAGGTTTAAAAATGAGTTACAGGGTTTGGACAGGGTGTTAGATAAAAATCTGGAGAGCTGAATTTCTATAAAATTTAACCTGACATAGGTCACATTTCATTTATTTATTTATTTGGTACAAGGTCTCACTACTCAGCTCAGACTCATAGTGTTCTTCCTGTCTCAGCCGCCACAGTGCTGGGATTACAGGGTTGCGCTAGGCCGCTCTGCTTCCGTGGCAGGTTCGGGTGGGGCAGGCACTACATGTGGCATGAGGAGATCAGACCCCAGCTTCTTGTGCTTTCCAGGCAGGCACTTAGACCGCTGAGCTATTTTTCCAGCCCAAAAAGTCACATTTCTTTAAACACTATTTTTCTTTTAAAATCTGGGACAGCTGACTGGACAGTGTGAGATCTGGCAACAAAATTCTGGTTTAAAAAAGATTAGGAAAAAGAACAGAGAAAAAAATCAAATAGGATCAGTATGTTGAAACAGTGTTACTTTATGTTTTACAAATATTCTCAGGAATAGAAGTTCATAAAAAGATAGGAATAAAGACCTTTATGGAAGGAAGCTGCTGAATAACTCACTCAACACTGAAGAGGTCCCATATCCATGTCTCAGGGAAGTTTGTTCTGACAGTTTCTATGATAGCCTGTTGTACATGGTTGGTGTTCTCTCTCAACTTAAAATCTAAAAGGAAAAGATGCTTTATGTAGGGGGAATGACAATCTGTGCCTTAATGATGAATGCCTATAAGTTAAGTGTTGTGAAACGCATGACTGGCCTGCGTTAGCGTGAATGCAAAATGGGTATCGGCAAGTCTCAGCCTACAAGTCAGCAACAAAAGCCAAACCAAAATGACAAATAAGCAGCTTGTGCTTTCTCTCCATTGTCAGCTTACTTGTTGGAGTTTCTCATCCACAACTACTGACATCTGTAAGTCGTGTTAGCTGGCATTGCTTCTGCTAATGTTTTTAGTGAATGAGCCCTTGGAATTTCCAAGAACATTTTGTTCCACATGCATGGTCTTTAGGCTACACTAGACACCCCGGGTCCTTTTCTGACCAGTCACTATGCCCGAGTTTTATAACACCACATCCTTCTAGAGTTCTTCTCCCTTTTGAAGGATATAAACTCTTCGTGCTTGGTGTAAGAGCTATTTTAAATCCTCCTCTTACCACACCGTCACTCACTGAAACCCTTACCAGCTTCAGTTACGATAGTTGTCCTGGTGCCTCCTCAGCCCATCTTCCACCTGGGCCTCTTCCTTCAATCTCACACTTCCCTGTGCATCTCTGCACTTAGTTCTTGTGGCTACTTTACAGAGACTGCAAGTGCAGCTGCTCCAAGAGTAAGCTCACTCTGTGCTCCCCCTGCTTGTCCTAGCATCTCTCTACTCCAGCAAGGGTATCAAAACCTAACCACTTCTCTAAGTCAGAACCTCAAGCATTGTCACACCCCTTTCTGTCCTATGCATCCCATAACTCATGAAGCTACAAATGTCCTCTTTTGCAACTTGCACACAGCTCAAAGATCTATCCACATTTCTCTATATCTACTGCCTTTTTATAGTTGTCCATGGCATCTCTGTGCTTAACTGAATTCCTGACATCTGAGTCATTTTGTAATTCTTAAGGAGCCTAAATCCCAAACCCTTTTCACAGAACTGTTAAAGATACTGTTTAAAAATGTGTACTATATGTTCTGATTATGGATTGTCAGTAGCATATATTAGAATAATATAAATCCAAACTGCATTTAATTTTTGTGTGTGTTTGTGGTTCTGGAGGTTGAACACAGGACCTTGCACTTCTCAGGCATGCACTTACACCACTGAGCTATCTCCCCAGCCCTCCCAACTCTTTAAAATTCATGTAAGGTTGTCTTAACTGTGTTCATGGCTCTTGCTTTAGTTGTCTTTATTCTATTTGAACTACATCTCCTCTTGTCATTCAGAAGGGCTTGTGGTTTCTTACCTCATCTTTCATAGCTCTTCCTTCTTTAACTGGAATGCTTTACCCTTTTATGATTAGTTTTTGGTCTCAGTTCAAGTATTACTTCCTCCAGGAATAAAAAATAGCCCCTAAAATTGAGTCTCTTTTATTTCCTAGGTACATTTTAAAAATTTAACTCATGTCTGGGTCACTTTCCTCCTCACTGAGACAAAATGCTGGACACCCACAACTTCACAACTTAAAGGAGGGGAGGTTTATTTTGCCCCACTCTTGCAGTCCACAGCTGGCTGGCTCCAAGGCTGGAAGGCATGGTGGAAGGGCCTGGGTGGTGCTGAGCTGCTCATGTGGTGGCAGCCAGGAGGCAGGGAGTGAAGGGAGGAGGAAAGGGGGAGGTACAGCCCACCAGGGCAGCCTCACAGTGGCCTGTCTCTTCCAACAAAGCCCTTTTCTTCATAGCATTTTTAGTTATAGCAACACAGTGGTTTAATCACCCTTCAAAATCCCCAACTCTGAGCACTAAGGGCTATGGGAGTTGTCATCATATAAGCCTAACAATGCTCTACTCCTCTGTTTGGGAAATTATCTTGTCAATGTATTTGCATCACGCATCTCAGTTCTGGTCTCAATAAATATTTGTTGGGTGAATGAATAACTAAATGACTGAAGAAAGAAGGAAATACATTGAAGGATTTTGGGTTTCAGTAAATTTTAAACAGATACATAAGAATGTTTAAATGTGTCTGGTAAAGCTCACTAAATATGGTGCCATCTAGTAGTGAAAGGAAGGAGCCTTAATCTCTTGACTAGGACTACACTATGGCTCAAGCGTTTGGACTTTGTGGGACCTCTCGGCTAGTCCCTGAATCCATCCTTATGGCCCTTATGTTTCTCAAGTGTAACTTGTGACACTCATCTCCAGGATGAAGCCACACTGACCGCAGGACTAGTCTCAGTGAGAGGGGCAGAGAAACTGAAGCGATGTACCTGAGTACTCCCACAGGCATTGAGAATACAGCTGTCACTTGGGGTCAGTTCTGGGGATCAGGCTCCAGCTGGCATCCCTGACTACACTTCTATATGCAAAGTCTGCTTGCCTACATGATTGTTCTAGATGTATGGCCAATTTTGAAACTTCAGTCCTTCTGCTTGAAAGTGGACAAGTATTGGGACTCATTTACTGACAGTAGCTGTCCTAATATCAGGGTGCCAACATGCTCTTTGCCTTTGACTCTGGATTTTAGTCTGTACCTAACAAAATAAGAGACTCACACAGAAATGCATTCTACCCTATCACAGTCACAATAAGCCCCCTTCTATATATCCCCACACATTCCATGCCGCTACATATGTACTTTTGACATATATATTTTTTCAGTACTGGGGATTGAACTTAGGTACTTTCACTGATAATCTTCCTGTAATAGCTGAAGCTAATTATTTTGTGTAGTCAAAACTATTTCCAGTCAATCTTATTCTGTTTTTTGACCTGTAAGATACTCCTTCTGAACCAAAAACATACCAAGATTTCCATTTTGTGTGGTTTCATACAAATAAACCCAGTTGTAAGAGCCCTTGGCCCCAAACTCTTGATTACCCACTTGTCACTGCAGATGAACCGTATGGCATGTATCTTTCTCTTCCTAGATCCGCTGGCCTGAGGTATGGATGACTTCCGTCTATCATACATAGTTCTGGTTTTCGGTAACGGAGGTTGGTAAAAACTTTTAAACCCACATTCTTTCAAAGAAACAAAAGAAAAGTCATGCATTCAAGAACTGTCAAAGCCCTATCATTTTTAAAATACTAAAACAGCATAAATCTACATGTTTTCTATGCTAACAGGGCTCTAGAGTCATAGAAACCCAGTCACTTCTCTTTGATTTAAAGCCTTAAGTGAAGAAAAAAAATGACAAGTATTTTACTAAGCATTTTGTAAAATTCTGCATTAAATTTCAAGGGAAATTCCCTATGAAATTGGCACTGTTTATCAACCTCTTCATTGACTGTTCCTGTGTAAGGATTATTGTAATAACTTGTACATTGTCTCAATGATTCTAACCTGAGATTTCAGAATTTTAACTACACAATTTATTTTCAATACAAAAGAGAAAATTAAAAAAAAAGTACTTCCTTTTTGTAAGACAAATTTGAGTACTGCTCTATTAGCAAATTTCAGAAATCAAATCTCAAAATATCAGAAGGAAACTACACATTAATGAAAATAGATATGCATTATGAATACTAAAAATAAAAATTGATGTATAATGTTTTTAAATATCTTTAGTGATCTTACCCTGAGAATCTCATAGGTGTCCTCATCGTCAAAGAAGGGCAGAGGAATGTAATACAAACCATTGTAAAACATGGCTTTCCGGGGAATACAAGGCTCTACCCTGTCATCATCGAGGTTGAGACCATTGTAGAAATAACTATAAGGCTTTCTGTCTGGAAGCATGTTATACACCTAGGAGAGAAGGCACAGAGATGTACGCACTTTTTCAAAAAAACAACCAGTTACATAATTAGAACATTTTGTTTAATAATGGTTTATTCTTATTGTTTTTCTATAAGAGAATGGAAATCATAATGTACTTGAATAATTGTATTCAACTTCTTCAAAAGAGAAAACTAATTTTATTTGGAGTGGCTGTTGTAGCTTGCGTCTAGCTATCCCTTGAGGACCTCACGTGGTCCTAGGTGGGGCTCCTCAGAAGTGGCTGGATCTAGAGTACATGATGCTGGAATTAAGGGCACAGTGCTGGGACTGATTCATGGTGCACACTAGGGTTAAGGGTGCCCCCCAGTAAGGGTGGGTAGATTGGTAGGATACAAGAGACAGAAAGAAGGCTGCTACTGTTGCTTGTCGTTTGCTGCTTAGCTTCTTCCATCCTTAGTGCCTTGCTACCTTTGCCTTCTGCCTGCCATGAGCTGTTTCTCCTCCTCCTTCCCACTCTGCCTTGGCCAACTGTGAAGTGAGGCCTCTACAAACTGTGGGCTAAACAAAACTTTCCTACTTTAACTTTGAAAGTTAAAGCCCTAAGTGAAGATAACTCCTCAGTTATGCCTCAGCAATGAGAAAGATAACTTAGGCAATAGTCATTGCCATATGCATTAATTTTTTCAGGAATAATTCAGGATTTGGGAGAACATGTAAAACATAGATAATTTAGTTTTACTGATGAATCCAAAGACAATGAGTAGATAATTGATTGAAATTGTAATGCTAGAACCCCTAGGTCTGGAGGAAAATGTTAGCTCTCTGATTTCAAATCTTTTTACAGAACCTCCCAAAGAAAATATCAAATT
This sequence comes from Octodon degus, assembly GCF_000260255.1. Lineage (NCBI taxonomy): Eukaryota > Metazoa > Chordata > Mammalia > Rodentia > Octodontidae > Octodon > Octodon degus. The sequence continues at coordinate 1,345,258 of NW_004524864.1, forward strand.
GAAAAAGAACAACCAGTGATGTCCAGGATTTATTTCTTTAACATTACTAGATCACAGAGGCTAATTCTATGATCTTCACATTGTTAGTAAAGAAATGAACCCCAGATTTGACAGAGCTCCTAGGGGTAGTAAACATGAGGGGCACAAAACTGTAGATGGAAGGAAAGAGAGTGGCCAACATTTAATGTCCAAATATGAACCATGGTTCTGGAACTTAGCAGTTCCCAGGAAAGACAGCAGGGAAAGGGCTTGAATCATCTCGGAGGTGGCAGTCTTTGACTGTGGCCAAAAGAAAGAATCTGATCAGTAGAGGAAGGGTACCGGCCCTTGGAGACAAGACTCTTCACAGTGGGAAGGAAGTAATAGGGTACAACTAAGGACACTGCAGAAACAAAAGAGAAACAAAGCATGCCAATCTTGTCATTCTTATTTCCATGAGCAACATTTGGAATTAAGAAACTTATTTTTTTGCCAGAATAACATACTAAAGATGCTCTTCAACTATCAACTCTGTCCACACCAAGAAAATAACTCCACACAAAGAACACAGAAATGTAGATGAACTAGAAAAAAAAAACCAGAAAAAATCATGAGATGTGAATTATAAAGTATAAAGATCTCAACAAAAAAAGAGTTAAAAGGAAATTTTATTTTTATTGAATTTAATGCATAGCCCAGACTGCTTCAAGCTCCTGGTGGTCCTCCTGCCTCCACCTCTTGAGTGCTGGAATTACAGGTGTATGCCCCTCCCTGGCCCTGTCCCCCACCCCAGGCAAAAAGAATGTTTACAAAGCATAGAAAAGTTGGGTGTGGTGGTGCGTGTTTGTAATCCCAGTAATGAAAGGAGCTCCAAGAGGATAGGTTCTAGGCCACATTGCACTACATTGTTACGTCAAAGGCAGACTGGACTAAATTTTTTTCTTAAAAGCACAGAAGAAAAATAGAAAATGAGAGAAAAAATTAACATAGGTCATAGGTAGAGTTGCTAAATTGGAAATCGGTTTAAGAAGATCTAATGTGAATGGAGTTTTTCAGAAAAGAGAAAGGTGAGAAGCTTAATTTTAGAAACTGTAATTCAGGACAAGTTTTTGAAAATAAAGGAAGTGAGATTAATACATGGGTCTACTTGGCAGAACTTCTTCCAAATGATAAATTCAGAGAGATATTATACTAATAGAAATAGAAATACAAAGAAAGAGCCCTCATTGACTTCAGACAAAATAATAAAATGACTTATAAGAGAAAATAAATTAAATTGATGCCAATTTTTTTTTGAAGTAACAATAAATGAAAGGCGATAGCAGAATCTACACACTGATTTCCATAGGGATTGTACCAGTTTGTACTTCCACCAACAGTGAGGAAGGGTTCCTTTCTCTCCACAGCCTCTCTAGCATTTGTTATTGGCTACCTTCTTAAAGTTAGCCATTCCTTCTGAGGTGAAATGGAATCTCAATGTTGTTTTAATTTGCATTTCTTGAATGACCAATGACGTTGAACATTTTTTCAAATATTTACTTGCCATTTGTATTTTTTCCTCTGAGAAGTATGTATTCATCTTAGATGCCCATTTTTGGATTGAGTCTTTGAGTTGGGGGACCTGATATTTTTAATTCTTTATATGGTCTAGATAGAGGGACTTTGTCAGAGGACAGAGGACAGCTATAATTTTTTCCAAATTTGTCGGTTTTGTTTTTACTCTTTTAGAGATTTATTTTGAAGTACAGAAGCTTTAAAAAAAAAAAAGGAGATCCTAGTTGTTGATTCTTTGAAGTATTTACCTTGCAGTTTGATTTTTATTAATAAACTCTCTACCTACCCTTATGTCTTTAAGTTTTGTACCTACATTTTCCTCCAGAAGATGTAGTGTTTCTGTTTTAATATTTAAATCTTTGATCCATTTGGACTGCACCTTTGTGCATGGTGATAGGCATGGGTCTAGTTTTAACCTTCAGCATGTGGAAAGTCAGTTTGCTCAAGCACCATTTATTAAAGATGTTATCTTTCTTCCAGCGAGCTTTTTTGGCCCCTTTATAAAAGATAAGGTGGCTGAGTGTATTTGCAGCTGTTTCTGCATCTTCTAATCTGCTCCACTGATCCTCAGGTAAGTCAGTACCATGCTGATTTTATCACAGCACGTTTATAGTATAATTTTAGGTCAGGGATTGCAATACCTCCTGCCTTTCCTTTGTTTCTCAGGATTGTTTTTGATATTCTGGGTCTCTTCTAGTTCCAAATGAATCTGAGGAAAGTTTTCTCTAACTCTGTGAGATATACTGATGATATTTGAATGGAAATTGCATTGAATCTGTATAACAATTTTGGGGGTATGGCCATATTCACAAGTAGCTTAATATTTAATGCTTAAGGTAGAATGTTGAAAGGAAAACCATGAATTGGAGTTTTAAAATTATATCTTAAGTTAGTAAAAAATTGCTTTTGGAAAAGACACAAACATGAGTTAGATTGTCAGTTTTAAAGATTTCTTTATGCCCTTGTGTATTTTGTGTGTGTTCTTCAATAAAGAGGTATACTTTTCATATCAGAAAAAATAAATTACTGAATTAGACATACAAATATCAGAAAGGTCAAAATTTTGATACATATTTGTATAAAAAAGGGAAAATGTTGAATAATTTTTCTGACTTAAAATATTAGGTAATGGGACCGGGAAGACAGCTTAGTGGCACAAGTGACTGCCTAGAAAGTGAAGGTCCCAAGTTCAAGCTCCAGTACAACCAAAAAAAAAAAAAAAAAAAAAGGAAAAAGAAAAAGAAATACGGTTCTGAAATTGTGTACTTAAAATATTTTTTTGATGTGAAC
>NW_004524864.1:1359980-1363664 GCF_000260255.1 Octodon degus
GATTTGATTTGAAACTGTCTCATTGCTATATGTTTATCAATAAAACTTTGAAAAGAAAAAAAATAAGAAAAAGATACATCTGTTAACTTTCTAAATGCAGCTTTGGATTATAAATAAATTTTAAATTTATATTTTTGTTTACATAGAGAAAAATGTGTATAACTTGAAGCATTTTCCAGCACAGCCTACACCTGGTTATAATGCAGTTCAAACTAAGGAATCATATTAATACACAGATATAGCAGAAAAATTTTAATTCTTCTGTCTTGCTAATCTATTCAATTTTGGCTTGGAAAACTGTCTTTATAATGGAGACTGTCATAGATATCACAAATAAAAGAGTTTTGTTTTTGAAGTCCATTTTTTGAGATTACAGCATAACTATGTAGTACTTTGACTTTGCTAGGACTGAAATATATCGGGTGGCAAAGTGCAGTAAATAGAAAGGCCTTATGATTTCATCAAAACAAGTGAATAGGCCGAATAAACCATATTAAGGTAAATTGCTGTAACAGTGAGAATCTTATCTGTTGTAAAAGTTATCATAATATGGATCAAGTATATTTACATAAAGCATCAATAATATAATCTCAACTCCATTTTAAGGAACAAGAAACAAAATTAGTAATTGAAGTGGCCCAAATTGTCACTTCTTTTTATAATAATTTACTAAGAATTTATTGTGAGCAGTTTTGTAAAAGTTTCCCTAATAATTATTGGATTAGTAAATCTTCCTAGTTGTTCTACAACTTTTTTATTTTATTTAAATTTTTTGTGGGGGTACCAAGGACCAAACTCAGGTCCTTGCACTTGACAGGTAGGTGGTTAAGGCACTGAGCTATCTCCCTGGCTCACTACTATTTGTTCAAAATCAGGTGTTAGCATGCTGCTTCTGTAGAATCTGATAGCTATTGTAAGATGAAGGGTCAACAAGGGCTTTGACACAACTACTCAAGCTTAGAGCTGTTAGGTCAGGTAAACAATGAAGGTGGTTGTACTCCAAAACTCCTTCATAAACATCTAAGCAGGGATCTGGACTTAACTCTCAAAATAAGGACTGCACATACTGAGAATTAAACCACAGGTCACATTTTGGAAATTCCTTGCCAACTGATTTACACAAAGTTAAAAAGATATAGCTATTTTATTAGCCCACTTTTTTGTTTGTTTGTTTGTTTGTTTGTTTGTTTGTTTTTTTGGCAGCTCGGCCCACCCTGAGGGCAGGGCTGGCGAGGCATGTGGTGCTGGGGATGAACCACAGTCCCTAGAGTGTGCCTAAGCTTGCCTAAGCAGGCACTTTAGACCACTGAACTGTCTTGCTGGCCCTATTAGCCCACTTCTAATAGGAAAATTTCTTCCTCTGATTGATGTGATCACAGAAACAGATATAAATGTGCAACATTTAGGAGATTATTTTAAAAATTATTAAGAAAATTTTACTTAAACTTGACAATTGGAAAAAATGACTTTTACCATTTGAGTAATAATTTTAGCAGCTGGGTGCATACTGCTAACTCAGCAAGGTTCTCTCAATGAGCAGCCTGACAGCCCAGGTTGGCCACGAAAGGCGATCATTACCTGTCCCAGATTCTGTAACAATTCCACTGATGTGAAATGTCATGGAAAGTCCAGAACGATTGATTTGGAAGACTTTTGTGTTCACAATTTGAGAAACACAACCTCTTTTCAGCTGAAAAATAAAGAGAAGGTACAGTAGAAAAGTTAAGAATCCAACAGTTTAAAATTGCTCAGATTTAGCACAGGTTAAATCTCTGCCATGGTTTAATTTCATAAATTATTGAAAAGACTAAAATAAATGAAGGGAGAAAGAGGAAGGAGGAGGAAGTACATTTCAGCAGCGTATCAAACAAGATGCGGAAGGTAATCGCTATTTCACATGTGGTTAGGAAGTTTTGTTGGAAACAATGTAAGTAGGCAGAGACATAGAGTACAGAAAGAAAAGAGTGTTGAGTGATGTCTTCAAAGAAATTAAACCTATTTTAATAAGCACTAAGAACATACAGAACTGTTCTTTACATAGGTAACATCAAGGGACTGGGGATTTGGCTCAGCGGTAAAATGCTTGCCTAGCAAGCTGGAAGGAAGCTCTGGGTTCAGTCCTCGGCACCAAAACCAAAACATAAACCTCCCCTAAAAAATAATTCAACTGTAGGTAATATCAAAATAGGCTCTCTTACAAGCCAATTGATTACTTAAAATAAGGACAATAATCTGTAATCATTCACTAGGAACACAGACGATCAGAAACATGTATACTTGGCTATATTTGAAAAAAACATTACTTCTCAATTTTGAATGTTAAAAGGTCCTATCAGTTTATTTGATCTTCAAAATATACCTTCTAGGCATCATTATTGTGCCCATTGTAAGGATGGATAAACTAATGCAAAAATACATTACCTAACCTGTGTGAGGTCACACAGGTAAAAGGGGCTGGCGCTAGCTAGGTATTCTGGTGTCAGCTTGCATTCTCCTCTGCACTGTCACCTATTGGTGGTTTTTTTTTTTTTTTGGTATCAGGGATTGAACTCAGGACCTTGTGCCTGGCAGGCTGGTGCTTGTGCCCTGTCAGCCATTATGCTAGTAATATGGAAAATAATCCTGCTGTAATCATAAACTAAAATAGAAATGAAATAATAAAACACAATCAGCAGAACGTTATTAAAGACTTGAACTCTAGAGAAAAATAGTTTTCAATAATCCTTAAATCAAACAGAGAAATATCTTGTAAAAGCAAGAAAGTATGAAAAAGATACTCCAACTAGCTAATAAATGGGTTATGCAAGTAATTTTTTTCTTTTGCAAGTAAATTTGTATCTATCAAAATGACAAAATTTTCAAACTCCTAAATGCACAGTTGGAAATAACTTAGGAATGTAATCCTCTCTTATATTTTCTGACAAGAACTCAAAATGTTTTGACTAGAACTATGGTGATATTTATTAAAATTAAGATCATATACCTAGAGCTATTCATATCTCCCTGGATTCTGGAAATTAATGTTAAAGAATCTTTTTCAAATAAATAAAACCTGTCCTATATGAAGATAGTTTTACCTGATTGTGTACTACTTCATTTTTCATACTGGCAAAAATAATTAGATGAGAAACTATATACATAAGGCAAAATGTTTGAATAAATTACATTATAAATAAAACCTTAATGGGATAATGTACTGCTGATACAGGAGAAATTTCACTCAGATTTTCTTAGCATTATTTCCTATGTGAAGATAGAAGTTTGTCTACTTGATAATTATTGATATTTACCCAGAGAATATGCTCCACACTTGGTAAGATCATGTTAATTGATTTGAAATTATCAACTATATAGTATTGCATGTGGAGAGTTCACATTTGTATGTCCAAAAGCAATTCTCAAGTAGCTGGGCAGAGTCATCCATTTAAGCTTAAGGTTGTACCACAGAACAGGCAACTGGACGTTTCCAATTTGAACAGCAGTGGCCGAGGGTATAGCTCAATGACATTGTGCTTAACTAGCACACAAGAACCCTGGGGTGAACCCTTGGTGGTAGGGGGGAAAGAGGCAGGGAGGGAGAAAGAGATAGAAGTACAGAGAGACAGAGACAGAGACACGGAGACAGAGACAGAGACAGAGAGATGGAGAAACAGAGACAGGGAGAGACAGAGAGAGAGAGAGAGA
>NW_004524864.1:1363764-1368419 GCF_000260255.1 Octodon degus
TGTATAAAAAAGGGAAAATGTTGAATAATTTTTCTGACTTAAAATATTAGGTAATGGGACCGGGAAGACAGCTTAGTGGCACAAGTGACTGCCTACAACTGCAAGGTCTTGAGTTCAATCCCTGGTACAAAAAAAAAAAAAAAAAACAAAAAAAAAAAAAAAAATTAGGGAAAAGTCCAACAATTGTGTACTTAAAATATTTTTTTGATGTGAACTTCTGGTTTTGCCAATATAGATATCTTTTGATTTATTAATGTGTTGGTGTTAGAAAGTCAACCCAGGGCTTCATACATGCTAGGTAAAGGCTCTACCATTGCCCTGTGCCTTAGCCACATAAATGTTCAGGAAAATTCTATCTCTGATATCAAATAATACCTTTAAACTCTCTCTAAGCACATCCTCCAACATAGAAATTTCTTTTTAACTCTAGACATCTATATCTATGATTATGCCTATGATTTTTTAGACAAATCATACTGGAAAATTCTTTTTTCTTTTCTTTTTATTTTTTATGGAACCAGGGCTTGAACTCAGGCCATTGCACTTGCCAGGGAAGTGCTTATTCCACTGAGCCATCACCCCATCCCCTGGAAAATTCTTAATCTGTTACAATTATCAGCAGAACTTCTGTGTTACCAGTGCTGGGTCAGCCAAGACAGATCATTAAGTATATAACCCACGAAGAAATAATGAAAACAAATAGTGGATATTTTCAACAGATGATTTCTCCAGTACAAACATCATAAGAAGGGTAAAACTTGGGGTTAGGCAGACAGGAGAAAACTGCAAGGCTTACGCTTTCGGCAGACAGCTGCTGCTCCATTTGCAGTAGAAGGACACTTTTATCCACTGCTCGAAGGCCACAGAAGGAATCAGGTGCAGCATGAAGATAGAGAGTGGTATTGGAACCAGGCAGCTGCTGTTCCTTAGAGAACTGGAGGCTAACCTGAAGCCCAGAAGAAAATGAGCAAGTGTAGAAACAATTTTATATGGGTATAATCTGAATAAACTCAACCTTTTCCAACTAAATCCAGATAGATTTTCATATGATATTTCTCCTGCATGTTCACCTTTACTTGGTAAATATGTTCTTTGTTAATGCTTCTTCAGGTTCTGAAATTATTCAGAAGTTTTTAGATTTATTTATAACTAATCTTTAGAGTATTTAAGAAGCTTCTAAATAATTTCAGGAGTTGAAATATATTTTAGCTTTACAGCACCAAACTATATAATTGTGTCATGAGTTTTGGTTTTTAGATCTCATTCCCAATTTCATAGCTCGGCTCTTCTTGCAGGAGCATCTCCTTCACCATTCTGCTGTGGTCTCAGGATCAGCACTAATGCCAAGGACAGTTCAGTCTACTTGGTAGGATTTCACCCCCTAATAATTTCATCACACCAGCATTTTTTGGTGAGATTCCACCTCATGATTATAGTGGAAATGTATGAAGGGGGAAGCAGGGAGAAAACTGCTCACCCTTCTCTACCTGCATAGTATAGATGTAGAAAAAACGTCACCTTGTTTTTAAAACACTTTTCAGTCTGGAATTTGACACCATCGGCAATGATTTCCCCACTGGGGTGAATGGTGTAGACAAACAGGACAGCCGTAGGAGCCAGGTCGGCACTGATGTTGACTGGCAATGAGAAATTCCCGGTCCAGGCTGGGGAAATAGATTGCAGACACCATATCAACAACGTCTTACATCACTGGGTGTGCTCACCTAAAGGGAATTGGCTTGAGGATAGAAAGAACACATTGTACTTTGCTTTAAAGGCAGATAAATAGTGAGAATTGCATACACAAATAAATATTTCATGATTTATATAACAATAGAAAGGTTGTAAACAGCATTTATCTGTAATGTAGTGGTGACCTCACAATGGAAGAAAGATATCTTTTCAAAATATTTAGTAGCTTCCCTCAAGCCACTGTAATGACTGCCTTTACTCACAAATTGAAATAAGTACTCTAACTTCTACACTTTATATCTCCTTGGAAAAGAAAAACTTGAACATAAAGTATATATTTACAAATGAATGTATTATAAACACCTTTGTTTCTGAGTTTCTTTTGTCCATTGAGGAGGATAGTGCCTTTCCCCATCACCTGTACAAAACAAAGAAAAATTTTGTTTGAGTTATGTTATCTAATGCCATATGATATATTATCACTACATAATGAATTCACTTTTGTTCATTCTGTTCCATAACATAAGGCAGCTTTCTGCGTTGAATAGTGAAAGTGAACTTTGCACATCTGTAAAAGAAAAGAGAAAGGGACCGCAATGGACTGAGATCCCATTATGGATCAGGGTGTGATGCCTGGGGCAAGGTAGCAGCTGTTGTCCCGATCACTTGGCTTCCCCTCTGTTTCCATCTGCTTTTTGAGTTTGCCATTTAAAGCACTCTGTTCCACCTTTTGCCTCAGTAAAAACAGGATCTTCAAAACCTATTTGTCAAACCTGTAAAATGGGATATTTGTAGAATGAGATAGCCGTAAGTCTCATTAAACTAGCGAACACACGAGGCCCTTTATCCATCCCTGACACATGATGCTTAGCCCAGGAGATGTCATTATTTGCAATTACAAATATACATCTAAGAAAGTGAAGGTTTAAGAGACCTTAAACAAGACAGTCTAATTTGCACGATCAAGAGAGAGCAGGGATGATTTGAACTAGGAAGGTCGTCGTTTCCAAGTCTGTTTCTCACTCTTCCATATGCCTTGAGAACACAAAGTGGACAGAGCCAATACTGCCATTTCCTTTTACTACATACCGAAATGAGTCCTCCACTTTATTTTCTAGTCTCTGCTTAAAGTTTTTCCATCATATAAGATTTTAAATACTTGAGATGATTTATGATTGCTTGAAAAACCAGACCAATGAACAAGATTTCCATTTTAGGGAAGTTAAATTATTCGAGACAGTGTTACATGTTTGTCTATTTCCTTGTTATTACAGCATTCGCTAGCAGGAGTAGGACGACGCTCAGATTCACGTAAATAAAGCACCGTTCACTCTACCCTGCGCTGTGCTCGGCAGACACAGACAGGAGTGCAAGAACCTGCTAAGATTTACCAAGTAGAAGAAGCTCGCATTCGAGGCATCCGTGTATGCTTCGTGGTTTAGGGAGTAATACACAGTGATGATCTTCTCTTGGTCACATTTCAGCGGCTTCGATTCGGGCGCGATCTTCAGGAAGCTGTTGGTCCGGGAGTAAAAGCGTGAGACTACGAAGGAGGCGTCCGAGTAGTGAGGCGTCATCCAGCCTGGAAGACCGCAGCTCTTGGGCTGAAGGAATCTGGCCTGACATGATGAAAGAGAGAGAGAGGATCTTAGCGTCCCGAAGACCTCCAAGGGCAGCTGCTCACACAGCACGAAAGTTCCCGTCTCAGCTCAGGAAGGAGAAATCCTACCTTGTGATATTTCACTGTTAATTGGAAGTGAAATAATAATAGTATTCTCCGCTTAACTACGTAAAACTGATCTTAATTGCCTGAACAGTCTATCAGACTCATGATAAAAGGAAAAGGGTGGATCTTTTTTTTTTTTTTTTCTTTTAGACCGTCGTCAGAAAACAGGATTTAAGCTCCTCCATTTCTTTCCTCTACATTGGAATCCCAACAGAATCTTGTAGTTAAAAAACTTTTAACCACAAAGGTCTAGTTAAGCAGCAGAAAAGAGAATTATCTGTCCAAATAAATTGTATGAAATATATTACTTTTTAAGAATTGTCAGTATTTAAAATCCCCGAGTGACAGGCTTTGAGGCCCTGGAGAGTCCTTTTCTACCCTTCGGTGTCTTACTTTCAGGAAGAGCATAGAATCATCTAGGTCCGAAGTGTCGATGGAAAACTGAGCCTCGCCATTCTCGTCTGTAGTGTAGTTCCCCACCACCTTGCCATTGAGCTTCAACTGCAGCAGCTTGCTTGTCAGCGGCACATCGCTGGGACCATAAAATTTGAGCTGTACCAAAAAAAAGGGTGTCAATTTTCTTGAAATGCCAGCATTTCCTATTTCGTCAGAGAAAGTTTTTTCATAATTGTAATCTGAAAGTAACTTCAATACCAATGAACAAAAAAGATGTTCTATTAAGTATATATTGGATATATATATTTAAAAGCTGGTATAACTTTCTAAATTTCCTTCAGCTAGAACATTTTTAGTGTATTGGAAACAATGTCAATAAAATACACTGTGAACGTAGGAAAAAAGAATCCAGAAATTATCAAAGAGTAATCTACAATACATGAAAATAAAACAAAGATAAGTAATTTTTTCGGGTGAGGGGGAGGGTCAAGCGTACAGTTCCAAAATAAGAAATTCCTTCTCTGTAGACATCATCCATGTTTTCGAAGCGCACGCTCCCAAGCAATTCAGTGACAGCAACAGAGGTCTTTTCACTGATCTGCACACCTGCAAAGTGGTGAAATAGTGTCAGCAAAGAAATAATATTTGGTCAGAAATTTCAGGGCTGAGGATATAGCTCAGTACTAAAACATTAACTAGCCTTTTGATAGTAAAAACTTCAGTTGGTATTCCTAGTATTGCCGTGAAAAAAGCCAAGAGTGAATAGTTTAAGATACATCTGTTACCCAGTCCTACCCCAGGTCCGGTGAGTGTGCAGAGAGCTTCCTGCTACCCTGCGCCA
>NW_004524864.1:1378454-1399398 GCF_000260255.1 Octodon degus
AGAGACAGAGAGACAGAGAGACAGAGAGACAGCTGCAGGTCTAAAGTATAGATATATTTTGTTATAGATATAGATGCTGTGAATTGCAGGTATTTGCAAGTAAGCTGTTTGCAAAAGGAAAAGTCTATGTTAGATGGTTAGTAATATTGTAGCTTCATTTCTTTAAAGGATGAGTAATGATTCTCCAAGGAAAGATTAGAGAGCCCACCTAGACAGTATGCAAATAAGATTCTTTTCAAGTTGTAAATTCCAACAATTCTATAGATGAATTGCAATGAAAAATACTATTTTAAACATTGCATTTTTTCTTTCTTTACTATGTTCACCTGCTACCTCCATTATCCACAGAATGAAAACAGTTTTGCTAAGTCCTCTCTATAATTGTAATCAGAGAATGGATAAAAACAAAATATGAGTGAGATCTTTTATAAGTGGAGATCATGGTTAGTACCTGGGCAACAAATTGCTCACATATTTCATTGGCACCTTCTTCACAGCTCCCAGAAGACAATATTTCCCTGCACACTCGGATTTGGGCTTTTCCTTGTACAGAGCCGCCAAAAGTGTACCTAGTGTGACAACGTATGTTTATGATTACAGAGATTGGTATCATAGCAAGATATAGTACAGACATATAAAATCAATTGTAACATTTTATTTAGTAGAAAACATGCATATGAGTAAAGACTGACTATTTCATGATCTTGAACAATTTCCACATCAATATTTTAAGCAACAATTCTCATTTAGCCATCGCTCAATAAATCTGAAAGGTATGGGGTCTTAAATTGGATATATTTTAACTAAACATGGGATCAAGTAATATCTCATTTTTGTGCAAATCAGAAGCATATGCATACGTATGTAGTGCAAGTTTTGTTTTAAAAGTTCAATCAAAGCTGGGTGTGGTAGGGGGCTGAGGAGAATCGTGGAGAGTTTGAGACCAGTCTGGGAATGTCAAAGTGAGCTTAAAGTCAGCCTGAACTGCATAGTGAGACCCTGTTTCAAAAAGACAAAAAACAAAAAAACCCAAAAAATATTACCAAACCATGGACTGAATGTCAGATCCAAATAATAAAAAAAATTTTTTGTCATTCAATTTATACACATTTTGCAGTTTATTTAGCTTATAGTTGTTTTAGAGAATGGTTACACATACATATCATGTTTTCTCTGTAGCCTTTACATAATGTGTGTTTAATGTACTTCTAAAATATTCAAAAGTTAGGAATCTTATGACAACAATTAAATCCAGTGATTGACAAATATGGCAAATATCAATATTGTTGAATGTTCAAATAGCTGTACGATTAGTGTTCAAGGCAAACAGCCCAGGTGTAAACTCGAGCTCTGCCATCAGAAACCTCATTAATGTTGGTTAAGTTTTTCCAATTTTGTGCTTTAGTGTCTTTAGAAAATTGAAATGATACTAGCTCCTATGTCATGGCATTATGGTGAGAATACCCATAGTTTTTAACCAAGTAACTGAGACTCAATAAATATCTTCCATTTTTCATTATTATTAGAAAATTAAGAAAATTACCACAAAAGATACAAAGCATTAGAAGTAACTTCTCAAAAGAAAAAACATTCCAATTCGTCTAAGTTTTTATATTAAGAAAACTCAAATGAGTTCCTGTTATATTATACCTTTTCTTATATCACTAAAATACTTTTGATGTATCACTTTGTTTTTTAAATGAGAATCCTTGATGATTTAGTTTCAACGTGGTAGGTACATTTACATCAGCTGTTGGAATTGTACACTGGCATAGTGTAATTGCTGGACAAAATGGCAATCATAACACTAGAGAAATGTTTCATATTTTTCTTCACAACTCCACTTCTGGAACTCTTTCCTAAAGAAATGCATATTTTTATATATAAAAACAAAAAGTGACTGGCCAAATAGTTCAGTGGATTAAAGTGCCTGCAAGCAGGCACAGGGACAGGAGTTCGATCCCTGGGCCTGCTGTGTTGGCCCTGCCCCGAGGGTGTGCTGAGACAGCAATGGAGACTGGGCATGGTGGCATGCTCTTGTAATCCCAGCTCTTGGGAGGGCGTAAACAGGCTGATCACTATGAGTCCAATCTAGTAGTGAGACCCTGAACACCCTGTAAGCAGCTTCCCTAAAATACAAAACAAAAACAAAAACAAAAAGCCATATATTGACACCAAAATGTATATAAGAAAATATTACTAAGAAAACAAATAGGAATGAATAGAGGGATTTGTTCTAATAGTGTTATTTTTCTCATAATTTTATTGATAAACAAATAGCAATGAGACAGTTTCAAATCAAATTGGTAGGACAGTTTCAATAATTAACACATTGCATACCTTCTTCCTAGTGGTTAATTGCTGTACAACATGCGGACATGATATCCTAACACCATTAGAACAAATCACTCTATTCATTAAGAGAATGTAGCTATATATCTATCCTAACCACTTTGAATACACAGATACAAAATGGACATTCATCTGTATACCCTTTTTTGGTTAAGTTTCATTATCTGAATATTATAGGTGTGTAAACTCAGTAAAATATTCTAAAAGAGTCCAGTAGCCCATAATAGTATTGGGTCTTCCGCTTGACTGGCAATGTCAGAAATTGTTGACCTGAGTCTCCTACAGCTCAACATAACAGCATGGCTTTACTTCTTATATTTCGTTTTTATACTTTTCTGCTGGATGGTTAAGACCAAGGTAAAGCAGGACCTATGCAACAAGAGTTGTATCTTTTGGGTCTGATAAAGTCAGTGAAATCCCCTCAGGATTTATCCTGAGATCCTGTACCTCAGATTGTAGAGCCTTTGTCAGTGTCAGCCATGTGCATGAGTCACGGCCATTGCTTGACCAATGCGCTCTCTGTGAAAGCTTGAGAGAATGTTTTCTCTTCATGTGACTCTTTAGGCACACTCTACATCATCGGTCACTTTCCTCTTTAGCCCCATAAGCTCCTTGATCAGAAAATTTGGGACACTACTGAGTTACATGACATTACAGTACAAGTTCTCTTATGTCCTGATTCTTAACTGACCTTAGAAGGCTAGGGCCAAAATGTTGGCTTTCCTTGCAGCCCTCCTTTTTCTCTAATTTTGGTCTGCAAACTTAGGTTGTTAACCCTCCCGAATACAAGCTTATTGTTTTTACCGTACAACTTAGGCTGTTAAGCTTAACCTCACTATCTGTCTGCATATCAAACATCTTGGGCATAATATGGAACATGTATTTTTCATCAAGTATTGATATGTTGAACTTTAAGTCCTTACAGAATATAATAAAAACCATTTAAAAATTAGAATATATTTTAAAAATAGGCATAAAGAATTATATACTTCTTATATTTACACATAAGTCCAAAAATCTCACCATATACAACCTTGAAGCAGGACAGTCCCACAATATTCCTTTTCTTGTCTCTTGCTTTCATTCACCACCCCCTACTTTTTGAACAACCATCTACCCGAGAGACATCATAGCAAAACTGGCATGTCATAACAAGCAGCCCATATTCAGAAGACCAGAATGACAGGCACTCCAAGCATGAAACTACTATTACAAATTACCATTTGCAGTGCAGTAGCTTAGTTCACAGGTATCAGTATATATAGTTAGTCAGGGTGAGAATTTTTCCAATTAACTGCTAGATTCAAAAATCTTCCGGAGATTCTCAGGATTATTGCCTTGCCCATCTTCTACATATAACTGTATGGCTTGACTTATTTATGTTTCCTAGCTCTTCTCCTTTCCCTCTCTTGATTAGTTAGTCCTTGAGATCCTGCCTTCCTTTTACTTGTATTATACCTTTCTATTTGTATTTCTCCTTTTGAGTTCTTATACTAGGGAAACTATACGATATTTACACATGTATGTCTAGTTTATTTCACTTATGAGTATCTGTTCAAGTGGCATCCACTTCAATATAAAGGCTTCGAGTTTATCATTCTTAATAGCTGAATAATACTCCATTGTGTAAAAAAACCACACCTTTTCTAATAGTGTTTATAAATAGGATATCATGTCTGCATCTTGTACAGCAATTAACCACTAGGAAGACAGTATGCAATGTGTTAATTATTGAAACTGTACTACCAATTTGATTTGAAACTGTCTCATTGCTATTTATTTCTCAATAAAATTATGGAAAAAAGAAAACAAATAGGAGACTACATGTTACACAGTAAAATAATAATTTTCTGTATAATCTGATATAATTATATAAAGAGCTTTATGCAGTAAGGAATTGGAACAGATGTAAAGACTACCATGATATGGTAATGCTGCCCTAAATATTGTGGTTAGAAACATTATTACAGTATTAAAAGTACTTATAAAGGATTAAAGGAAAATAAAACACAATTTTAATGGTAAAATGATTAATTATAGTTTGTTGTGAGTTTTTCTTTATAATTTTTGAAATACTAAAAAATTCTCTAAGTATTTTAGTGCAAACAAAGCTTCGTGATTAAACTCAAGTGTTATTTGCTCGGAGCTTTGTGTTTATTTGTGTGGGAGAATTTGATTAAATACTTACTTAGCACATGCATCCACTTGAAATTCATCATCTAAAATAGTTATTGTTTGTGGTGCACTGAGCTTAACTTCAAACTTGGGTAGCACTGGAAACAAAGAGAGGTAGATTTCAGCCCCACAGCCGCTGCTGAGCAAACTTACTGTAGTCATGTAGCTACCTCTGCGTTTGTGCCCAGAGTTTCCCTACAGGTGCATGTGTAGGAGTCACCCCGATTCTGCGGAGGGGGCATGGTTCCTCTACAGTAAGTAATAGCATCTCATAAAGGATTGATTTTTCTCCTTTAGTTTCTCTCCTCTGTATTCTGAGCTTCATATTATTTTTCCATTGTAATCACATAGATCTTTCTAGAACACTGTCTGGATTCCAGGAAATGGGATATTTCCTAGGGCAAAGCAAGGATCAGAAAAAAGACATGGGGGGGGGCAAGGAGTGAAGAGCAAACAAAGGATTGATGAGACACCAGAAAAGGGGAAGAAATAAGATCTCAGAAAATCAAGTTGCAATCTTTTTGCCTAAGCTCAACATAAAATTTATCTTCAATTAGTTTGAACCCATTATATAGGACAACCAAAAAATAGCAAACTGGTTACCGTTTTTATCAACAGTAAATTGGTGTGTCCAAGTCTGTCCCAATTTTCCTTCCACAGAAATTGTATAAACGCCAAGCATTGGTTCTGAACTCAATTGAAATGAAAGCTGTGTAATATTTCGGAAAGAAGACACATTTTTCCACTGAAAAATCACATTGCTTTCAGGATCCTAGAAAATAAAGACAATCAGAGATTAGATTCTAGTCATATTTCTACTGTTTTTTGATTTTGATATTTTCTATGGCTATTGGGAGTAAAGGAAGTGTTATCACTATATTGAAGTCATTAGTTCAAATTAGAGCAATGTAACTTGCTCAGTGTATTCAAATTCAATCTTAAAGTATGTCTCCCTTGAGACTAAAGGTGATAAGGAAAATGATTTATAGCTAATGATTTATAATGAGAATTTATAATTTATTAATAATTTATAACTACTTTTGATCTTTATGGAACCACAGTTATATAATACAACATCGAAATCTCAATGTGTTTGTTTCTGAGTTGTGTTCTCCAAATTGAAATGGACTTAGAACAACAGGCTCAGAGGAAATTACTCATTCTAACCAACAGGAGTCAAAACTGGTACAGAATTTTGCTTGGTCTCTACGTAAAATGGTCCTGGCTTAATCACGGCATATAAAACCTGCTAACTGGGAGCTCTCTGATAAGAAAAGTCTTTTGCCCTTCATTTTCTCTAAGCAGATGTGTCTCCCCTTACACAAGCCTGATTTAATGATTTTTATATATTTAATTCTGATAAATCCTTGAAAAAGATTTCCACAAAGAAAACATCCTATTTAAAAACCTATTGCTAAGTATAATTAATATTTATTAGTGTTAAAAAGAAATCTATTGTTTAGTTTTAAACCATTTCTCAGGTCTAGGTCTACCCATGTGACCAAGTGCTGATCAATTAAATGCAGCGAAAGTCAATGGGTAGAATTTCTTTCTAAAGGAATCAGACTCAGTTGGCAGTAAAGGCAAGCAATCAGCATGTTAGTGACAGCAGACTGGTTACACCAAAGAAGCCTGGAGCCCTGGTAATATTTTGTTGTTCTAATTGTCTAAACTTAGACTTCGTGGTTTGTGAAAACAATACATCTTCAGCTCATGGAAGCCAATGTTAGCTTTCAGTTGCTTGCAATGGGACACAGCACTTGCTGAGTCGAGATGCGAGGATAATGCTATTTGTGGATTAGTAGTGCTGCAGAAATATGGAATTGCCTACCTGAAATTCAGCTTATTCTAAGGATAGGCTCTTTGTTAGCCACATAAAGTTGAAAATATTCAAATCACAAGGAAGATAAATTGACATCTGTATTTACATCACCAATTAGCTAATATTTTGGCTAATTATTAGCTTCAGAATTAGCTAATAATAATGGCATACATTGTAGTAGAGAACAAAATAAGCATGTTGGAGTTGATTGATACAATTTACTGATAGGCGTACAATTTCAGGTATCTGTGGAGTGCACACTCCTCTAGAGAATTAAGCTGGTGAAAGGAGACTGCTAACTAATTTGGAAAACAGAATCCATTTTGTAATAAGTGATGTCCCCTTATGGTATATTTCTGCATTCAAAAATGTCTGTGTTTTCTATTTCTTTTAAAAGAACATGTGGCTTATTTAAGACGGAGAGGGACCATCAGCCAAGACCACGAAACTGTAAGCATAAATCTGCCCCAGAATATGATATTTTAATTCCTTAAAAAACAAATTATAGCATTTGCCCCATAGCCTACGCCAAATTCAAATTCATTCAGCTCTTCACCTGATGCCTATGTGCGTATGTACTCAAAGATATCTCTTTCCCTTATTTCAGTCATCTTAATTTCATTGTGCACAAAATGAAATTTAAACACCTCATTATTTATCAAAATATTTTAAAGAACATGTGTTTAAAGCAGATCTCTTACCTGAAGTCTGATTAAAGGATACTGAAAAAGAAAAATGAAGATTAGTAGTTTAATAGTAGCACATTATTTTGCCAAACATGCACTATATGGTATAAATCAGGCCTAGTGGCACTATCCCTCACTTCCCCAGGGAATAAAATTTCTGTAGCTAAAGATGCCAAGGAGACACTCAGTGTGAAAGAGACTCCTAACCTCTGCTGGGATGTGGAAAGCAAGTTCCGTGAAAACCATGACTTTTTTATTTGATGAAAGTATCTAAAGAAATGCAAATGTATTCAGTGTAAGTGAAAATTTTAGATTTAAAAACAAGGTTAGCATGATATTCCACTTTGAAACCTCATATAGAAATCTCCCTGAAGACATGTTGTGTAGCTTGGATTTGTTTAGTATCTTTGCATTTTGTTTTCCCATTAGAAATTAGCTGACTCACCAAATCCTCAATAGGTTTGAACTGAGTATTCAGCGTCACAGCACGATAGTTAACTAAAAGAGAGAAAGGAATGGTGTTTCTCTTGTTTTCTTCCAGATATTGATTTTAAGTAGTTATGGAAATTGCCCCATTAATCACAGAATAGGAAGCACCCTTTTTCCTTGAACCCTTGAGATTTGGATTTCACTGGAGAAGACCACACGTGCACATTTACAGTCCTGCTATTAATGAGCTCTTGCTGTAGGGGTTGATACCAGGCACCACCAGAAACCTTTTCCCCAACATGCCAAAGGAATATCTTCAGGCTTGGTACTAGAACTAGCAACAATAGGCCAACTGTGAAATATGTATGACAAAAGATGCACAATTTTCCTGGCAAATTATATTAAGATAGCAAAATTTAATTTTAGCAGTATTATAAAAGGTTTTAGCTCTTTTTGTGTATCTACATGTATATCTATACATATATCTATATTAATCAGTATTCTAATAAGTCCAGACAAAGGGGTACAATGCATCCATATATCACTTTAATAATTAGCTTTTCAATGAATCTTATGAATAGATGCTACCAATGAGAGCAACGTGACTTCTTTTACATTTGACACCTATTTTACAGGTGACATGATTATCAGTGTCAGAACTTTCACGGCATAGGCCAGTAACAGAGAGCCAAGATAAAAAACAAACCTTTAGGGCTGGCCAGAGACCTCAGCAGACTAAAGTGCCTGCTTAGGCAGAGCTCAGCGGCTGGGGTTTGACACACGGGGGTGGGTGTGGGGGGTTGTCAAGCTGGCTCCACCCCTGCCCTGGGGCGCGCTGAGAGGGTGATTGAGACTGGGCATGGTGGCACGTGCCTGTAACCTCAGCGCTTGGGAGGCTGAAAACAGGAGGATCACTACAAATCTGATCTACATAGTGAGACTCTGTAGACACTGTACTAAATACATTTAAAAAAAAAAAAGAACCCTTTTGAATTCTAGGTTAGTATTCTTTTTGCTACTTTATTTACAAAAATAGGAAACAATATAAAAATATTTTGCATAGATTATCAGGTGTATGATTCTATCAACAAGCATCGATAATAGTGATAAAAATTACAAATATTATTTATGACATATTTACTGTATACTGGGCACTCTTGTACCTTGGCTTTTTATTTCATGGTTGTTTACTTTTGTAAGAAACTTTTGCTGCCTGTGCTATACAGATAATACAGTGGAGACTGTAGAGGAGGGTCGGTTAGCTCCTCAGCTGGCAAAATATGGAGCAATTATTCAGACATAATAGTCATACTCCATTTTCCATCTGGTGATGTTACTGGAATTTGCATCCAGTGCAAAGGGTGGGCAATATTTTATGAAGCAAAGCAAAGGAAAAATAAAGAAGTTAGAATATTAACATACTCTTCTCTCCAGGCTTATAGATGGGTTTGTCGGTCTGTATGAAAGTTACTGTCTCTTCTTTAGTGATGGCTACAGATCTTCTCTCAAAGATTTTAAGAGTGTTGCCCTTCACCAACAATGTGATGAAAGCCAACTGTTCAGAGGACTTCTGAGAGACCTGTTTATGTAGAAAGCAAAGAATGGAAAAATAATAAGGTCTTAATTTGACTTGTCAGGGAGAGCCTTATAAACTCATTATTTCCTAAGGAAAGACTTGACTATCACCAGTTACAGTTACTTAATTTACTGAGAAGGTAGTAATTTATGTTTATGTCTTCTTGCCTTCTATCTCTGTTCATGGTTGTTGTTCCTCTGAATCCAAACCTTTCCTTGCTTCACCTCAACTGGTTTTCCTCATACTGTGAAACATTTTTACCATCTAAATGCAGCAATAATTCATTATCATTTGCCAAAATACAAGAGTAGTCATAATTCATAAGTTTTGTTGCATATAGAAATGCCCTTTTTATCTTTGGCCTCTCTAGAATCCCGTTTCTTCTCTGTCTTCTACAAGTCATCCAAAATCAAGACTTGAAATCTAAAAACAACTTAGGCCATGCTTTTGTTTCTATCTGCAGTCTTGAATGCCAAATTCAGTGCCTTACCTTGAAATTCGCACAGGAATAGAAGGTGTCTTCTTCCACAGACAGATCAAAAATAGTAGTATTAGATCCATCATATTCTAAGACAACATTCAAAGATACAGATTCATTAAGGTTTAAAAGATGGAGGCAAGCTTTTTCCATCGAGTAACGCTGCACCACAGGGGAGACCCAGAGGATGTATTGGCTGCACAAAGAAAGTATCCAACACTCTATAAACAGGCTTAACAGCAAAGGAGAACATCTACCAAAAGCAGTTTTAACAATAGTAGTATTCCTGAAACAGATTTCTATAGGTAAAATAAAATAATCCTGGTCAAACAAAAAGAGCTGTAGTTTAAGAACAGATATTTATTCCTTTCACCTTGGCTTAAAGTTCCTAGGGCAGGCAAACACCTAGTCTTACAAGTTGAAATGGTAAGATATAATTACATTGAACATGTAGCATTGTAATAAAGCTGGATTGCAAGGACTTTAACATAAATAGAGTGTAATATTCCCTTACGGGTTTGATGCCACAGCAAGAGTGAAATGAAGCAAAAAGGTACATAGCAAAATAGTAGGCTTCATACTATCCCAATGGCTGAACAAGCACCAAATTAAGCTATGCTCTTTTCTCCTCTTATGGAAGCCAGGTTTCTCTCTCTGCATTTTTCTCACTTGCTGTTCTATGTCTCCTTTTCACTTGCTCTACCTTCTTGCTTTTATATTTACACACAGTCAAAGATCAATTATTTTTTGGAGCAGGTACCTTGGGACCCACCAATCACATTTAGGCCACCTCTCCTATTACTTCAGCGGGGGGTTATCCTTTTACCTAAAATTTCCTGATGAGTTTTACTAGTTGTTTCTCTGTTTTGGAATCAGCAGCACAAGTAGGACAGGAACAAAGAGAAAAACAAAACAGTTATGTGACACTTAAGAGTTCAAACCATTCTAGAACTTCAATCACAGGACTGACTACACTGTCACAAGGGTTATACACAAGAATTAGGAAAGCACTTCTCTAAAGATCTGATAAAGATCTGTTACCATGCCACTTGCCAAAAGGTAAATTTTCAGGCTTCTGAAAGGAGAGGTATTATTGATGTTGCCAAAATGTGATGCAAACAGATATGTCAACAATGGATTATTTTACGGGTGATTGAAACTGTCATGGTATTCTTTTATAATTTCATAATGTAGAATTCAACATTGAAAATGTTTATTTACATTTAACATTTAATATAATTTCGTAATGCAGTGTTATGTTCAACTTTCCTACATAGTGATTAAAGAAATGAAAGGAAAGGTCATACAAACACACATACACCATTTCCTGGGAAAAGAAAAGTGCTTTATAATAATTTTTTGCTTGGAAACAGTGTGTTCATGACCTCATTTACTCTCTCTTCCTTTGCTTTTTGTTTTTTTGAAACTGTCAAAGACAATTAAACTCGAGGGATTCTTCATGAGTTTATCTCTACAAAATACTCAAAGGATCTCTGTTTCTAAAAGAGAAAGGGTAATGAGTACCATCAGGGAAACATGTAAAGGAGTAAAACTTACTAGCAAAAAATATACATAAAAGAAAAAGAGAGGCTGGGCATGGTGGTACACACACCTGTGATCCCAGCACTTGGGAGGTTGAGGCAGGAGGATCCTGTTGAGTTCTAGACCACCCTGGGCTACAAAGTGAGTTCAAGGCCAGCATGAACTGCATAGCATCTTTTTGAGATCCTGTCTCAAAAGAAAAAAAAAAAGAGAGAGAGAAAAAAAAATAAAGCTCTATTGTTACACAAAGCAACCAAACCAGAAAGATAAAAAGGAAAAAAAAAGAGAGGAAAGGAACAAGTAATATGCAAAGCAATGAAAATTTTCACAAAATTTTTAGGAGTAAATTTCTATCAGTAATGAATATAAACAGATAACAAGTGAATGGGTAGGCAAATATCAGACCCAATTGTATGTTGCCTACAAGAACTTCACCAATAAAAATGTACATAGATAAGAAATGAAGCATTGAGAAAATAGCATGCAAGCAGAAACCAAAACAGAGCAGGAGTAGCTATATTATTTTCATATAAAATGGGCTATAGGTCAAAAACTGTAAAATGACCCAAAAAGGACATCAATTAAAAAAAAGCATATCTATATACACATACAATGCTACAGCATTCAATGTTCTAAAAACATATATTAGATGTAATGGTAAACTCTGATACAATAATAGTTAGGGATTTTTACTCTTTGCTTTTATCAGTGGCTAGTTTATTTAGAAGACAAATAACAAAAAGTATTGAAATTAAACTACAGATACAATGGACCTAACAGGCATTTATAAAATATTTCATGTTAAAGCTTTAGAATTCATTCTCCCCATATGCACACAGAACATTCTCCAGATAGAGCATAAGTTATCTTACAAAATGAGCCTTGAGTTGAAAAATTAAAATTATATTAAAAATATAAAAAATTAAGGTATTATAGGAAATTAAGGTATTATAAGAAAAATAGCATGCTGCCAAATTACTCCTGCATCAATTAATGAAATGAAAAACAATTAAAGACTTTGTAAAATAAATTAAAACATACAATATACAAAAATGTATTAGCTAGAGAAAGTGATAGTACTAAGAAGAAAGTTTATGGAAATAAAAATTTATCAGAAACTTTAAAAAGATAGGTTGAGTGTAACGGTACAAACCTGTACTCCCAGCACTATCAAAGGCTGAGGCAATAAGATTACAAGTTTAGGCCTAGCCTGGAGAACTTTGTGAGAACCTCTTTCAAAAATTAAAACATTAATAAAGCACTGTGGATGTAGCCCTGCAAAGGCCTTGGGTTCAATTTCCAGTACTTAGAAAGCTTAGAAAAAAAGTACAAACTAAATCCAAAATTAGTAGAAGGAAAGAAATGATAAAGATCAGAGCACAAATGAATTCAATGAAGACCAAACAATATTAAAGATCAATGAAACAAGTTATTTTTGAAAAGGTAGGCAAAGTTAACAAATCTTTAACCAGTTAAAAAAGAGTAAAAGAATAAATAAAATCACAAATGAAACAAGATATTATTATGAGTAACACAAATATGGAGGACCATCACAGACAAATAAACGAATACGTGCCAACAAATTTTAGAAATCCAGAATAAATGGATCAAATTTCCACACATGCACCATGTACTATATGCTGGACCACATGAAGACAATAAAAGGTCAATCAAAATTAATGCGACTAAGTCCATGTTAAAAAGTCCTCCAAATAAAGACAATCCCAGGATTTGGTGGTCTCCTTGCTGAACTGTACAAAACACTTTCAAAAAACCCAACATAAATCTTCTAAAATTATTCCAAATATTGAAAAAGAGGACTCTGCCAAAATAATCCTAGGAAGTCAATATTGCCCTGTTGTCCAAACCAGATACAGGCATAACAATAATGGAAAACTAGAGACCAGTATTCCTGATTTACATACATGCAAAACTTCTCAACAAGGTATTAGGAAGCCACATCCAATGATACATGAGATATAATACAGTTTATATTCAAATAGGATTTAAGTTAGATATGCAGATATATTTCAATCTACAAAAATCAATTCATATACTACAACACATCAACAGACTGTAGACAAAAAATGTATGATCATCTTAGTAGATACAGAAAAAGAATGAAATGAAGTTCAACATCCTTCATGATTCCCTGAATAAATTAGTAATAGAAGGTTTGCACCTCAATATAAGTAACTATACATTACAAACTCATAGTCACTGTCTTGGTAAATGGAGAAAACCTGGGATTTCCCCTAAGATCTGGAGCAAAGTACAAATAACCCACTTTCACCACTCCTATTAAACATAGCTGGGATAGCTGAACCAGAACAATTAACAAAGAGAAAAAAAAATAAAAGAAGGCTGTTTTGGAAAAGAAATTGTATCTTATTTCTGTATGCAGTTGACATGATCTTATATATAGAAAAATCTAGACTTCACTAAAGAATTGTTACAAAGAGATTTAATAGTGCCACAAGTATAACATGACTGTAGAAAAATAACAGTAGCATTTTAATACTGCAATGATAAATTGAAACAAAAATTGAAAACATTGTCATTCACAATATCCACAATGGATTACATAGAAATAAAGTGGCTAGCAAGATAGAAGTATTTCCCATGAAAATTTTTTAATTTATTTTATTGAGAAACAAATATGAATGAGACAGTTTCAAAGCTGATTAATAGGACAGTTACGATAATCAAAACATTGTACATTGTTATCTTCTTAGTGGTTATCCATAGTACAAGAAGCAGACAGGATATCCTGTCCAAACACTATTAGTGCACCTTTTTCTTCTCATTGGATTAAGCAAAATGCCATGAAAATTGAGAAGCACTAAAAAGTCACATGAAAAGTAAAAAGACATTCTGCTTTTCATAAATTAGAATATTTAGTGTTGTGAAAATGCCTACATATCCAAACTGATATTCAGAATCAGTGTAATTCCCAACAAAGTATTAAATATTTTTTAATTAACTAGCAATAAATACACAGAACACATAAGCAGACTAGAACACAACAGAATAAGAAGTCCAGAAATTTATCTGCATATTCACAACTAACCAATTTTTGACAAAGGTGCCAAGAACATACATTGGAGAATGAACAGACTTTTGAGAAAACTGCACACTCACATGAAGAACAATCGAGACTCTTATTATTTTTTTTCGCCTTCCTCATCCAGCTTTATTGAAATATTTTAAGATTACGTTTTCTATTTTCTATGACTCAGTTGCTTTTTCCATCTCACTTTTAAAAACTGATTATATAAAAAAGTAAAAGCTGATTATAGCAAATGAAACAGTTGCCTAAGTGATATACTATACAAAAATAATATCTTGATTTCTATGAAAATGAATTTCTCTGCAATTCCTGAATAGCTCCAAATTATACTAACTCTGAGCATCTATGTTTACTCTGGGTTTTAGATTTAGTCTTTGAAAAACTTTGTTCTAAACCTTTGCCGTCCCCATCTGTATGTCCACCACCAGTGCTGTGATGCAGGCGTTTCTGTCTAGGTGGCTAGCTGCTCTCTCGCACAGCCGCACAGCCATACAGCCATGAGTGTGCACATTGTCTTTTTGTTTACTCCTACTCAACTGTATGTTCTATGAGGGCCTGATACAGATGTTACTTGATGTTATTTGACAGCCACTGAGGTCAGACAATCCAAGGCCATTATTATGCTAAAATTAAAGTTACTGAAAGACGTTTAAAGACACGTCCAGAATTGGTTTTACCTCCTACATGGGAACATATTCAAGAAGCCCAGGACGGGCTTAATGGTCTGACAACTCTTCCAATGCATCAGTCCCTATTCACCAGTGGCACGGAAAGGGGGTTCTTTCACAAAGCATTATATGTAACACCTCTACCAAACTAAACATAAACTTTTTTTGTAGTTAAATGAAGAAAATTGGTTTTTTTCCCACCCCTTTCCACCTTTTACATGGCAAGTATAGCTCACTGGTCTGGGAGTAGCCTCTATTTGCTAACCTTTGGTCAGTGAAAAGGTTTCAGAGAAAATAATACAACCATGAATCAGAAAAAGGAGGGGTGACAAAGGAAAATAATTAGGCTGTGGCCTCAATTGTGCATTCCCGTGCAAGGTGCCCTGACTCGCCAAAGCGGTAACAGTTGACTTCCCTTGTCTTGCTGTAGCTGATGGCTACGTGACCAGTCTCACCCCACCTATAGCACTTCACTTTGGTGCAGTCTTTCTGAATGTGTCCAAACTCTCCACAAGAATAGCACTTCTGCTCATCCGCATGGTCACAATCATGAGCCAGATGACCTGATTTGTCACAATTGTACCAACACTGCTCCCACTCTCTTCGGCTCCTTGCAGTCCCTGGCAATGTGGCCACCTCTACCGCAGTTATAGCAGGCTTCCTCCTGAAGATCACAATCCTTGGCAAGATGACCAGACTCAACAGTAACAGATGTCTGGAAGAAATAAGGAAACAAACTGGAAAGCTCCGCCATGACTTCTCATTCCATGACCACGACCTCCTCCAGTAGGGCATTTCCATGGCCAGATCGTCCACACTTGAAGCACTCATTGCTGCTCATGGCTGCAGTTAGATCTTCGGCCTCTGAGCAGACCCGAAACGGCGGAGAGTCGGACACGGGCCCAGAGAAGGAAGCTGGTGAGGCAGCAGCTGTTTATTTTCAGAGTTTTTGCCTGCGCCACACACAGGTCTGCACACAGCCCACCGAGGTCATTATTATTTACAATATTAAAAAAATCAACCTAAATTGAATCAAGTTCCAAATGCAAAATCCCAAACTGTTAAACTACTAGAAAAATAATACAGGATACACTTCAAAATATTGGGATAATCAAACAATATTTTGGACAAGGCCTCAATAGCACAGGCAACAAGAAATAGAGAGCAAGACACATTCTCACAGCAGAGGAAATGATCAACAGAGCCAAGAGACCTACCTGAAGAATAGGAGAACATTTTTAATACACTAGTCATCTGACAAGGGATTGATATACAAAGTATATTATAAACTTGACAACAATAAGAATAGGCAATTTGCTTTTAAAAAGTAGAACAACGACACCAATGGACATCATTTTTTCAAAGAACACCTGGAGATAGTCCTTGAAAAAAAACTAGTCAGTATAACTAATCATAATAGATATGTAATGAGATAGCATCACAGCAAAATAATACCTCACCTCAGGGCTAGTGAGATAGCTCTGGGAATAAGCATCTGTTTAGGTAAGAGCAGCAATCAGCGTTTGATCCGGGCACCACATGCTGTGTTGGCTCTGCCCCCAGGCATGCTGAGCAGCCACAGAGACCTGCCCTGTGGTGCAAGCCTGTAATCCCAGTGCTGGGGAGGCTGAAACAGAATTACTATGAGTCCGTGCTGCCTAATGAGACTCTAGACCAAAGACATAAAAAAAAACAAAACAAATCAAAACAAAACAAAAACCCTCACCTCAGCTGGAATACTATTTCCAAAAACACACACAAAAAATATTCTGTTAAGGCTGTAGGAAAAGTGGAATATTTATTGCTGTTAGTGGGAGTGTAAATTAGTCCACTATTAATGGAAAACAGAAAGCGAATTGCTCAAAAAAACCTGAAAATAGAATTACCATGTAATCTAACAATGTCTCTTCTAGATAAACAACTAGAGGAGATGAAAAATTACATCAAACAAATTTATACCCTTATTATATTGCATCACTTTTTATAATAGTCATATAGAATCAAGACATGGACCCTGAGATCTTGTTAGGAGGTTCTAGCAGGAGGGCGCAGTACTCATATGCCCTTAACTGAGGAATTGACTTCCTCAGTTGGGGGTGATCTTCTTCTTTGGCCCAGTGCACAGCTTCAGGAGGGACCCACATGGAGCATTGTGGGAGGAAGAGGACACCAGCCTAGCCAGCCATATCAGCTGAATCAACCCTGGAGATCATCAGGGTGACAGATGTCACAGCCAGATTGCCCCTCGCATCTGAAACCAAGATATGGAATCAAGAGTGGGGACAGCCCTCATGTTTCATAGCAAATGAGGACTACTGCAAGATACAGAACTTAATTCAGCATTTGCAAATAACTGGAATTAGAAATATTCTAAGTACATAGAAATAACAGTATGTCAATTCTTGTTGCATAGGTCCTGCTTTACCTTGGTCTTAACCATCCGGAAGAAAAGTATACAAATGAAATATAAGAAAAAAAGCCATGCTGTTATGTTGAGCTGTGGGGGACTCAGGACAACAATTTCTGACATTGCCAGTGAAGCAGAAGACCCAATACTATTATGGGCTACTGGACTCTTAGAATATTTTGCTGAGTTTACACACCTATAATATTCAAGTAACAGAACTTAACCAAAAAAGGGTATACAGATGAATGTCCATCTTGTGTCTGTGTATTCAAAGTGGTTAGGATAGATATATAGTTACATTCTCTTAATGAATAGAATGATTTGTTCTAATGGTGTTTGTAAATAGGATCTCAAGTCTGCATCTTGTACAGCAATTAACCACTAGGAAGAATATATGCAGTGTGTTAATTATTGAAACTGTCCTACCGATTTGATTTGAAACTGTCTCATTGCTATTTGTTTATCAATAAAATTATGGCAAAAAAAGAAATAGCAGTATGTGAGGAGATGGTAACGCTAATCATCTTAGCTTGATTATTATGCATTGTCCTCCTATCACAGTGATATCCAATGAGGATAAATGTGTCAATTTACAAAATGAAAATCTCACAGGAAAATAAATAAATGACAATGTCATTAATTACTACCCATGGTAGAAATATAAAAGAAAAAAAATTTAAAACAATATATTGACAGTTTGAATCTATGCTTTGCTCAAAGAAATAAAGAATTAAAACCAGAAAAGATGGAAGGAAAATACATAAAAGGAAGGCAGGAGGGAAAAGAGGGAGGGATGGAAGAGAGAGAACTGGAGAAAAGAAGGCAGAAAAAAGAAAAAGAAAAGCAGTGAGGTGAAATGCCCATTGTGGCTGTATTCTCTTGGAAATGGCTTTCATTAGGTGTCAAAATATTGGGGATGAATACACATTTATCTACTTTAGTTAAACATAAAATCTGAAACGAAATGCTTATTGTCCTTCTAAATTAAAAAATAACAATGAATAATATACTGATGTGTTGTGTTTATATATTTTCAGTAGGTCTCAGCTGAGCACAGGGATACAAGGGAAAAAAGCACAATTAATAGGTCACCGTTGTCCTAGGGCTCAGAAAGTGACTTCCCAGAGGCTGGCACTTTGGCAAGACCTTAAAGATATCTGAAGAGCCTCAAAAACAATTTTTTTCCCTTCAACTTCTCCCACCCCTTATTCTCTGGCTCTTTCTTCCCCCAAGGTAGGACATAAAAATGATGAATTTCTCTCTCCCTAAATGGGTGGTAGAAACTAGAAACCTTCTAAAGGCAGCCATACACCTTAGGAATATCTTTTCAACTTTCTCCCTCCCTTTGGGGGTAAGCGCTAGGTGTTTCTTTGTGAGTTTTGCTCATGCCCTGCTCCCTAGAGGATCATTGCAGTTGGAGACATGGTCCACAGAGTGGCACTGCTGGTGCTGGTGGAATCTTTGGAAATGGGGCTCAGGGGGGACATCTTAGGTCAATGGAACAGCTCTGAAAAGTGATTGTAGAGCGTCAGTTTCTCTCCCTGACTTTCTGTTTGGCAATGACTGGAGGTCTTTCACATCTAAGCAATCTTACCTTAGTGAGTTGCCACCTGATGCCCCTACCAGAGGCCAACCCAAGAGATCATCTGACATCAGTGATTCTCTCTGAAGCTTCTGAGTTTGAGAAGCCTTTTCTCTTTAAGAAGTCAGCTGTTTCTGGTATTTCACTGTAGTACTGCAAAGCTGATTAACTCATTGGCTGTAAAGAAGTTCTCTAACTCACCTTAATTGTCCATAGGTCTAAGACCTTCGTACCTGAAGAGGTCCTACCTTATCCTCACAGGCTGGAATGCTCCACAGAGCAGCCAAGAAGAACCTAGATGCACAGGCCTTATTGAGTTTTCCCACTCAGTCTGTTTCTCATTTTATCCAATTGTATTTCTACGCCGGTGTGTACTTCATCAAAATTTAGCATAAAACATGAACAGTTTACCTTGGGTCTTTGGGTCTTCATTTCTTACGTCTTTTATATTATTTGAAATTTTATGAAATAAGTTGGTTATGCTCTTTTCTTTTTAACCCATCTTGTTCTAGGACCCTCTATATTCGATAAGGAAAGGTATCACACTTTTCTGTCCCTACAGTTACTCGACAGATTTAATACTGTTTAGGTTATTGGTCTTCACTGCTATAGAAATATTTGTATCCAGTCATTCTTGTAGTACATATTTATGGAGTACATACTATCTGCAGGTAGCTATTTGTTTTGACATCAGGCCAGATGATCACCCTGATTGGTTTGAGCACTGTCAAAGAGCACTGTTAATAAGGCACACCTGCGGGTGCATCTCAGTGGATCATGGAAGAGTGACTTTGGGTACGATTTCGTACCTGAAGAGGTCCTACCTTATCCTCACAGGCTGGAATGCTCCTGGGCCCTTCCTCTCTGGTGTTCTTTCCAATCCATTCTGCTACTCAGTCACCATGAAGTTACGAGCTTTGCTTCTGCCCTTGTATTCCTGCCTCACAGGAATCATGCACTGAAACACCGGAAACCGTGACCAAAAAGCAGCCTCTCCCCTTTGAAGTTGTATGTGTCAGGTGTGTGATCAGTGACCAAAATCTGGCTAATACAATGGATTAGCCAAATGTTCACTATAAGTTGTTCAAGCTATCACTTTGCAGGAAAGATATAGATTAAATAAATAACTGTACCATTATTTCTTATTTTATAATCATGATAATAGTTGCCAAGAAGGGCTCCATTAAGAATAAATGTGGAGAAGGGCTTAATGTTGAAATAGTTCATGATAATGAATAAAACTGTTTTCTTCACAGGAATAGTTCACTGTCAGAGGATTAAGTACACAGAAATTATAATATCAGCTGATATAACCAATATTTCACATTCTAACTTTGAGTAATGCTCTATGAAATAATAAATGGGAAAATTATGAAAATGCTTCTACAAGAAAATAATTTTGACATGAAAATATTGTTAACATGATTTGGAATTTTACAAGTCAGTGTAGAGATTAAAAATACTGTTATTAAAGTACTAGCTTTTCAAAGAATATCATAAAATTATATGAAAATATTCCATGCTTCAAAAATCATGGTATGTTCAATTTTGCTGGAGGAAACAGTATAAAAAAACTCAGAGCCTATTTGAAGAGTTTATGATTGCCCTGTGAAAATTCTTTTCTAATGCTGAGTTTGAATAAAATAAACAGTATTGATTTATGATTATTCCTATATTCCACAGAGAACAGATAAAAATAAACATAGGATAGTGATAAAAGTAATATAGGATAGTGATAAGAGTGATAAAACATGTAAGAGTTTGCTTGAAGACTATTCTAGGTTGCAGAGATTAGAACTGGAGCAATGACGGTTACCTCTTCAATAGGTATTTCTAAATTTCAAATTTTAGAACAACACTAGTATTGCACAAGACTAAAGGGAAGGGAGACAGTATTGCACAAGACTAAAGGGAAGGGAGACAGTGAAATTAGCATGGAAGGTGACGATTGTTGCAATTAAAAAGCCAGGGAAAGCAACATAAACATAGCTTAAAGGAGGATTTAATTTTGTTAAATAGCAGGCAGGAAGTTACTATATACAGTATGACAAAGATTTGAGAGTCAGTAGACATTTGGCATAGTATATCTGGAACACTAGAAAAAAGATAAAAATATAGATTTGAAATCATTATACTATATAGCTATCATAATAAACA
>NW_004524864.1:1399498-1411260 GCF_000260255.1 Octodon degus
TATATATATATTTTAGGGAAGGGTCTATAGGGTTACTAGATTGAACTCATAGTGATCCGCTTGTTTACAGCCTCCCCAAGAGCTGGGATTATAGGCGTGCCACCATGCCGAGTCTCAATTGCCCTCTCAGTGTGCCCCAGGGGCAAGGCCAGCACAGCAGGCCTGGGTACCGAATCCCTGGACCCTGCTCCTGCTTTCAGGCACTTTAATCCACTGAGCTATTTGGCCATCCCAAGCATTGATAATGTTGCATAGAAAAATCATTTGCAAATCAAGGAAAAAGTGATATCCAATGGTAGAGAAAGACTAGTAAGCTCTCTCTAATGTGCTATTTTATCTGGGTAAGATTTCCAGGCATGTGACAATATTGAATTATTTTTCTAGACCACCAGGATGAATATGAGGCAAGAATACTTTGAAAAGTCATTTTGACATATATTTTGCACATTTTTTTAAACAAGGAAACATTTATAAACCATAAAATAACGATATAGCTCTTTCTAACTCTATAATTAGCCATAGTTCATTTTAAGATTCACAATAAAATAAATATATAATTTATTTCACAATTCTTGAGAACATGGTGAACTTCCAGATCATTTATGAAAGAATGAAGCCAACATCCCAAGAGTATTGCCCAAGACCAGTAAATACAGGCAGTTAACTATGCTTAAAAATAAACAAATCTATTCAATTTCTGATGTGGCAATACATTGAGAGGAAATCACTCTTTCCTCATAAGGGGGCAAGGAGCTATACAAATGAAATTGCTTTTCTTTTTCTCAGATATTTATTCTTACATTAATGATTGTCAGACTTGTCAAGAAATGGCTTAGCATAATGTACAACTCTGCACAAGTGATTGACAAAATTAATGAGAGAGAAACAGGTTTCAAGTGAAGGGCCAAATGAATACTTCCCACGCCCTTGGCTTTGCAGAGACATGATTTTTCAACTCTGTACACAAACCTGAGCATTATTAGAATATAATTTTATCTGAAGTGTTTTGAAGACAAGTTTTATCCTTTCACTTTCCTGAAGAGCCACAGATCTTAAATAATACCACTGTACCCAGACGGATGTACATACAAACAATCAAACAGATGAACAAATAAATGTCACATGAAACCTCATTAAATGCTACCATGAGTTCTGACACTTTTAGTTCTACAACCATTTTTTTTTGCTACAGAAAAGTTTTATATTGTAGTTAAAGATATCAGGGAATGTGTAATACCATTTAAAACATAATGTGGTATTCACAATTATGAAACTCATCTCTGAACTCCTCATCCATCTGGAATTTCTGTTACTTCACTTAGAGAAACTTCACCTTAGCAAAGCACTTGGCCTCTAACACTATAAACTCAAAACAGATGCTAGTTTATTAGCTCACAGATATTTATTGGCCTGAATTTTAGGTGTTGAGATTGGGTTAGAATAAGTAAATGATATACAATTTATTATTTTCTGGAATTTTTTTTTAGACCTGGGGATTGAACTCAGGCCCTTGCACTTGCCAGGGGACCACTTATTCTGCTGAGCTGTCTCCCTGGACCCTGTTTTCTGGAATATTTATATGATTGGTGAAATAAACAGAAAAACATCTCTAGACTATGTAAGTGAAGTAGCCAAGGAGCACATGTTTTAGAAAAATTTCCCTCTGGGGGAGGGATTAATATCAATTATAAAAGGGATAGAGGTTCCCTCTCTTGCTTTCTCTTGCATTTCCTTATTCTTTCTTTGCCCTTCTACCATCTGATGGTGCCGGCCACTCTGTCTTGAACTTTCTTGCCTCAAACTTTGAGCCAGTTTCATTATACACTACCTATTTCATAGTCTAGCTCAGTTATCAGATATTCTGTCCATAAAATGGATATGACAGTCCCTAAGATAAAAGAGAAAGCATGTTGTATCATTTGAATCCGAGTGCCAACTACGAAAATTCAGAGTATTCATAATGACTGAAATGCAGACAGAGAAGCTAGAGTAAGAAATGATGGAAAAATTCAATTGAATTTTTAAATGTTGAAGATATTTTTCCTTTATTTTATCCAAATGTCAACCATATACCATTAATGTGTTTTTGGAAATGATAATAAAAAACAAGTTTCTCTCTCTCTCTCTCTCTCTCTCTCTCTCTCTCTCTCTCTCTCTCTCTCTCTCTTCTCTGTGCTATTTATTGATTTGGTACCTTGCTTATTTTAAAATATCAGAGGTGAAAAATCTCAAGATCAACAGGGAGAAATCTGGAATCCCAAGGAATACTTCTAGTCCAAGTCCAGAGATCTCAGAAGCATGAGGGGTGCGTGGTATATGTTCCAGTGTAAGTACCAGCTGTCTAACAACTCAAGAACTAAAGCTTCTACCCTAGTGCAAAGACTGGAAATCATCAATGAGTGAGATCAAAAAGTGAAGCAACAGTAGTCTCCTATAACTCAACCTTGTTATTCTTCTATGTTTTTCAGTGGAATGCATGAGGCCCAATCCATCAGGGAGGAATATCTGCTTTACTTAGTCCAGCAAGTCCACCATTGATCTCATCCATAAACACTCTTAAATATACAGCTATGACAACATGAGACTGAATGTCTAGATATTTCATAGTCTAGCTCAGTTAGCAGATAAAATTAATCATCATAAATTATTGTGTGTAAAACAGGTTTATTGTGCAGCAAATATTGTTATCTGTGTACTCATTCTTCTCTTTGCCTTCTTAACTCAGTCCCAGTTTCATTTGGGAATTAATTCCTATTTCATGCAGCCAATGGATTCAGAGACTGACTGGCCTCCATCTTGGAGAGACTGGTCAGAGGAAATGCCATTTTTTAGTCAGTGATTTGTTCAAAAATGAACACATCACCTGGTTCTGGTCAATGAGATCTGAATGAGCATTCGGGCAGTGTAGGTAAGTTTCTTTTTTCCTAGGCCACCTGAAGAGCTGTTCTCTCTTCTTCCTCAGTGTGATGCCAGGCTCTGTCAACCTGTCAATGTCCTAACGATGTAGCTGCCACTAAGGAGGCTGGCATAAAAAAATGTGTGGAAAAGTCTCCACATTCCTCTCTACCTCTCTAGAATCTGATTTTTGAGATATCATGAGGAATCCTTCTGACAGATCCTAGTTTGGGATCAGGATTTCTGTCTCTTGCAGATGTGGACTACCCAATACAATCATAGCAGATTACAGGCTTAGCTTTAATGAAACTTTAATAGTCAAATATTTATTTATTTATTTATTTATTTATTTATTTTTGTGTGTGATTTCTGTCAGTTTTTCTCTTCTATTGGTACATGTACACAGTACGTACTGATTACCTTCCTCCTGGGAGGTTGACATGCATACATACTAGATTTTAACTCTTACCTTTGTCTACCTCCACTGCCCTCCATCTCCTTGGTTTACTTCTCTTTTCCCAAAGCCCTGTTTTCTTTTTTAAAATTAAATTAAATTTATTTCATTTTGCAAAGTAAAAGATACAAGCAAGAACAAAAATCAGAAACAATGACAGACACAGGGTAACGTACAACAATACGTATGTTACAAATTTTCAAAACAAGAATAGTTGATTAACAATGGTTGATATATTATGTGTTTATTGTTGAATTTGTTGCTCAGATTAACAGATATAGTTATGTAAGATTAGACATATGATTGCATATTACTGTTTGCTTTTCAGAAACCTTAAATTTTTGTTCTTGTCCTTGTTTTTATTTTTGTCTTTTTTTAAGAAAAATTATCTTGAAGACAGTACAGTAATAATTGATATGACATTAGAAGCAGTACACATTTAGAAGACCAAGATGACAGATATTCAAGCATGGTTTTTGTGTTACACATTGCTGTCCTCGATGCAGTTGCTTAGATCTCAGATATCAGCATACAGCTAGTCAAGGTGAAAATTCTACACATTAACTGCTATTTTCAAAAAACTGATGGAAATTTTTAGTACAATCACCTCAGCCATCCTGGATAAATACTTGCATGTTTTTTGCCCTGCCTTTTTTCTTATCTTTTCTCCTCTTCATTGGTTAATCCTTAAGTTCCATTTCTTTCTATTTTACTATATCTGTTAAACATTTCAGGTTTTATTGCTTCTTTCAGGTTCTTACACTAGGGAGACTATGCAATATTTAGACATGTGGGTCTGATTTATTTCACTTATGAGTATAGCCTCTATCAAATCCCTGTTTTCCACTTTCTATTTTCTACTTGTATGTTGCACTTTATTTGTATTTTGAGTTTCTCTTATAAGAAAAAAATGCGGTATTTAAACTTTTGTTCCTGGTTTTTTTTTTTTCCACTACATAGTATGGTCTCACATTGCATCCATTCTCCTACCAGTGATTCAAGTTTAGCCTTGTTTGTGGGAGAGTAGCACAAAATGGTACACATGTCACACTTTATAAATCCATTTATCTGTTGATGAGCATCTAGGCTGCTTCTGAGATGTAGCAATTATTAATTGTGTTCCTATAAACATAGATATGCATGTATCTCTCTTGAGGTTTTAAAAAAAATTATTTATTTATTTATTTATTTATTTATTTATTTATTTGCGGAACCAGGGATTGAACTCAGGCCCTTGCACTTGCCACAGAAGTGCTTATTCCACTGAGCCATCTCCCCAACCCCCTCTCTTGAGTTTTAATAACCCCAATTTCTTAAAACAACAGTATTTGTGGTACAGATGTATATTGCAAATATGCAAGAGTGGAATACAATGTACATGTCTAAAACATGCGTGACCATAGAAACCTGTGCAGAGAATTCATGGGATTATTGAAGAACAGAGGTTTGAGTAGGAACTGGGTTTATGAAAGCTCCCAGACTGATATTATCTATTCAAACTAGTTAAGTAAAATATTTAGAAAGTTTTAGAGTAAACCAGCTCTTTTGCACCTGTTAATCCAACTGGCATCTTCTCAGCATGCAAGGTGTGAGCTTTTCATCTTTTTCCTTTTCAATAAATGTTGGATGAGTCATTTTCATATAACATAGTAAGTTTAGCAATGCTCTCTTCATTGGAGAATATATTTGTTAAAAGAAAGACTTGGGAAAAAACAAAGAAAGCAATATTTATCAAGCATATACTGCATTGCCAGATTCTGCATTAGATATTTTCATACTGTCTACAATAATACTCTAAATTTAGCCTTGGAAAAGGGGAATCAGGAGGAATGTATTCAGTAGAATAGCATCTACCTTCCATTCCTGTGGCTTCAGATATGGGTTCAAGTCCTTTTCTGGAGCCATAAAGCAGGAAACAAGGCAGCGATGTTCCCACAGCAAGGTTGCCTGTGGTGCTGAGTTCATAACGAAGCGTCTTATTATTAATTCTGCGCATCAGGTCTTCACCATCTTTCTGTAGTTGACACTTTGGGTTGGACAATCCACTGTCATCTGGATTGTCTTGTTGATTGAAGGTGGTTTAGCAGCATCTCTGGACTCAGCAGATGTCAGAAGCAATTTCCCCCACTGCGAATGCTATAAAGATCTGCACACATTGCTGATTGCCCTTTGGGAGATAAAACTGTCCCCATTTTAAAACTGTCATGCTTACCAAACAATGATGCAAGAATATCTGAGAATATGATAGTAGAATGGATGATAAATATTAACCCTTGAAAAAATGAGGAAATCTGATAACACATTAAGTTCTTTATCGGGAGATTAAATTCTTCCTACAAATTTCACATCAAATGTCCTTACTCGTATAGAGTAATGCTAAAATTAAGTGACCATTTACTTTCAATTTTCCTTAGTTAGCAAAATTATAATCCAGGTTCTTGACTTCCTAATTGATATTTATATTACTTTATTGGTTTGTGAGCTCCAAAATATTGTGTAGTCTCTTCTGTGAAGAAATTCCATGGCTAGTCTGGTGACTCGGCAGGAGAAGATGGCGATGGTGTGGGATGAAGCCGAGCAAGATGGAATCGGGGAGGAGGTGCTCAAGATGTCCACAGAGGAGATCATCCAGCGCACACGGCTGCTGGACAGCGAGATCAAGATAATGAAAAGTGAGGTGTTGCGAGTCACCCATGAACTTCAAGCCATGAAAGACAAGATCAAAGAGAACAGTGAGAAAATCAAAGTGAACAAGACGCTGCCATATCTCGTCTCCAACGTCATTGAGCTGCTGGACGTTGACCCCAATGACCAAGAGGAAGATGGTGCCAATATTGACTTGGACTCCCAGAGGAAGGGCAAGTGTGCAGTGATCAAAACCTCCACGCGCCAGACGTACTTCCTGCCTGTGATCGGGTTGGTGGACGCTGAAAAGCTGAAGTCGGGAGACCTGGTGGGTGTGAACAAAGATTCCTACCTGATCCTGGAGACCCTGCCTACAGAGTATGACTCGCTCGTGAAGGCCATGGAGGTGGATGAGAGGCCTACAGAGCAGTACAGTGACATTGGCGGCCTGGACAAGCAGATTCAGGAGCTGGTGGAGGCCATCGTCTTGCCGATGAACCACAAGGAGAAGTTTGAGAACTTGGGGATCCAGCCTCCAAAGGGGGTGCTGATGTATGGGCCACCGGGGACTGGGAAGACACTGCTGGCCCGAGCCTGTGCGGCGCAGACCAAGGCCACCTTCCTGAAGCTGGCCGGGCCCCAGCTGGTACAGATGTTTATCGGGGACGGGGCCAAGCTGGTCCGGGATGCCTTCGCACTGGCCAAGGAGAAAGCACCGTCCATCATCTTCATTGACTAGCTGGATGCCATTGGCACCAAGCGCTTTGACAGTGAGAAGGCCGGGGACCGCGAAGTGCAGAGGACCATGCTAGAGCTTCTGAACCAGCTGGATGGCTTCCAGCCCAACACCCAAGTCAAGGTGATTGCAGCCACCAACAGGGTGGATATCCTGGATCCTGCTTTGCTCCGCTCAGGCCGCCTAGATCGAAAGATCGAGTTCCCAATGCCCAATGAGGAGGCCCGGGCCCGGATCATGCAGATCCACTCTTGGAAGATGAACGTCAGCCCGGATGTGAACTACGAGGAGCTGGCCCGCTGCACCGATGACTTCAATGGGGCCCAGTGCAAGGCCGTGTGTGTGGAGGCGGGCATGATCGCCCTGCGCAGGGGCGCCACAGAGCTGACCCACGAGGACTACATGGAGGGCATCCTGGAGGTGCAGGCCAAGAAGAAAGCCAACCTGCAGTACTGTGCCTAGGCCACTGCTGACTGCCTCTCAATAAATGGCCCTGTCTGCCAAAAAAAAAAAAAAAAAAAAAAAGAAATTCCATGGCTTTTTTGTCATTTGTCAAAATTGAAATATTGTTACAACATAGGGGAAGAAAATGTCTAGCTTGATTATGTTTAAATGGGAAATAGTCAAATTTGCCTTAGAACTCTAGTCATTCCATTCTGTCTAACTCTGAAGTACCTCGTTTCACCAGTTGTGAATTCATTCCAAAAATAATGTTCAAGTTATTAGCTATTTTGAACTTTATGTATTGTAATACAAAATAAGAGAAAATTGAAAACACTTTGAAGTCAAAACAAAGGTCTCTGTAATAGTGAAATCTTAAGCATAGGAACATGTACATATTTAATAACCAAGAAAGTGGCTTAACTTACGCTAATTTTGCTTTGAAAGTGAATCTTGAGAAGGATTTTTTTGGGGGGTGGAGGGGGCTGGCTCAGGCTATCATAAGGGAGAGTGTGGCGTGGCATGTGGAGCTGGGAATCGAACCCTGGTCCCCCAAGCCTGACTAGGTTTGCCCATGCAGGTGTTTAAACATCTGATCTAACCCACAAGCCTCCTTGAGAAGGATTTTTATTTTTATTTATTTATCTATTTATTTAGGCTACTTCAGTCTGCCTTAAGGGCAGATATGCTTCTGTTTTCACTCTTCAAATTAAAATAGAATAAAATAAGAAAGAAAGTGAATCTTAAGAATGATGGTTAGGGTGGAGCTTGAACTTCATTAAATTTGAAATTCATGTCAAGGCCTGGTGAAGCACACTTCTAACATCTGGGTGAGGGTGTGTGTCTGGCCCCTCGCCTCCTGCTCTTCCTCTTCCTCTGCCCTCTTCCAGGACATCAGAAACTGAATACTTTGCTCTGCCACACCAGTCATCTCTGCCATGGAACCAGGGAATCATGGACTGTAACTGTGGGGACATTAAAGCCCTCCCCTTTCACATTGTGGTGTGGAATATTGTGTTACAGCAATGACAGAGCTGACTAGAACATGTTGTCATTTCCATAGGAAACCTAAAATCAAGTCCTCATCCCTGCATAGTAAGACAGGAAAATGAACCCTTCATCTTTTCCACAGTATTCTAAATGAACAGGCTTGTTTTGCATATTAAAATAGTTTTGAAGATAGTCTAAAATAAAATCCACAAAGCATGCTCTTCTTTGTCACAGCAGCAGGTGTGACAGCAGGACTTAGGTGCTTGAGGCAAGCACAGTGCTTGCCCTTCCTACTCGTGAGAGTGGATCTGTCCTCAAAATCCATGTCATTGCAAGAGTTTTGACAAAGCACCAAGTGCTTTTTTGGGCTTGGTGTATAGAATCACATTTCTCCTATCCCTGAATCAACTGTTTGTTTCCTTACCTTGCCCTCCTATTCTTTCAGTGTACTAAGGTCTTCTTATTCCTTGAATTACCAAGATGTGAAAGCTGTGATTTGCCCACAGTTGAGTGTCTGGGTGAGTGAACAGCCATGCTAAGACCTTTTCTGTTCACAGTCCCAGGATGGTTTCATAAGACTGTCATAAAGAGGCCTCAAACTTACAGAGTCTAGGGGACAAAAGCACAAGAATGTTGTCTCGGTGAAGAAAGGATATTTGTCCTAATTATGTGATCAAGTCCTAACTGTGGCCAGCAGAAGCCCAGGATCCCTCTTTAGGAAACTTGTCAAAGAAATGACTGGAATTCTTTTATATTTCTAAAGCCAGCACTGTTCCCAGTCCATGAAGTCATTCATCTATGGGTGAATGAAAAGGAACTGCTCCTTTCAGGAGGGCACAGAACAGTCCCAGGACACACTGATTACTGAGCAGGGAATCAGCTTGTTTTCTTGGTCATAACATCAATTGACCTCATTTGTTTTTAGTTAAAAATAAACATATGGGACACTTCAACTGTTTAAACGCTCTATTGGCACTGAGCTTAATTTCTATAATTTTGCTGATCTCTCTCTCTCTCTCTCTCTCTCTCTCTCTCTCTCTCTCTCTCTCTTCTTTCTTTCTTTCTTTCTTTCTTTCTTTCTTTCTTTCTTTCTTTCTTTCTTTCTCCTTTTTCCTTTCTTTCTTTCTTTCTTTCTTTTCTTTTCTTTTTTATTTAGCACACACAGTACAGGGTCTACAGGGTCTCACTACACAGATCCACAAATCAGAATATGGCCAGAGTCTCAGACTTGGGAGGAAAAAGGGAGTGGGTACATAATTAGGCTATTGTAGTTCTATTCTGTTGTGTCCCCACTGATTGACAAAGCTGGAAAATTTTTAGGCTTTGATCCCATTATTAAATAAAATAATCTCTAAATTCACTTAAGTTCTAAAAGTGGTTGCCGAATGTCCATCAATTTACACATAGGATGTATTTTGAGAAGGTAAATACACTTTGGATGTTTTGTTCTTTAAAGTTTGAGAAGTAATCTAAGAACTATTTGGAGCATATTTGATAAAAATAAAGGGATGGACTAATTTGAAATGATTTCTGAATGAAATGCTTTATCAAATTCTGATTTGAAATATTTAATTTAATTT
Source organism: Octodon degus (assembly GCF_000260255.1). Classification (NCBI taxonomy): domain Eukaryota; kingdom Metazoa; phylum Chordata; class Mammalia; order Rodentia; family Octodontidae; genus Octodon; species Octodon degus. The sequence continues at coordinate 1,409,220 of NW_004524864.1, forward strand.
AGCATCCCTTCTTTAATGTATATAGCTTTCTTTTCTTTCTTTAGAACTGTATGTTTTCAATTAATGTACAATGAAGCTAGGAAGATAGCTCAGCAGTCTAAGCACCTGTCTGGCAAGTGCAGTGTCCTGAGCTGATCCACAGTACCACATACTTTGCCTGAAACTGCGTATGGTGGCTCATACCTGTAATCCCAGCGCTGGGGAGGCTGAGACAGGAGGATCACTGCTGCATAGTGAGACCCTGTATCCAATAAGCAAATAAATAATATGTACAGCTTTCCTTTCTTAATGGTATAAAAAGCACTGGTGTGTATTGTGTCAATGTATGTACAACAAAGGCACTGAGTCCACTGCACAGGAGACTGTACACTTTGGAACTAGAGCATGAGCCGGAACATTTCAAAGTACTATTGGTGCTGTATCTTTATTTTTATTATTTCTATTTTTTTAGGGATGGTTCAGCAGGATGTTCAGGGTCTCACTACTAGATCTGACTCACAGTGATCTGCCTGGTTACAGCTTCCCAAGAGCTGGGATTACAGGCATGCACCACCACATCCAGTCAAAATTGCCATCTCAGCAAGCCCCGGGGGCAGGGCCAGCATGGAAGGCTCAGGGATTGAACCCCCAGGTCTAGTGCCTGCTTGCAGGCACTTTAATCTGCTGAGCTTTATTGCTTGCACTATGAGATATGAATTTTACCTTACAAAAGAAATGGACATTTGTATTAGAATACATTGGTTTAGTAAATCTTTATTAGGCTAGGTTTTCTTGAAGCTCAGAATCTATTCATTTGAAAGGTATTATTTCAAGAAAAAGCACAATGCTTAAAGCAGTAAGTATTCAATAAGTATAATGTAATTAATTTAATAAATAGACACAAATTTTATTGATTGATGAAAGAGGAAAATTAATGAAGGATTTGTCATCATGGCTCACCATACATCCTCTTGCTATTCTTTCTTTCTGTGTTAGCTTTTGGAATTATGAAGTATGCATTTCTGTTTTTTTTTTTTTTTTGGTAGAACCAGGGTTTGAACTCAGGCCCTTGCACTTGCCAGGCAAGCACTTATTCTACGGAGCTATCTTTCCAGCCTCATGAAGTATGCATTTCAAGATAATTTTAAATATAGGAGAGGAGTGAAATGTTATTTGTTAGAAACAACCTCCTTCATTTCAGCCCTAGAGCCTGTGAGTGCCATAATTCCTTTCCCACCTGTCCTAAGTTGAGGCAGGGCGTGAAGTCATGCTTCGAGGTCTTCTCACTTGCTCTTCCCTCTGTGTGGAATGTTTCCTACCGCTCATCAGCCTCAGCGTTTCCTCAAAGGTCAAGCGCTAGTGGGGTAATCGCTTCCATTGCACTCTGCACATTCTTGAACATGCTCTCGCTCAACTCCTACTCATTGTTTTTTCCTCCAGGGCATTTCTTCACATATGCTAAACTATTTGCTTATCTTTTATTTCTCACTAAAATAAAGACAGCGAACAAATTTAGGACCTTGGACTTTCCTTACCTTAGCTTTAGAGTCAGTCATTTCTCAAAGGACTTATGGTGCCCTTAGAGGAGAACAGTCCCAAAAAGTCGAGATTTGAGTGCTTGGTATGCTCATAACTACATGCAAACTTTGCTTCTAGTTCTTCTCAGTGAGTGAAAAGCCAACAACAAGACAGCCTTATGTCATATTTTTCTTGTCTCCTCTCTCTCTCTCTCTCTCCTTTGCTTCTAGTTCTTCTCAGTGAGTGAAAAGCCAACAACAAGACAGCCTTATGTCATATTTTTCTTGTCTCTTGTTTTCATTTATTACTCTTGTTTTCATTTATTACTCTTTTTTTTTTTAAAACAAACTTACTTGAGAAGCAATATAGCAACAATTGGTATGACATTAGAAGCAGTATGTATTTAGAAGACCAGAATGATAGACATTCCAAGCATGGTCCTAGTATTACACATTGCTGTCTTCAGTACAGTTGCTTAGTTCACAGGCTATCAGCATATATAGATAGTCAGGGTGAGAATCCTACCAATTAACTGCTAGTTTCA
>NW_004524864.1:1411362-1422263 GCF_000260255.1 Octodon degus
TTCTCTTAATTCAATGAGAAAAAAGATTTGTACTAATAGTGTTTGGACAGGATATCATGTCTGCATCTTGTACTATGGATAATTCTACGAAGACAACAATATGCCATGTGTTAATTATTGCAACTGTCCTACTAACCTGTTTTGAAACTGGCTCATTGCTATTTGTTTCTCAATAAAATTAATAAAAATAAATAAATAACAATTAGTACATGAAAAAGAAAGAAAAGCTGACAAAAGTAAATTATAGATGAGAGAGAGGCAAGGAAGGAAGGGAAAAAGGAGAAACGAAAGAAGGGAGGGTGTGAGAGAGGAAAGTGCAAGAAAGAAAAAGGAAAGGAGGGAAAAGGGGGCAGATGGAATATTAAAATATTTAATACAGCTAACAATTATATTGATGTGTGCATGAAAACATTTGTGTACTGTATACAGTTTTCTGTACTTGATTAGATTGTTAGAAAATTGCTGCTCAGAAAGAACTAGAGACTCAAAATATGATTGTGTTTAACATATGTTCTCTGGAGTCTGACAGGTTCCCTTCACACCCATTAACTCACAAACTGATTGAAATTACACAGAGTGAAACATCTTGGAGATTAATTTCCTCATCTGTAAAATGAACAAAAGCATGGCACCTATTTCATATAAGAATTAAATGAGTCATTAAAGGTAAAGACTTATAACATGTAACTATAAGAACTTAATAAATGTTAATGCATATAAGGTGATAGGAGAAGCTTGACTTAAATGAAGTGAAAATCTCGGAGCTGGCTTCATTTCTGCAGCTGTAGAATGTGCCCATTGTACAGTAAGTGTTGCTGTGATTCCACCTGTGTTTATACAGCCAATCTCGATGTCAGATTAACTGATATTCCAAGCCACAACAGTGATTAAATATTTAGAAAACCAAGTGCCCATTTACCTGCTGCCAGCACAGTGATTTGTACTGTTCCAGGAAGGAGGAAGGAGCACAAATATTTGGCTATGCCCTGGACTCCACATAATTGATTTGACACAGTACAAATTATTTCAGTCTTATTTCATTAGTGAAGTCCAACACACACATGAGAATTGCTTCCCTGCCTCTCCATCTTTAATGGATCAAAGAAAAAGAAAACAAAAGAAAGTTAAGTGATATTCTTCTCTTTTATAGGCCAGGCATTTTGTGTTAGTACTAATTAGAAAACACGATTCAGGATTATAAAGTATACAGGAACCAGCATAACACTAAGGACTTTGTTTAGGGCCATTGAGAGGTCTGAACTATGTCTCCTTCCCTTAGTTCACTGACCTGTGCAAGGACCTGTGATCTCTTTGGTGTGCTACAAAGAGGTAAAAGAAGTTACCAACGCTATTATTCTACATCAGATGAAGAAAAAAGAGACAAGTAGAGCTGTTTGGTTGATCTTTCAGTTCATTATTTGAGATAGTTCTAAACAAGAACAATGTCCTTTTATTTTAAATCATGACGTAGTTTCAATAAAATAACACACTTACACACACTAATCCCTTACAGAAGAACAAGCTATTTGGTAGTCATGAGATTTGCCTCTGAAACTTTTTAGTTTCCCCAAGTTTGACCCTATTTCATCAATAAAGTTAAGAAAAAGGGCCAGCCAAATAGCTCAGTGGGTTAAAGCGCCTGCAAGCAGGCTCAGGGACTGGGGGTTCAGTCCTCAGGCCTGCCATGCCAGCCTCGCCCCCCCCAGGGCGGGATGAGACAGCGACTGAGACTGGGCATGGTGGCATGCGCCTGTAATCCCAGCATTTGGGAGGCTGTAAACAAGTGGATCACTATGCGTCTGATCTAGTAGTGAGACCCTGAACATGCTGTAGACCCTTTCCTAAAATACAGGAAAAAAAAATTAAGAAAAAGACATTATTTCCCTCCACTACTTCTCACGAATTTTCTATATATTTGAATCCATCTTGCCTGAAACCCTGTTGTATTATTAAGGTAGATACATTTCACGTGAGATCTACTCTTTAAATAATTTTAAATGAATAATATAATATTTTTAATTATAAGCAAATATTGCATAGCAAATCTCAAGAACTCATTCATCTTATATAAATGAAACTTTATGTCCATTGAACACCCACTCTCCACCTTGCCTTTCTTATTCATCCCCGTCCAACTCTGTGTGTATGGATTGAACTAGTTTACACGTCCTGTGTAAGTAGAATTATGCAGTATTTGCCTTTAGGATTAAGTTCCTCCTTCATCTAATGACAGTGCTTCCTCCTGAATTTTAGATACCATCTGTTTATGTCTCACAATCTTATTTCTTAAATAACTGACTCGTGGTGGGGGAAGCTAATATTTTGAATCATTTTTTCCCCTCATAAGACCTGTGAAACTGCACATACTTGACAATGTCTTTGTAACCTGCAATGTAACATGAAGGAAAGTTAGCCAAAGATATGTGAGAATCATTCCTGCTCAAATTTGTAAGTCAAATCCTAGGCACTGCTTTCTGTCTTCAGTTCAGATTGTTGATTGCAAGTCCATTTAATATGCTCTACCAACACTAAACCTGAGACAGGTGGGACTACCCAGAAGGAGCTGACCTTGCCTGCAGCCTGTGGAATTGAGCAGTCAAGAGCTTCAAAAAGCAAAAGATGTCCCTGCAAGGCTCAATTTGGACCTGAATCTCCCACTACTCAATCTGTCTGCCAGCAAAGACATTGTTCTTAGCTCAGCACCAGGGCTTCCCTCAACAAGCACAGGGTGTCTTAAAAGAAATAAGATGGCACATGGGCTCTTGCAAGCACCAGGACATCTACAGACTCCTAAGTATTCACACTAAACACTGCAAGGACTTTGCTCACTGAGGCATGCAGCATCCAGAGAACTTTGACCAGAGATGTTTACTGAGATCTTGTCTAGTGTCCCTTGCTTCTCTCAAGCTCTATAAAAAGCCCAGTTCTGGACTGGTGAGATAGCTCAGCAGACTAACGTGTCTGCTTAGATAAGCTTAGGCAAGCACAGGAACCATGGTTTGTTCCCTGGCACCACATGTCATATCATCCCAGTCCCAGGGCGGGCTAAACTGGCCACAGAGTTCAAGTGTAGTGGTATAAGCCTATAATCCCAATGCTGGGGAGGCTGAAAACAGGAGGATCACTATGAGTCCGAGCTGTGTAGTGAGACCCTGTAACAACCAAATACATTAAAAAAGAAATAAATAAATAAATAAAAAGCCCACTTCTAACAACAACAACAACAAAATACAAGGTCCACTTCTTTGTGTTCCCTGCAAATGGCCTATTGCCCTCTGTCAGCCTGCATCCAGGTATTAAATGGTAAGTCTCATTGCTTTCACACAAGCCTGCTGAGAGGTCTCTGCTTTGTGTCATTCCTTACATCTGGTGCCCAGGCCCAGGAGACAGAGAGAGGAAGAGCTCCCTCTCTGTGGAGAATCTCAAGCCCTCTCCGAAGCCTCCTTCCCCTTAGCTGACAGCTCTTAGTGACATCGGTCCTCAGACCTCAGCTTCTAAAGCTACTGCTGTTTCTGCCATGCCTGATCTTGCTGGCTGTTTCAGATAGTGTAAGGCCCCCGTTTTTCTTCCCCCTTTCCTGCCTTTTGTTTTCTCCATAATGTCATAGAGAGGTTCACTCTGGTTTTTTTTGTGTGCTTTTTAAACCCCAGCACTGGTCTCATGAAGCATTTCTGGGAAGACTGCTTCCCTCTGGCATCTGAGCAACAGAAGCAATGTCCCCCTTGGTCATCACTCATATTTTACAGCTTTGGGGTTCAGCTGGAGAGTCCACTGAGAAACTAGCCACTCTCCCACACCTCCTTCTGTGCTCCAAGTGGAAATTGCACAACCTCCATCCCCTTCGTCTCCCTTAGCCTGCCTCCCACAGAGTCACAGACCCCTCTGCCTCTCTCCTGATTGGAAGCCCAAGTGGCTGGACTGTTTCTATAACACAGCATTCCACAGCATGAGCTGGACAGTGCACCTTAGTAATTTGATACTTCCATTTTTGTGGATCTGGATATCCTTTCTGCCACTCTGAGGAGCAGAAACATACTTAGGCTTTCACCCAGGCCACTGCAGATGACTGCAGGCACTTTAAACCTAAATTTCAGGAAGACTCTCTAGATGTCTCCTGAGCCAACCAAAACTGAGACTGTAATTGGCTAGATGAACATAGAAAAGCCCTGGCTCAATAGAACTGTGACTGTATAGTCACTTGTTTGGTTGATGGGCTCTGCAAGGAGGCACATGGGGCAGTCAGTTATGACAGGCTTCAGGAAACTGCCCAGATGAAAGATGAGAGAGAGAGCAGCTCAGGTTACGTCCCACCTGGTGGCTGCCTTCAGATGTTATATAGCTCTGAACCCAGAAGGCCTAGAAGGCCAGCTGATTTTAAAAATGCATTTTATTACCCTTTCTGCTCTAGATATTTGGAAAAGGTTACAAAAAACTGGAGACAGGCCTCAAACCCCACAGCAGGTGTTAGTAAATTTGTCATTTGAATTTTGCAATAATAAGGATGAAGTTTCCCACAAAAAATGCTTTTCTGAGTTCCAGTCATTTGCTCCACCATAAGAAACCGAAGGTCCAGGCTGGATCAAAGTCCCAGCCAGCAGCCAAGGGTGCTCCCAGGGCTCCTCAACACAAGGGTATACCTCTGGAGTTATGCTTTAAATGCCACCAGCCTCACCATTGGGCTGAGGAATGCCCACATTCTGGGGTTCCTTCAAAGCCATGCCCCATCTGTGGTGGTCCTCACTGGAATTTGGACTTTCCAGTGCTGTTGTTTGCCCCCAGAGCCCACTCTCAGAGCCTCCCCAGACAGCACTTTCCCAGAGCTCTTTGAATTGGCAGTGGAGAACTGCTGCTTCCCAGAAGCTTTGCCAGCCCCCTGGATAATCTCAGACACTGAACTCAGGTAAATCTTATGGTGGAGGGTAAGACTATATCTTTGTGATCAATACTGGGAAGACTCATCATCTGACCTTTCCCAAGGATGACTCTTCTTGGCTTCAGCCTCTATTGTGGGTATTGATGGCCAAGTCTCCATGCCTTTTAAAGCTTCTCCAGTTTGTTGTCAATTAGGTCAACAGTTTTTCTTCCACTCTTTTCTGATCATTCATTCCTACCTTCCCTGTTCTCCTTGGATGAGATATCCTAGCCAAATTATCTACTACTTTCACTTTTCCTGGCATTTGGCCTGCTTTTCTTGCCTCCCTAGATCAAGGCCATAGTGTTTGGGATACCTCCTTCACTTCCCTGGCTCTCAATCACACACCTCTCATCATCCCACTAAGGCCAGATCACTCTGATCCCTTCCAGAACCGATACCCTGCCCCTAATCAGGCTCTCAGCGGGCTAACACCAGTTATCTCCCTCCTGGTCCAACAAGGTCTTCTGGTTACTGTCAACTCTCCATAAAACACTTCCATTCTTCCTGTTCAAAAAACAAATGGCACATACAGGTTGGACCAGGACCTCCAAGCTATCAGTTAAATAGTCCTTCTAATTCATCCTGTAGTGCACAACCCACGTACCCTTTGGTTTCTAACTTTCTGTCTACTAACCAATCTTTTTTTCACCATTCCCTTACATTCCTCCTCACAGCCTTTCTTTACCTTTACCTGAACAGACCCCGACATTTGCCAGTCCCAACAACTGACCTGGACTGTCCTGCCTTAGGGATTCAGAGATAGACCCCACTCTCCCAGCAAGGCCTTTGCCCATGATTTGCTCTCTTCCCACCCACCTTTTTCCTACCTCAAACAATATGTAAATGATTTCCTTCTCTGAAGCCACTCTTATGAATCCTCCATATAGGATTCTCTCGTACTCTTCCAACATTTAGACATAAAGGGCTACTGTGTGTCTCCATCCAAGGCTCTAATGTCCTCTCCATTTGTCATGTATCTGGGCATCATCCTACACAGACCCACCTGAACCCTTCCTCATGCTCATGTCTGATTAATTCCTCAGGTTTCTACTCCTATCACAAATGATAATTTCTGTCCTTTCTTGTAGGGTAGGATACTTCTATCTCTGGGTTCCTAGCTTTGCTAGCCTTACCGAGCCCCTATATAAACTTACAAAAAGGAACCCTGATGATTCTCTAGATTGTAAGGATTTTCCTTACCCTTACTTCCAGACCCTAAAAGAAGCTGTGAAACTGCTCCATCTTTGGCTTTGCCTATGTACTGTGTAGCATGGTGGTTGAGTGGTTGCTATTCTGGCCCAGGGACCAAGCCCTTGCCCAGTTATTTTCCTGCCCAAACAACTCAATCCCACTGTCTTAGGTTGGCTATGAGCAGCTGCCACTGCAGTCTTAATGCTTACAGAAGCTCTAAACATTACCAAACTTGTGCCACTCATGCTGTGTTCCTCTTGTTACCTTCAGGGTCTCATATCCTCATCACATCTCTCTTATCTCCTAGCTTCTGCTTCCATCTTATGGTTATATGCACCCTTCACAAACACCTACAGTAACTGTTGCCTCAGGCCCTGACTTTGAGCTTGCTTCTCCTCTCATACCCACTCTGTCTCCTGAGATGCCAGATATCATTTTACTACCTGTCTCTCATGCACGTGATGACCTAACAATAATGATCACATGTGGTTTATTGATGGGAATTACTATAAGGCTTCCCACACAGGGTATGCACTTGTTTCTCACAATGCTGTTATAAAAGCTGCATCCCTGTCCTTATCCACTACCTCCCAAGGGGCTCAACTGTCTGTTGTGACAGTGCTCTTATCCTGGCCAAAGGCTCACAGGTTAACATCTACACAGATTCATAGCATACATTTCTCACACTTTACAACTTTGCTGCCATGTGGGCAGAGAGAGAATTCATCAGTCCTTGGGGGTTCAGGCAGCTTTTCTGCCAACAAGGGTAGCTGAATTTCATTGTAGATGACACCAAGGACTTTCAAATCCCATGACCATTGGAAATGGTTGAGCAGATAAAATGGCAGAGGAGATAGTCTCTCCTACCATGCTACAAAAGGCAAATTCCTTGTCCTTTCCTGCTGCACTCCTGCCTACTCTTCCAGAGTATCAACAGCACCAGACCTATACCACAAAGGATAGGTGGTCCCCAGATGAAGGAAGGGTCTTCCACGCCACCTCTGAGGCTCACACTGTTCTTTCATTTCTTCTTGATAAGTTTGGTGTAGGCTTTAGAACCCTGATCCCTCCACTTAACCCTCTTATTTGCTTTTCTTCTTGGAAGACTCTCCTCAAGATGATTACACCTCGATGCCCTGCCTTCCAGGTGACTACACCTCAGGGTTCTTCGAGGTCCCCTTTTTTATGCATGTACCAGGCATGAGGTTTCTCCCCAACCCAGGACTAGTAGACTGACTTCGCCCATATGCTGTGGGTATGAAAGTTAAGATATCTCTTGGTTGGGGTTCATGCCTTCACTGGGTGAGTAGAGATTTTTCTTGCCAGTTCAGGAAAAGGCTCAGCAATCACTAATTCTCTCCTAACTGATATATCCCCCAATTTGGTCTCCCCACCTCCATTCAATCAGATAATGGCTCAGATCTTGTTAGATTACTCAGGAGGTGTCTGGGTCACTTGGTATACAATGGAGCCTTTACATACCACACCCTTTTCAATCATCCAGTAAGAGAGAAATAACTGAGGGTCTCCTTAAGGCCTGTCTCACTAACTAATACTTTAGCCTTACCAGAACTGAGTTTCCTTCCTCCCAATTGCTCTCCTCAGAATTCATGCCACTCCTAGAGGACCTACTGGGTATAGTCCATTTTTTAAAAAGAGAATAAAAAATAAAAAATAAGTAAAAATGATGCTAGATTTCAAAACAAGATGATTGAAAATTAACAATGACTGTTATATATATATTTCTTCAAAGTAGTTGTTCCAATTACCAGATACAGGCATACAAAACTGATCAACAATTAATCATCAACTGTTCTTTTCAATAAAAATTAGTAGTACCATTATTTTAGCATATATATATATATATGTATATATATATATATATATATATATATATATATTCCTTCCTTTTGTATTTCTTTTCTCCTGTCTCCTATTTGAGCTTTTGTGCAGCCACAGCTTTCTCCTCAGGCCAACCCTGAGCTCTTTTTCATTTGTACAGAGGCTCACAGCTATTACTTTGCCTTACATCTCAGAGAAGACTTGGGACTTAGACTTGAACTGTTAGGACTTTGGCAACTCTTAGAGATGAATAAATGCCTTTTGCATAAAGCAATGTACAAGAGTCTTTGGGGACAAAGGGCAGAATGTTATGGTTTGTGTCTGGATGTCTTCCCAAAATCTCATGTAGTCATGCGGGGAAAGGCTTTTCAGGGGTGGCTGAATCAAGTTTGTGATTGATTCATGGCCCATTGTTTGGGTTAAGGGTGTGAATCCTGCACCTGCCAGAGGGTGGTAGCCTGCATACAGCATAAAGGACAGAAAAAGGTTTGTCTCTCCGCCAAGTTGTTGCATTTGCTGCCTTCCACTTGCCTGAACTGCTGCCCTCTGCCGTGTGCCACCCTATCTTGGACCAGCCAATTATGAACTGAAATCTCAACAAACTGTGAGTGGAATAAATCTTTCCTTGAGTGTTGGGTGTGTTGTGTCAAGAATGAAAAAAGTTAACCAAGACAACTTCTAAGTGCTTTGTATATGAAAAGCAATTGAGATGCAGAATGTACGCATATCAACTCACCACAATGAATGTAGCCATTATATAATGCAAACGTATACTAATAACTATTTTTTTAAAAATCAATTGTAGGAGATAATCACTAACAGTTCTGTACCTATTTTACAAATAAAGTAAGTGGGACATAATATGATTAGTTTAATTCTTCAAGGTCATAATCAGTGAATGACAGATCCAAAATAAGAACTCAGAAGCCTGCCTCTGGCACCATGCTTCTTAAGTACTCTGCAACTCTGAGACAACATGACACTCACCTTGTGTGTCCTGATACTCAAGTATACATATTCTGATCTTAAATATCTTACTGGTACGTGCTTGTGATACTTAATAATTACATTCAATTTGGAGAATTGGTATATCATTTACATCATTTTATTTTCTTTTTACTTTTCCTTCCTGGGCTTTCTCCTTTTCCCCACTCCTTATTCCCCTTGTTCCTAAGTTCGCAGATGTAAATGGGAGGGATCTACTTCCATTTTGAAATTTTCAATACTTCTGTGATACTCAAAAACTGTTTTACCTTCCAACTTTTTTAGTTGAGTAATCTCTAATAAAGAGCCTTTGAATAAATGTCTAGGCCTACCTGGCTAGAATTTAGATAATATAAAATTCTTTATATGTAACTGAACCCAGGATTTAGATAGAAAGAGAAACCTTATAGTATAAAAACACTGCAAATTTTAACTTATTTTTCTTTACAAGTGACAACACAGATTTTGATTTATTTTGAAGTAAAATAGATTATGTACTACATGTTATCAAGAAAAATATACCTTTATACCTCACCATGGCCAAAGCCTTCACTCTATGGAGTGCTTGATATGCACCTTCCAGGTTGTATTTTCTTATCAATAATGAATACTTCGATGGACCATTTAATCAGTTCATGAACACCTGCATTTTGGCCATGATAATTTAATACACAGTGTGACAAGGAAGTGAAAATAATGCTGCATTCTGTGGTATTGCCCTGCTGCCCAGACAACGTGCTGCATGGAGAGTGTAGATAGCACAGGCTGTCCATGCTAGGACGCTACAGACCTGCCCTCCTCTGGGCCCACCAGGAAGAGTGATGCTGCGTGACCGTGAATGTGAAGGTTAGATAGAACCCATGTCTATGTGGGTAAAGTTTAGGCTCTTTCCAGGGAATTGTTTGTTTTACAGAGGTTTAAATTATGTGCTACTTTAATCTTTCAAATATTGGTAATAGTTATCTAATAATTCCTGGAGAATTAAATAAACCTCTGTTGAGGATTTTCTGCTTATTTATTTACTTTAAATTCAGCTTACATTTGGTTTGAAATGGAAGTGTGACACTTAGCCTAAGGGCATATGAATTTAATTACAACCTTCATACAGGCTGGGAATTTTTAAGTTGCAATAGGTTTTGAATAATGAGTAAGCTTTGGAGTGTTTTTCACCATTCATGACCTGAGAAAATATCATTGTATTAATTAATGGTGTTAGGCGGAATTACTAACAAAACTAATTTGATGTTTGTGTTAACCAACATCAAATCAGGAAATAGAAATTATACCACTGATTAAAAGGAAAAATTTAGCATAGAATCATGAAACAACTGAACATGGTAATTAATGTACATAATTGATGTAAATGATTTTTGGCTTAATGTTTATAGAAAACATGAATATATATATATATATATATATATGAGAATTTATATTATTTGGATATTAACTAGAGACATATTAAGCCATGTTAAAATAGTAAATTCAATATTATACAGACATTGTTTTGTGTAATACACAAACATGATAATTATGTTTTGAATTTTTAAGTACTTTTTTTAATTTAGTTTTTTTGAGAGAGGATCTTGCTACATAGTTCAGGCTTGACTTGAGCTCACTATGTAGCCCAAGGTGGTCTCAAACTCCTGGTGATGCTCTTGCCTTAGCCTCCCAAGAATTTTAGGTTTGCACCACCATGTCCAGATAAATTTTCATCTATTTCTACATTTCTATATTTTTACTGCTTAAATGCATACATAGAAACTTGTTAATAAATCTTAACACACATTTTCACACAATTTGTAGAATTCATGAGTGAAAATAGAATTTGATCTTTCCTATAAAATCACTAAACTTCATGTTTAAATGATGGATTCTTGAGAAAAAGGAGGGCTACAAGGAATGCCAACATTTTGGCCCTAACCTTCTAAGGTCAATTAAGACTCAGGACATATGAGAACTTGTACTGTAA
>NW_004524864.1:1423129-1425213 GCF_000260255.1 Octodon degus
AGGAAAAAAAATAAATGATGGATTCTTTTTCATTAATATACTGTATTATGCTAACCTTGCTTTTTGTGTACTTTTAAAACATTTTTGATGCTAAAAGCTCTAATTAATCTTTGCTTTTTATTTTAAAGTGCTTATAAAGTAGAGTACTATATTGTCTTTTTTTTCAGAGATAATACTGAACTTGATCTTTCTCAAATCTAGGTCCTTTTGAAAGAATAGATGGCTAAGATGTGCTTTTAACATATCATCAATTTATGTTTCCTGGAAAGTCTCAAAGATAATGAACACATATAGAGATGTTGTTTCTTTAGAGAAACAGAAAATATGAATAATAAGTTCATTTGTCTTCAAATTCATTATTTCACAAATATTATTAGAATGATTTTGCTTAATACACTTAGATAAAAAGAAAAAAGTAATGTCTAAAGTACATGCTTATAGATTTAATTATGCCTAGATTAAATAATATCATGTAAAGAAGTCTCAATGAACTGTATTCTTTTCTGATATCAAGTAATGGACTAGTACTTAAACACAAAGATTGGTACAATAATTGTTTATATTACTTTGGTGGTATAGGTTTAGGCTCAAACTATTGATGGATAGTCCTTTTATTATACTTTATGGGAAAAATAAAATTTTTGGTAATATTATGTTACATTTTCAGTAATATTATGATAAAATATAGTTGTGATAGTAGTATAGTTCTCACATCATCTCTCTTTCTCAGCTACATATGCACCACTGTAACACGCAACCCTGAGTACTTTTGTCCTGCTTAAGAAAAGTCCCCCAATGATTTAATCTTTCTAAGAAAATTATCCGGTCTTCACACAGACCTTTAGTATATTATCTTAGTTAATACTAATTTTATTTTACAATAGTTTAGACTAACAAATGGAAAATTTGAAATTCTCCAGTGGGCTATACAATTACAGGTACAAATTTCAGTCTTAGAACGTAACCCTGTCCCTGACTGTAAATGAGTTCAGAAGACTCAGTTAATTGCCCTCAACTGAGCCTTCCAAGTTCAAAGAGGAAATAAAAGCCAGCATTTATGCAAATCATGGGTGTGTCCTAGTATGTTGGTCACTGTTTGCAGAACTTGAGGACTACTTTCCACTAAGAATTATTAAATAACTTTACAGGAACTTTTAATGCAAAACTTCTGCCTTAGTTACTTTTGTTGCTACTGAGGCAAAATATCTGACACCCAAAGTTAAAGGAGAAAAGGATTATTTAATTCATTAATTCATAGTTTATAAAGGTTCCTGTCCAGAATTGGCTAGCATCCAGGCAGGGTGGATGGCAGACAGGCAACAAAGAGGAGAAACAGTTTGTGGCAGGTACAAGGTGGCAAAGCAAGCAAGAGATGACCATGGCTCTTCCCACCCTGTCTTAGTCCCTCATTGAGGGGACAAATACCATACCCGATGCTCAAGCTTAAGGAAGGAAAGATTTATTTAGCTCACAGTTACTGGAGGTTTCATAGTTTAAAGCAGCCTGAAGTACATAGCAAGACCTTGAGACACTGCTGTCCCAAGCTACAAGGTCTAGAAGAGAGGCTGGGTGCAGCTGTGTCCAGGATGATCAGCTCCATACCTCCAAGAGAGGCCACCAGGCCTGGGGGCAGGGGGTAGGGTGGCACATGCTGTCAGTTTAATGGTTCTCACCTCTCTGGCCCTGCCCCTTGGGCCCCGCCCTGGCCCTCTGGCCCTGCCCCTCAAGCCACTTGTTGCTCCTACAGCCACATCTGCCCCATAACTTACATGAGGCTTTAGGGGACAGCTAGACACAAAGCATAACATACCCCTTGTGTCGTACCTAGGTTAGTTAGGTTGGTTAGTGCTCCCACCCATAATCCTAGTGCTCTTGATCCTAGCATTGCACTATCCACCATCATACACTATAGATCCAGCTACCTCTGCAAAAGCCCCACCTATGCCTGCAGGGGGCTTTAGATGTCCAGTTGGACCTGAGCCATAGCAACCTCTATGCTCTCTCCCCATGTTTAGTCAAAGCTAAAGAGAACAAATAGAATTTGATTTTTATTTTAAATGGCAAATCATTCAGACTGGAGCATA
>NW_004524864.1:1425618-1426511 GCF_000260255.1 Octodon degus
TTTTTTTTTCCAAAATAATGTCTCAAGCACATCCTTCATGACTTGAATAGGGAAATTTAGAGTTCTTCAAGTGACACCAATTGACCCTGCAGGAAAGGATTTACCCAGGTAGCAAGTCTCAACAGAACAGTGGAATTTCAAGGGGTTCATCTTTGGATCATGTTTTTTTAAGTGAAAATACATTTTTTCACATTCTCTTGACCATGGGATAGCACTTTTTTGTTTGTTTGCTTGTTTTTAATCTCTGGGTTTCTAGCCAAATGCATGATTGTAAACTAAGATTTCTTAAATAGCCTACAAACAATAGGAGGGAAGGCAAAACTTCTACCAAAGAAATAGAAATGAAGAAAGCTTCATTTTTTAATTCTCCCTCATCCTCTTTCCTTCTGTGTGCTTGGTCTCCTATTGTACTTTTAACAAGCTGCATTGACAAATTGAATGATTTCTCAATGTGCTTCTTTGTGTCTTCATCTTTTTACTGTTGATTACTATGGTTTTCTGTCATTCAAGATAAAACAAAATTGCCTTGTACATTTTCTTCAGACTGTAGTTGCCACTTTGCATTAGTTGAGTGATGGGATTAAAATCCCTGACCAGGCATTTCACAGCTCTTTCTTTATGGTACAGTCTTACCAGGAGGACAGCACATCCAACAGTGTGAAGAAAAATCTGTTTTCATGGGTTGAAAACATCTTATTCTTTTTATGTATAAGCATTATTCTACATACAGTGTATCAAACAGATTTCTATCTATGTCTGTGGCATCAAAATTTCCTGGTATGATAGCTAGAAACAAAAGATATAGACTCTTTAGGGAACATTAATATGAAGAAGATTAAGAATCATTCTTTTAGGAGCCAGGAAGATGGCTCAGTAGGATAAGCACTTGACTG
>NW_004524864.1:1427657-1431871 GCF_000260255.1 Octodon degus
GCTCAGATTAACAGATATGTAAAATTGGGCATATGGTTGCATATTACTCCTTGTTTTTCAGAAACCTTAAATTTTTGCTCTTGTCCCTCTTGTTTTTCTTTTTAAAAATTTATTTTGAAGAGAGTATAACAATAATTGATATGACATTAGAAATGTTACACATTTCGAAGACCAAGATGACAAGTATTCAAGCATGATTTTTGTATTACACATTGCTGTCCTAGATGTAGTTGCTTAGATCGCAGATATCAGCATATAGAGTTGGTCAAGGTGAAAATTCTACACATCAACTGTTATTTTCAAAAGACTGATGGAGATTTTCTGTACAATCACCTCAGCCAACCTGTATATATATATATTTGCATGTTTTTCCTCCTTCCTTTTTTCCTATCTTTTCTCCTTTCTTTCCTCTTCATTGGTTAATCTTAAGTTCAGTTTCTGTCTGTTTTACTGTATGCGTTTTATCTTTCAGGTCTTATTACTTCTTTCAGGTTCTAACACTAGGGAGAATATACAATATTTAGACATGTGGGTCTGATTTATTTCATTTATGAGTATAGCCTCTAGTTGCATCCACTTATCTATGAAGACTTCTAGTTTGTCTTTCTTTATAACTGAGTAATACTCCATTGCATAAAAATACCACATCATTTCATCCATTCCTCAGGTGATGGGCATTTTGGTTGTTTCCCAGATTTGGCTATGACAAATTGTGCAGTTATAAACATGGGTGCACATATTTCATTGTGGTATATTTTTAGTTCTTTTGGGAAAATACACAGAAAGGGAATAGTTGGATTGCATGGGTTTCCAGTCTTAGTTTTTTAAGAAATCTCTACATTGATTTCCATAGTGGTTGCACCAGTCTACATTCCCACCAGCAGTGGAGAGGTGTTCCTTTTTCCCTACAGCCTCTCCAACATTTGTTGTTGGTTGATTTCTTTATGATAGCCATTCTTTCTGGGGTGAGATGTTATCTCAGTATTATTTTAATTTGAATTGTAAGGATGATTTAGTGATGTGGAGTACTTTTTCATATATTTATTTGCCTCTTTAATTTCATCCTCTGAGAAGTGTGTATTCATCTCAGATGTCCATTTTTGAATTGTGTCTTTAAATTTTGGGACTCAAAACTTTTTTAGTTCTTTATGTACTCTAGATAGAAGACCTTTGTCTGAGTGATTGTTGGTTAAGATTTTTTTTCCAAATTTGTGGATTGTCTTCTCACCTTGTTGGTGATTTCATTTATTGTGTAGAAACTTGTCAATAAGGAGAGGTCCCAGTTGTTCAGTCTTTCAAGTATTTCCCGGGCACTTTGATTTTTGTTCATGAACTGTCTGCCTATCCCTATGTCTTCAAGATTTCCACCTACTTTCTCTTCCAGTAGATTTAGTGTTTCTGTTTTAATGTTTAGATATTTAATCTATTTTGTTTTTAATTTAGTGCTTGGTGACAGACCTGGGTCTAGTTTTAGTTTTTGGCATGTGGAGGGCCAGTTTTTCTGGTACCATTTGTTAAGGAGTCTATCTTTCTTCCAGTGAACATGTTTTGTCCCTTTGTCAAAGATAAGATGGCTGAGTGTGTTTGTAGTTGTATCTGTATCTTCTAATATGTTTCATTGATCCTTAAGTCTGTTTTTTTGCCAATACCATGCTGATTTTATCACACTAATTTTGTAGTATTATTTCAAGTCAGGGATTGTAATGCCTCCTGCCTTGCCTTTGTTGCCCAATATAGCCTTGCTATTGTAGGCCTTTTCTGGTTCCAAATACATTTTAGGAATGATTTCCTAAATTTTTGAGGTATGTTGGTGGTATTTTGATAGGGATTGCATTAAATCTGTATAACAATTTTGGAAATATGGTCATTTTCACAATGTTGGTTCTTCTTATCCAGGAATGTGGATTATCTTCCATTTTATAAAAATATCTTCTACCTTTCTCAGAGTACTGTAATTTTTATTGTATAGATCTTTTGCTTACTTATTTAGATTAATTCCTTTATCTAATTTCTCTCTGTGTGTTTGTTATCTGTATAGAGGAATGCTATTGATTTTGGGGTATTTACTTTGTAACGTGCTACTGAATTTGTTTATAATTTCCAGTTTTATTGCACTATTGTCAGATAATACTTGTGAGATAATTTAAATTTCCTTGTGCTTACTTAAATATGTTTTATGTGCTGAAATAGAAAGTAAAGAAATTAAAATGGAAATAACAGTCAAGAGTCAGGAAAAATTTATTTCTTGTAGCTTTTAGTTCTTTTTGGCAATTCCATTTACTTTCTGAATCACAGTTTTCTGAATCATAGTTTTCAGAAACATTTTTATCCATGAGGTGGATCCACTTCTGTTTCCTTCAGTTTTGCCAGTAATTACCAGCGATCTTAGAAGCAAAGAAAAACTCTTAGTATTTAAGGTTTCCTTCTAATTGTTCTCAGACATTTTTAAAAGGATTTTGAAGAAAACATAGAATATATAGTTATTAAGTATGGTAAGTACACGATCATAAATATGTGACTTTACTTTAAGATGAAATTTTTCTTTAGGCTTTATAAATTTCATATTCCTCTGCATTCAAAAATATTTCTACAAGAAATTTGGCAATAAAATGTATCAACAGGAGCTTTGGAAATTGGGTATTAAATATTTCTTTTATGCTAACTTTGTGGGAAAAGTGTCTTTGTTTCACTGAGCCTCTAAATACATTGGTAATATGCACTGCTTAATGGCTCAAGGAGGCATCATGATGATACACGTGAGGGTGTGACAGTAATTAAACAACCCATGTGCTCAGCCAATGTATTGATCCCTTGAGTGGCTCTGCAGAGTCTACAGAACTGGTTCTAAGAGAAAGAGAATCTCCATTCATGCAATGTGTTGTTGAGGTTCCTGTTACACTCAGTGCAAACAGAGTCTGCTGAGTACTGGATTTAACATAATTTTGTTTCAGAAAAGAATTCCACTCTGTGTTCCTCTGTGACTTTCTGCTGTTGCTTATTTACTATCGACACTATTAATTCATACATTTGAGCTGAGCTAGTGTCCTCTGTACTTGTTCTGGGTGGGCATTTGGTTTCTTCCATATGTTTCTGCATTTGATTCTTTACTGCATATGCTATTAATTCAGGGATTTCTTTTTTCATTTCCAATCAGAGTTCCTCTATACCTTTGTGCAGCTGTTTCTTTATTTCAGAAGCCATTGATTCATTAATTTCAGCTGTGTGATTCCCAATTTGTTGTGTGTTAGTGTCCTCTGCACTTGTTATGGGGGGACTTGGGTTCTGAGATTACATTTTGCTCCTTCTCGTTGGCATTTTGTGTAGCACTGTCTTCTGACCTTTGTTGTAGGTCTTTGGTGCAGTTATAAACTTAGCACCTACTGAAGTTCAGGTTCAGATCTACAAAGTTTAGATTTATCCAGCTGTGCCTGGCTTGGGTCTCGCTGCTGTGCTCAGCTCCTTCCTGCTGCCACCCTTGGGAGTGATCCTGTTGTGCCCCTCTGGCAAGATGTTCTGCTTCTGGAGTAGCTGGGTGGTTCTGTCTCCTACTCTCTCTGCAGGGATTGCAGCTGCATGGTTCCACTTCAGGCATGTATGCCAGGCCTGAACTGAGTCTGGAGGGGACAAGGTAGAGCAGGGGTGAGAGGCAGCTCTCCCACACACTCACCAGGCCTGGGCTAGGACTGGATCTGAGAGTCTCCAGAAAGTGCTAGAAATTCCCACACGGCAGGCGGGGTGAGGAGGGTGCTGCGGAGTGGTGGGGTGGACCCCAAGGGGGTAGAAGAGGGTCTCACCTGCACTGTGCCTGGGCTGGGACCAGCAGGTCCTGCCAGCCCAGGGTAGCAGGAAGCTCTCCCACACTTAACATAATTTTGGTTTCAAGCAAGAAGGAATCATGTGACTCATCACAACTGTGGATAAGAACAGAATCCAAAGAATGTCAGAGGCAGTGTTTGGGCTGATGGTAAGGATGTGGTGAGTACGTTTCTTCATTTCTTTTCCTATTGGTCTGAAGCAGAGGGTGCAGCAGTGGCAGTAGACAGGGCTTCTTCCTGCTTTTCTGTTTTTCTTGGTGACATTTCTTCATGCAGCCACTGGGGCCTGAATAGTTAATCTCATTTCCTCCCTTAGCCATCATTCTGGAAAACCTTGAATTTTCCTCAAGTAGGTCATTATAAAATGCATACTACTTTCTTAATCTTTTATCATTTTTT
>NW_004524864.1:1432823-1435490 GCF_000260255.1 Octodon degus
AAATGGAATAAATATTCTGAAACAAATGATTGTTTTTCATTCACTTGAAACATTCAAGCCAATTGCACACAAGACAAAAATATTATTACAGTACAACCAAATCTCAGAAGAAATCGATGCCAAGGAAATCCCTGACATACATGTGAGAACTTAAAATATACAAACCTAGTTAATTCAATTGAGTGCATACGATACAAAGAGCAATGCTCTGAGATTTGAGCGACAGACAAATAAGTCCAGGAAATAACAGTTTATTGGAGCAGAGACTTTGGAACAGGAGCCACCATGGGAGCCAATTCCAGAGTAAGAAAACCTGAACTGTAATTGGCAAAGGGCTAGAGACTCACTGTAGATAAATTTGAGTGTTAAAAACTCCAAGGAGGTACAGTCAGAAAGAAGCTCTCATGGTCTTGTAGGAGTTTCCTGTGGGAGTTTGACCTGATCCTCCCAGTAATAAGTAGAGAAAAATTCCTTTCCTGATTCTAGTAGGGATAAAAAAAGGAAAAGTATTTTTGAAACACCACAGAGACCTTATTCTTAACAGAGGTCTGCTTTAGAAAAGCACCGGAATACCAAAACCTAATCAGCTGTGGTATTATTAGAGCCTAATGACCCACGTTAAGGGAAATACATAACTCTAGTCTGCTCTATCTTTGAACATAAGGAAAAATTTCATCTATAGCCTGGACTAGCCACTCTCTCCCAGGTAAGGGGAGAGGAAACAAAAACCCTTTAGGACATTACAGTGCCGAGGCATAGGCTCTCTTTGGAAGAGGCCTGATCGTACTTTCATGTGTCCACACTTCATGTGAATATTGCTACATCTCTAATGATAGCAGCTCCTTCACCCGGTACATCATTTGTAGCTACCAAGACACAATTTATGAGGCCTATCAAAAGGCAAAAAATACCACCTGAAGAAACAGAGCAACTATCACAACCAGATATGGCAAGAAGTGTATTGGTAAGCCCAGGTAGGTAAGCTATGACCTCACAACCACAAGTATGGCTACAATCAAACAAAAAAACCTCAAAATAGAAAAGGAGATGTGTCATTGGAAATTTGGAGAAACTGAAACTCTTATGCATTGTTGATAGGAATATATTTAAAGTGGTACCAGCACTGTGGAAAAATAGTGTAGTGATTCAAAAAAGAAAAAAAAAAAAAAAAATAGAACTATTATATGATCGAGAGCTACTGTATGATCCATAGTTCTACCTTACCCCTAGAACTACTCATTTCTGGATATGTACTCGTAAGTATTGAAGGCAGGGTCTATTAGGGTTTGAATATGACTCTCCAAAATTCCAATTAAAATTTACCCTCCTCCCCCATTGTGGTAATAATAAGGGCTGAGGTCTTTGGGGGAAGGGATTAAGTCTTGAGAAATATGCTCTGATGAATAGATTAGTACCTTAAATAAAAGTTGGAAATAATATGCATCTTTTTGGCTTCTCTCTTCCGCCATGTGAGGACACAGTTTTTATTTTTTCAGACATTCAGTCCTTCTGAGGCAGGAGATTAGGGTGCGGCAGGCTGGCTGGAAAATAGCATGTAACCTGTCAATTACAAGGACAGGATGTGGCCTGTCAATCGTGAACAGGGGCAGAACTACTTCTCAGGACAGGATCTGAGAGAGTATAAAAGATGGTGGCCATTGGCTTCCACAGCACTATGATCTTCCTGTGTATAGGATGAACCTTCACTTTTCTCTCTCTTTTATTTATTTATTTATTTTTCTTTCACTTTAAAGACACATTTTGGGCTGGTGAGATGGCTCAGTGGTCTAAAGCACCTACTTAGAACAACCTTAGCAGAGCACAGGGACCTCGGTTCAATCCCCCAGCACCACAAGCCAGCCAGCCCCGCCCCTTGGTGGGCTGAGCTGGCCACACACACACACACACACACACACACACTCACACACACACAAATAAATAAATAAATAAAAATTTTTTTAAAAAGATACGTTTCCCTCTTCATCAATTGTTCCAGCCAATTCTTTGGAAAAAAAGAGCCTGGAAACACAATACACTGTGCCAAGAACTGACAGTGGATGAGCCAGAGTCAAGAGGTGGTAAGGGCCAAAATGAGAGCCTGGATGGAGTGTGGAGGCTGCACAGGCCCCCTGGCCGGGCTCTGGAACCAAGGAGGCCTCAGTCCGGTCTCACACTGGGGAGCATGCACTGGGCTCCACGACTGCACTCCGATGGAAAGGGACCCAGAGTGTCTGAGCTTGGTGCTGAGGTAGCACAGTCAAAGGAGGCACCAGGGCAAGTGCTGGCGGGGCCTTGTGCCCCCATGCGTTGACCAGTGGCAAAATCGCTCACAGAGCGCCTGGGAAAAGGCAAAGTGTGGGTCTGATCTCTGCCAGGTGATCCTCTGTGCCACCACGCCTTTGGGGTCAAGGATGATGGAGCCACGTGCTGCTGCTGTCCCTGCTGGGCAATGCTGGTCTGATCTACCTAGTTGGTGTTGAGCTTCTTCCTAGCGCCCATGCATCGTTGCTAGGTCTGCAGTTCAGAGGGGCAGAGTCAGCTCCAGCTGGGACGGGCACTAGGCACTCCTTGATACCAGGAACCGGTCCCTGCAGTACCCGCCCTGTCTGAGGGGTGCCCTTGCATGGCTTGCCGTTTCCCCTCGTGCCCTCCCTGTCTTAGAGAAGG
>NW_004524864.1:1435745-1474160 GCF_000260255.1 Octodon degus
TGCTCTGGCGTCGCGCAGCCCTTAACCCGCACCGAGTGTTGCTGGACACAGCGCCTCGCAGCCGGGTTGGACAGAGCAGAAAGACACCTAGCAAGAAGTTGAGCAGGGACGGGCTGAGCGCGGCTGCCACTCACCGGCGGTGCCGGGGTCAGGGTCCGCGGCGTCGGGAGGCTGCGTCCCAGGGAGCTGTCTGGCAGCACATCCAGTCCCCACTGGTGCACACGCCTCTGCTTTCTCTCCTTGCCCACCCCGCTGAGCCCCATGCCAGGTGCTTCCGATCAGCCTGCTGGGATGCATCTAGAGGGGCCCTTTCCCTGCTCTTTGCTTCCATCCCTTTTCCAATCCAGCAGTTCCACTTCTGGAGAGCTTAACTTTCTGCCAGGCTTCCTTTCTTTGGCCAGCAGATGGAGTAACTGTACTCCAAATAGCCCACCTGTCCGACGTATTTTTATGAACACAGTCATAAGTTTAGGTTAATGGACATCTTTTGGGTCTGTTTTGGCGTTTTCTCCACGGATAGTGCAGAGTTTATTGGTTGGAAGCCATATTTTCATGTCTCCAAAGTTAGTCTCCGGCTGACACTTCAGTTCTTCCCCAGTCATAGACAATGAGATTCACTCTTCCCACTACAAGGTTTTGGCTTCTGGCCGGGATGAGGAATAGAGTATTTGAGTACCTGCTTTTCACTGCGTCCTAAGATTAGCACCAGGCAATGTCCCAGGTGAGTCTGCGGGAGGTGTCACGAGCCTGCCTTGTGTTACTCCTGCGGGTTCAGCTGAGGTATAGTTAGTGTGGGTGTTTAAGCTTTCCCAGCTTATGTAGGTGCAGCAACAGGTGTTCAAGTGACTCTTGTGGTCACTTTTGAGGTTGTGTGCTTCATTTTGTCACTGGGTTTTCTAACGTTCAGGAGCCATTTTGCTCATTTGTGCCTGTCATGCAGTGTTTAGTGCGCTATCGTTGTGCCTGTGCCAACAGCTCCTTGTTGCTGTGAATCCTGTGGCTTCTTCTGAATTTTAGATTTTATGGAGTGGGTGTGGCCTGCTTGACGGTGGTTCTAAGTGACACTGTATCATGATGCTGGGCCCTTTTACTACGAAGGAGATGGGTGTAAGAAGAGAAACTATTGAACACCTGTATGTTAGTGTTGTTGATATAAATTCAACACCCATAATACCCTATTACTTTGAACCAAATTTTTTCCATAGTCCTTTGACCACTGTATTTGTTGATTTATTGCAATCTGAGGGCATGAAGAATGGGATTTTTAAAATTCAATGTTATTCTTGTATTCTTGTGAATAGAAATGGATTGCAGGGCTTCTCACTTTTTCAGCTTATGAATAAAAGTTAAGGCCTTCACTTTTAAAGAAATGGATTAGATACATGAAATTTCCATTGCTCTAAAAAAACTACCAAAGCATTGATGGGGTGAGTGTAAAAGCTATTGTTTCCCAAACAGCTGGAGGGAGGCCTGGGCAGACTCCACCCTGATTTACTGTTTCTCATGTGGCTAACGTGAAGCCTCTGGGGCTCCACAGGTCTCTGGAGTGTCCTTGTTGTAACAGCAACTTCCTGATGTACCTCAGTACATTCTGGTGTAACAAGATTATAGTCATATTAGCAATTTTCCTACCATAAGCAGCTATATTCTATGAAGTTGGCATTGCTTTTGTTTGAATTATCATCCGGACAAGGAGCCACCTTGGGTGAGAACAGGGAGAGAAAAAGATGCAGTGACTGGGATTTGGGATGTGTCTGTTCATTTATGTTCTTAACTTAATCATCATTTCACTACAGAGGCACTTAGTGACTCTTTAAACTATGTTAGATTTAACAATATCTGTGTTTCCTCTGGCTAATTTTCTGTATGTATGTTACAAGTCATGATAAAAAAGGACTAGATGGGAATCATTAGTAGGATACTAGATAAAAGACAATGTATGTAGTGCCTTTTATTTCATTTTTTGTTTAAATTTTTTTAATTGTATTTTTTTGCCATAATTTTATTGAGAAACAAATAGCAGTGAGACAGTTTCAAATCAAATTGGTAGGACAGCTTCAATAATTAGCACATTGCATACATTCTTCCTAGTGGTTAATTGCTGTACAAGATGTGTACATGATATCCTATTTACAAACACTATTAGAACAAAGGTTCTACAATCTGAGGTACAGGATCTCAGCATAAACCCTGAGGGGATTTCACTGACCTTATCAGACCCAAAAGCTACAACTCTTGTTGCATAGGTCCTGCTTTACCTTGGTCTTAACCATCCAGCAGAAAAGTATAAAAACAAAGTAGAAGAAGTAAAGCCATGGTTTACGTTGAGCTGTAGGGGACTCAGGTCAACAATTTCTGACATTGCCAGTGAAGCGGAAGACCCAATACTATTATGGATTTCTGGACTTTTTTTAGAATATTTTGCTGAGTTAACACACCTATAATATTCAAATAACGAAACTAAACAAGAAAAGGCGATACAGATGAATGTCCATTTTGTATCTGTGTATTCAAAATGGTTAGGATATATAGTTGCATTCTCTTAATGAATAGAAGAATAGAGGGATTTGTTCTAATAGTGTTTGTAGTGCCTTTTAAAGTGAACTGTTTTTTTTAAATGGAATCGTGCTCTTGACAATGAACTCCGATTTCAAACTGTTATTTTTGCTCACCCAACACTGATGTCTTCTGAGTGCTACCACCACTCTTCTAACATATTTTTATTTTCCATCATAATGTCACTTTGCATTTCAGACATATATACAGTTATCATTTATTGGTATTAAATGAAATTGTAAAAATTTAATAAGCATTATTTTGTCTTATAGCTACAATACTGTGAGAGGGTAGCTTCAGTTTCTGATTTTTAAATGCTAGCAAACACCAGCCTGTTCTGTTGTATTGAGTTGATGGCTGAGAAGAAACATCACTAAGAAAAAGGAAGTTCATTTGTTTCTTTAGGTACATTTTCTTAAAAGGGACTTATCAATTTAGGGGAATTTTCAATCTTATGTTCCTCTTTTTTTTTTTTTTTTTCCAGTACACTTGATCTCTGAGATTGTCTATTTCTTTCTTTTCTTTATTAGTGTATGCTTGTAGTACAGAATGGTGATTTTCATTTGGGGTATAGCTATATATATAACCTTGATCATCTCAGTCACGTAATCCCTTTCCCCTTTCATGTCTCCTCTTTTATCCCCATCTCTAAGAATCTGCTTCTAGTCTCTATACTTTCTCTTTATTAGTTTACTTACTTACACTTTAGATTTCTCACATAAGGGAAAAATACATCATTCAACTTTCTTAGACTGACTTGTTTTGCTTAGCAAAATGGTCTTGATTTTCCATCTCCAACTGTCTGAAGAACCTTCGGATGGCTGGAACAGTGGTTGCGCTATTTTTTCTCTCCATCTCTGTTGTATGAAGACTCTAGTTTTCCTGCACCCTCACGAACTTTTCAGTTTTGGTTTTGTAGGAGATGCCATCCTAAGCCAAAGAAGTTCTAAGGTAGTATCTAATTCACCTTAGAAATAGGAGAGACTGAGGCAGAATGTTTTAGTGATAGGGGGACACCTGGGTTGGGTCACCCCATCTGGCTCTGCCTGAATTGCCCTGTTCTTCACTCCTTCCCCTGCCTTGTTAAAAATTCACAGACATGAAAGGGATAAGGGAGGAAACAGAATCAATTAAAGGAAGTAGAGTTGAAGCATGTGTCTGTAAGTAGCCGTAAGGCTCAAAGTCTGAGCTCTGACCTCATTCCATGATGGTCCACCAAATCTCTCCCTGCTGGGCACAGCATGCCAGAGAGGTCACCATGGCAACCAGGGAACCTATGTATGCAAAAGGGAAACAAAGAAATATGTGTGCTCCCAATTTTGTAAGGGGGTGAGCACATAGTGGGGGCTGGCAATAATTAATAAAGACTCTGTTGTTCCTATACACAGTCTCCCATGGACAATAATCTGGTGGCTACAGTTTGAATTTCTCTAATGATCATAAGCCTTTTCAGGTATTGTACATCTTTATTGGAGGACTAATGAGTCAAGTCTTTTGCCCACTTTTTAATTGGCATGTTTATTTTGTAACGTTATAGAAGTTATTTGTGTATTCTGCGCATCAATACCTTCTTGAATATAATTTGAAAATATATCCTCTCTTTTTATGTGTTGTACTTTCATTCTTTTGAGAATGATCTGTGATGCCCAGAAGTTTTTAATTTATTATGGTCCAATTTATGTATTTTTCTCTATTTCTTATGCTTTTGGTATATCTAAGAATCATTGCCAAGTCTCATGTCTTGGAAATTTTCCTGCTATGTTTTTTTAAAGAGTTTTATAGTTTTGAATCCTAAGTTTAGGTCTTTAAACATTTTAATTTTTCCTTTTTTGTGTATAGGATATGGTAATGGTTCAGCTTGATTCTTTCATATGTTAGTATCCACCTTTCCCAATACTGTGTGGAAAAGAATATTATTTCCATCATGTTATATGGCCTTAGCACACTTGTCTACACATAGGTCTCGTTCATCCTTGCCAGAGCTCAGCTGAGCTGTGGCCGCTTCTCCCACTGCCCAAGGACATAGGTGAACAGAGGACAACTTCAGGGATTGGTGAGTCCTGTACTCCTCCACCTTCAACAGAGCACAGCTGAGCTGCGGCCACTTCTCCTACCATCAAAGAAGTCAGGTGGTCCCAGAACAGCTACCAGAACCTGGTGAGCACTGCCCCACCCTCTCCCCCTACCATCACCCAAGCTTAGCTGTGACCACTCTCCCACTGTCTCATGTCCTCAGCTCTGCTGAGCTGCTGCTGCCTGTTCCACCAGTTGCGGGAGCCTTGGTGAGCCCTACCCTGTCTCTCTCCACCAATGAGAGAGTCTTTCAGAGCTTTGGCCAGCCCTCATCATCATCGGAGCCTCCTTGAGCTAAGGCTTGTGCACCCCCCACCCCTGCACGCTGAGGTGGAAAGCACACTGAGCCCCACACAGAGGGAGCTTTGGTGAGCCTATCCCACCTTTCCACTCTCATGGGAGCCTTGCTCACCTGATCCCTGACCCCCTAACATCACTGCACAGTCAGAGTGAACATTGGGAGCTTCAAAAATGTCTAAAAGGAAGGAGTGAAAGGCAATCTAAGGCCTCCAGCTCACCCAAAACAAGTCCAGGAGACAAAATCATAGAAGAATTTGGAAGTCATACACCTGCAATTTCTGAAATGATAGCAACTAAGATGAAGAAACTCCATCAGGCTATGGAGGAAATCAGATTAGAAATAATCGCGCAGGTAAAAAAGGAAATGACAAGAATCATGAAAGAATTGCTCTGTACATCTAAAGAAGACATAGATTTAAAAAAAAACAAAGGGAAACAGGAACGTGATGGAAACATTAAATGAACAATACAGGAAAGAACTAAAATGCAAGAAACAGATTAAAACAGTTATCCAGGACATTAAGAATTCCATTGAGAGCTGGAAAAACTACTTGAACAAAGCAGAAGATAGAATTTTAGACCCAGAAGAGAGCACTGCAGCTACTGAATATGAAAGAAATATGTCTTTAAAATAATAAGGAACCAGGAAATAACAAGGTCATAGCTAGAAGATGATGCAAAAAAAATACAAAACTAATATGTATCAATGAAACAGTTGTAGTTAACACAAATAACATAAGAAGACTGCAGAAGTAATAGCAGAAAATCTCCAAAGCATGGGAAAAGAATCTGATATACAGTTAAATGAGGCATGTGGATTTCCAGATAGCCACAATCAAAATAAATACACACTTAGACATATAATAATCAAGATCCCAGAAGTTTAGCAAAAGAACAAAATATTAAAAACTGTTAGAGAGAAGAAATAGATCACCTATAATGAAAACCCCATTGGAATCACAGAGGATTTCTCAACATAGACTATCAAGTCAAGAAGAGCTCACAGTGACACATTTCAGGTCCTGAAACAAAACAACTTCCAACACAGATTGATGTATGCTGCCAACTATCTATCAAATTTAATGGAGAAATAAGATACTTCCACGACAAAGAACAACTGAAGAGATTCATGAAAACAAAACCAACCTTACAATGAGTACTGATGGATACTTTAGAAAGAGACAAAAATGACTACAACTTCAAGACCAGTAACAAAAAAGAGCCACAAAGCAGAACAACCAGTTAAACAGAGGGGAAAAATAGGTACCCTACAGTAGCAAAATAACATGACAAAGATAAGCCAATATATACCAGTCATCACCACCAGTGTTAAGGATCTCAATTCACCAATCAGAAGAAGCAAACTGACAGTGGATCAAGGAACAAAATCTAGCAATATGCTGCATACAAGAAACACATATAATTAAAAAAGAAATTCATAGACTGAAAGCCAATAGATGGAAAACAATACTTCATGCTACAGGAACCCAGAAAAAAAGCAGAGGTAGGTATTCTGGTTGCTGACAATGCCAACTTCAAACCAAGAGTAACTGAAAGAGATAAAGAAGGTCACCACATATTTGTTAGGTGGAAACAGCAAGAGAAATAGATAACAATTATAAATATATATGCATCCAATGTAGGAGCACCCAACTGTATAAGAGAAATTTTAACAGACATAAAAAATAAAATAAGCAATAACACAATTGTACTGGGTGACTGTTATAGTTTGTGTCTAGTTGTGTCCCCAAAGCCTCATGCAAACATGGGGTAAACTTCTAGAGTTTGTGATTAACTAACAATCCACTGGGATTATGGATGTGAGTGCTGCTGGGACTATGGGTATGAGTGCTGCTGCGACTATGGGTGTGAGTGCTATCCACAGCCTGGGGCGGGTAGCCTGAATGCAACACAAGGGAGACAGACTTGCTCTCCACTGCCATTGTTGCTGCTACTCTCCCCTTTTGTTCTTGCTGTTTTGCTGTTTTCCACCACCACCATGAAAGGTTGCCCTCTGCCATGTGCCACTCTGCCTTGGAGCCATCTGAGTATGGACTGAAACCTCCAGTAACTGTGAGCAAAATAAGTCTTCCCTTCCTTCATTTTGGGTATTTGTTTCAGCAATGAGAGAAGAGTAACTGAGATAGTGACTTTAACACACCATTGGCACAAAGAGATAGATCAACTATGCAAAAATTAAGCAAAGCAATAACAGAACTAAAAGAGCATGCTTAAGTAAATGCAAAGGAATTGAAATTATCCCATGCATGGTATCAGATCATAGTGCAATTTAACTGGAAATGATTGACAAAAGAAAGAACAGAAACACCATAAACACAGGGAAACTAAATAACACCTTCCTGAGCAATCAATCAATCAATCAATGAGTAACAGGTGAAATTAAAGAATAATTTAAACAATATTTATAATCAAATGAAAATTCAGATACAACTTACCGGAACCTGTAATGAAATGAAAGCTGTTTTTAGAGAGAAATTTATATTGGTAAATTCTCACACTAGGAAAACAGAACTAGCCCAAATAAACAATGTTATGCTGCACCTCCAAATCCTAGAAAAAGAAGATCAAATCAAGTGCAAAGCCCCCAAAAGGCAGGAAATTATAAAGATCAGAGAAGAAATAAATGTAATGAAGACAAAGCAATATAAAGAATTAATGAATCAAAGAGATGGTTCTCTGAAAGGATAAATAAAATTGATGAACTCCTAGTCAATTCCATCATGAAAATGAAAGAAAAAACCAAATTCAAGCAATAAGGAATGAAAAGGATGAAGCTACTAGAGATCCTGTGGAAATTTTGAACTTCATCAATCCCTACTTCAAAAATCTTCACTCTTATAACATGGAAAACATAGGAGAAATGGATAGATTCCTAGATACATATGAACTACCAAATCCAAATCAAAAAGATATAAAAATTCTGAATAACCCAACATCAGTTAATGAAATTGAAAATGTAATGAAAACTTGTGAGCAAAGAAAAACCCAGTTCCTAAGGGATTCACAGATGAATTCTAAAAGAAATTTATAGAACATTTAAACCCAATATTCCTCAAACTCTTCAAAGAAATTGAAAAGGATTAAATTCTCCCAATGAGTGTTGGACTTTGTCAAAACATTTTTTCTTTATATATTGATGGTCATGTGATTTTTGGTTTTGGCTTTGTTGATATGATGTATTACATTTATATATTTGCAAATGTTGAACTGTCCTTGCATGCCTGGCATGAATCCTACTTGGTTGTGGTATATAATCTTCTTGATGATTTGCTGATTCAATTTGCTAGTACTTAATTGAGGATTTTTGCATCTATGTTAATTAGAGAGAATACCCTGTAGTTCTCTTTTTTGGTTGATTTTTTCTTTGGTTTTGGTATCAGTATAATACTTATCTCCAAAAATGTGATTTTTATCATTATTGATAAAATCCCTACAGAGGATTGGAATACATGACCTTGACCTCAAGCTGATAAAAGCTATCTATAACAAACTAACAACCAACATCATTCTAACTGGAGAAAAACTGAAAGCCTTCACTTTAAAATCAGTAACAAGACAAGGATATCCACTATCGCCACTCCTTTTCAATATAGCTCTGGAAAAATTACACAGAACCATGAGGCAAGAGAGAGAAATAAAAGGAATAAGAATTGGAAAGGAACAAATTATATTATTAAGCACAGATGACATTATACTCTACATGGAAGACCCCAAAAACTCCATCAAGAGACCCATAGAACTAATAAACAATTTCAATAGCATATCAGGATATAAAATCAATAGCATTCATCTACACAAACAACAAACTCATTGTGAGAGAGATTAGAGAAAAAACACCCTTAATATTAGCATCCAAAATATGAAATTCTTAGGAATTAATCTAACAAAGGAAGTAAAAGATCTATACAGTGAAAATTACAATATCTGAAAAAGAGATTCAAGAGGATTTCAGAAAATTAAAAGATATTTTTTGCTCCTCGATAGGAAGAACTAACATGTTGAAAATGGCTATACTCCCAAAATTGTAATGCAATTTTAATGTAATCCCTATCAAAATGCCACCAGAATACCTCACAGATATGAGAAAACATTCCTAAAATTCATTTCGAACCAAAAAAGACCTAGCAAAGGCAATCCAGGGCAACAAGGACAAGGCAGAAAGCAATACAATCCCTAACTTCAAATTATACTACAAGTCTACTGCGATAAAATGGGCATGGTACTGACAAAAAAAGCAGACATGAGGATCAATGGAACAGATTAGAAGATTCAGACACAATTAAAAACAGACTTAGCCACCTTATCTTTGACAAAGGGGGCAAACACATTCACTGCAAGTAACATAGCCTCTTTAACAAGTGGCACTGGATAAAATAGCTTTCTACAAGGCAAAAACTAAAACTAAATCCAGGTCCATCACCATACACTGAAATAAAGTAAGAATGGATTAAAGATCTAAACATTAAATCAGAAACACTAAATCTACTGGAAGAGAAAGTAGGTAGATTTCTTAAAGACAGAGGTAGGCAGAAAGTTTATGAATAAAAAACTTCATGGGAAATACTTCAAAGAATCAACTACTGGGATCTTGTCTCATTGAAAAGGGTTTGTACACCCAAAGAAATCACCAATAGAGTGAAAACACAACCCACAAGTTGGGTAAAAATCTTAATAGACACTCAGATGAAAGACTTCTATCTAGAGTATATAAAAAACTAAAAAATAACTTGGCCTCCCAAATTCAAAGACCTAGTCCAAAACTGAGCATCTGAAATGAATACACACTTCTCAGAGGAAGAAATACAAATGGTAAATAAATACATGAAAAAATGTTCCACAGCACTGGCAGTTTGAGAAACACAAATTAAAAAACAACACTAAGCTTGCATTTCACTCCAGAAAGAGTGGCTATCATCAAGAAATCAATTAAGAACAGATGCTGGAGGAGCTCTGTGGTAAAAGCAGCCCTTCTCCACTGTTGGCAGGAGTACAGACTGGTACAGCCTTTATGGAAATCAGGGTGGACAGTCCTCAGAAAAATAGGATTAGAAATCCCATTGAACACATCTATTCCCCTCCTGGGTATTTTTCCAGGACAATTGAAATCATCATACTACAGTGATATATGCACACCCATGTAGATAGCAGCACAATTTGTCACAGCTAAATCTTGGAAACAACCCAAACACCTCATGAATAAAATGATGTGGCATTTTTAGATAGTGGAACATTACTCAGTTATAAAGAGAGATAAAAGTGCAGCATTTATAAGTTAATAGATGCAACTACAGGCTATACTCTTAAGTAAAATTAATCAGATCCACATGTGTAAATATTGTATTTTCTCCTTGGTGTTCGAACCTGAAAGAGTGTGCAAAATTCGAAAGGTACAATATATGCAGTAAAAGGGAAAGAAACTGAGCAAAGGAGTAAACAGTTAGGATGAGTATAAGGAGAAAAGAAAGGAAACGAAAGGAAGGGAAAATATCACACACACACACACACACACACACACATAGGATAGCTAAGGTGATTGTATTATTAATTTCTGTAGGATTTTTGATGGTAGCAGTTAATGCCTAAAATTTTCACTTTGTCCAATTTTATATGCTTATATCTGATAATCTGAGTAAGTACATTGAAGACAGTAATATGCAACATAATAGCCAGTATTAAATACTTATCATCTTGGGTTTTTTTGAAATTGTATATCATTTCTAATACCTTATCTATTTTTTCTATTCTCATCAAAATAAAAAAGAACTAGGCTACTAGTATTAAACTAGCTTCCTTCAAGGTTAAGTCATTAATTATAATCCCCAAGATAACTTGGTAATATTTTTGAAATCTTTCACATTTATACATATGTACATATTATATATGTATACATCACACACATATGTAATTTATGTACATGTACATATGTATTTAAATGATAACCTTTTTTTGCAGTACAGGGGATTGGACTTGGGACCATGTGCTTGCTTATGCTTCTGGGCTATATTCCAGGCCCTTAGACATATAAATGCATATATGTATTTAATGTATATGTGTAATGTACATATGCAATGTATATACACACATATATACACTATATTTGTGTGTAAGTACAACGCAAATTCTTTTCAATGATCTATTTAAGTGTAAAAGAATGAAGCTTATTTGGAGTAAGATGAAAGCACTGGATAGACACAGAGACATAATGTTCATCTATAGATTGTCTAAAGAGACTCACTTTAAATAAAAACCACAATGGTTAGGAAGCAAAAAGGACTGCAAAACAGATCCCATGAACATTGTAAAGAAAAGCGAGCAGGTGGCTATGGCTATATCATTGTCAGATGAATAGGCTTAACTGGAAAAGCTTATAAGAAAAAATAAAAGGTACACTTTATACTGACACAACAAAATAGGATAACAATAAACAGCTGAGTAGCTACCGTTATTTCTGAGCCACCAGGGATGTGCAAACATTAGCCACATTCCTCTTGGCGTAAACTAGAAGCCCTTTTCTGCAGTTAGAACCAAGCACCATAACCAGGTGATTTATTTGTACAGGTGTTTTTAGTAGTGTTTTCTTAAGTCACAGACATCTCGATCCACCATGGCCCACTAGGTGGCGCCATTGTGCACACAGCAGAACCCAGCACTGCCGCGGACTGGCCCTTTGCCTCAGGCTCTGGATCCTCAGCGCTCTGCACAGTGTGCACCGGCTTCGGGCTTCGGAGAGACTGGAAGGGGGCGAGTGGTGTAACAGACAGCACGCGAGGGTCCTTGGGGAGGCTAAGAACAGCACCTGATCCCGAGGAGGACCCGGTTCAGAGCGCTGAGAACCGCAGCAGCAGGGCTACAGGAGTGAGCTGCCTCCGTGTGCAGAGCCGCCCCGGGGAGATTCCAGAAGGCGGAGTCAGGGCTCCCCCACTCCTTTACCAGCTGAGGCGCTTTGCCCCCAGGACGTCCGGAGCTTTGCCCACTCTCCCTTGGGGCCCAAGCTGCCCGGAGCTCCCTAGAGAGTGAGGGCTGGGGAGGGTGGAGGAGGAAGAAGGCTGATGGACAGCCAGAGGGCTTCTGGTCGCCAGCCAGGCTGGAGGTTTGCGGAGGGGAATGTGTGGAGGCCGCTGCGGGATCTGCGGTGCAAACAGGTGTTGAGAACAAAAAAATCCAAAAAAAGAAATGCCAACGTATATTTTCGTTCGGCTTTCTTGTATTGCTGTGATAACATATCCCCAAATACATGAAAGGACAACTGACAGTTGAAGAGGGGAGTTCTAAAGAAAGTTGAAGAATTAGAAGAATTCGTTTAACGACAGAGTAACGGAATGAGAATCGATAAGAAAATATAGGACTGGAATAATATTATAAACCAATTACAGCTATCTGGCGCGCGCGCGCGCACACACACACACACACACACACACACACTTCACAATACACACTCTTCTCAGGTACGTGGTGAACATTCTCCACGATGCATCATGTATGAGCCCACAAAATAAGTCTTACTAAATTTTAAATATTTGAAATTTATGAGTATCTTTTGCAATCGTGAGGGAATGAAATCAGAAATCAATAACAAGTATAGCTAGAAAATTTATAAGCATGTGGATGTTCACCTTTTGTACATATCCAGTCTTCAAACAAAAATGACAAGGGAATAATCATTAGTGGAGTTGCAAGTGTTATAATTTATGGTGTTGGATGAAAGTAATGCTAAGAAAGCCCATAATTGTAAAAAACATATCTTAAATTACATATTCTCATCTCAGTAGCCTAATTTTACACCTCAGAAAAGCTTTTTAAAAATAGAGCAAAATATGTCATCTTTCTAAGCTCAGAAGAGGAGAGAATTCCCCTGAGAAGTCACTACATTCGCTAACCATAAAAGACAACGTATATGAAGCTAATTATATTAAAGTTCAAAGTCTCTAATCTTACTGTCTCAGCCTGATAGCATCTGGACCCGGGGAGAGGAGTGGTACCTTTCTTCTCCTGGGATCAAAAGATGTGGACATCTCTGAGCAATGTTCTAGCCTCACGGTGAAAGTAACCGGCAAATGATGGCCAGACTCAGAAATAGGTAATAAAAAGACAGATAGAGATAGCCGAAGAAACTAGTGGATGGCTGGGGAGATAGCTGAGCAGCACAGTGCCTGACTGGCAAGGATAAGGTTGTGAGTTTGATTCCTGGTACTAAAAACGAACACAAAGCAAAAAACTAACTACATCCATGGATTTGGCCAAATGCAGGAGTGACTGAAGATGCTTTTCAGATCATCAGTAATCCCGAAAATTCTGTCTTCAGTGCTCCCACTTTGCGGTTTCAGAAACAAAAGATGAAATAGCGCAGCGTCACAAAACTGAAACTAGGCATTCTAAATATCGTAGTTCTTCTACTGCATTTCTCTTCAAAAGCTAATTCCTTTTTGAGTATTTCATGTCTCCCTGAGAAACAACACTTCCAATTGAAAAGTTGTAAACTGGTGATCTGTGAATGGAATTCAGCTGAAGACATTTCCAAACTATGTTGAAATCACTATTTTACAACATATGAAGAGCTTCAAAATATCCAAAGTTGTCACATGAAAAGCTGGGTTCCTTGAAATGTTGGAATATCTGCCATTTTTCTGGGATATGAGTCTACAAGTCTTCTTAGCAGCAATTTACAAAATTTATTTCTGGAGTAAAACAGGATCTTGATATTTCTCTCTCTCTCTCTATCTCTCTGTCTGTCTCTCTCTCTCTGTCAATATCCTAATTTCAATGATTAATGATGTTAATTTAATTTTTGAATAAATATTCCAAGTTAATGAATATGTTAATTTAATTTGAATATGCCATTTTAATTTGTAAAATTAATGAATATGCCAATTTAATCTGTAAATCTTTATTTATTTTACTATGTATAAATTTGGTTCGGAGGTCTTTTAATCAAGCTCTATCTTGAAAATGTTTCACATCCTGGAGAGAGGTTTCAAGACCACCTTAGTAGAACACTGCAGGAGTTTTGCATACACACTGAAGGAAGAAGAGTTAAGGCTCAATCCCAGCACCTTGGCAACTCTGCTTATTCATCTCCTAATTCATTTGTGTGCTTGTTACATGCATTCACTGTGCTGTGTTACAGGAGATGTAAAATACACACATTCTCTGGGAATGCTAAAACATTTCAGACCAGCCTTTAGCCATTCAGTAACTCATTCCTCAAAACTTTATTTTTTAAATGTATTTGGTGCAGGATCTCACTACACACCTTGGACTTGTGATGATCTTCAGCCTCCCTAGTGTAGCTAAGCATGCCCGGGGGTGGGGGTGCTGGCTGGTGCAGGATATGGTGCTGGAAATGAATCCCAGTCCCCATGCTTACCTACCTCCAATTGCCTAAGCAGGCCCTTAGTCCACTGAGCTATCTCGCCAGTCCTCAAAACATTCTTAGGATACTTCAACACAAATCCAAACCCAGACAACTGCTGCTAAAAGGAAAATCCTAAAGACACATTAAAACACAAATTCTAAAACAAAGAAGAACCATATATAGTTCTATCAAAATTTATTTTAAATATATTTGAGTTGATTTCCAAGGAAAACATATACACTTAGAAAAATATCTAGTTGATATCTTCACCAAAGAAATGTTGCTGAATATATTGTCACGAAGTGAAGCAAGCTTGTAATTATCAAGTACTGAATTTGACTTTAATCCTTCTGGTGGTGAGACCTGAAAGTAAAGCATGATTATTTATATTGACTTGGCTATCAAAATCATGGGTACAGAAGTGGTTTCGGTATAGCACTATTTCTCTGATGTTCAAAATGTATTTTGCCATATCGAGTTGCCTGTAAGTCAGATATGCTGCATCACAGACAAATTTTTACTTGCATGAAGCATTTCACCAAACCAGAGGTGATTGCTCTGTAAATCAGAATAAATTTGAATAGTTGCTGTTTTTAAAGTTGTGGATTAAAGGGTGTGTGTGTGTGTGTGTGTGTGTGTGTGTGTGTGTGTGAAAGTATACAGCTCTGAATAAGGAAGACCTATACCAGGGATAGCCAGGGAAGTTTATTTACAATGTGGAGGATTTTATCACACAGAATACAGCAATGTTGACTTTGCATGTTTGCAAGGTCACTATCTGAATCTTTTACCTTCACTCAGCTAGCTTTTTTATTTGGTCTCCAGGAGTAAGATTGAGTAAACATGTGCTTTGCAAGGAAGCTGTCCAAGTATAAATTTTATCCTGTCACTCACCAAATTGAAATCTTAAAAGTACTGGAATCCCGCAGCACGTTCAGCTGCTTCATCTCTAAAATGAAAATTTAACCGTGTCAACTTAGTCATTTTTGGATGAGATTTAAAAATATATTTTTAAGCATTCAGCACATGCTCAAAAATAACAAGTGCCATGTAAGTGGTGTTTTTATTTCATGCTATGGCTATCTATCTCTCTATATATGATTATTTTTCCATGTCATATTTTGTTTCCACAGTTGTTGCTGTCTGAGATATGGTTAATTTCAACTCTTCACAGTACTCAGTTACTGTGATATTGTGAGAAAAATATAATTGGTCTTCATCCCAGTTATATCACAGAAATTCCTGAAATGCTTTTCATCTTCTGAGTGATAAAGTTGATAAGAGAACTTTTTGCTGTATTTTTGCTTTGATATTGATTTTTGATACAGAGCTTCTGAAACTGTTACATTTACTTAAGAGACAAGATGAAAAGAATATCTGTTTTTGTTCATGGGCTCTGTTCAACTACGCCCTCGAATTTGTACTAATAAGATGCACCTGGACCCCAGGATACTGCAGGAGCAGAACTGTTTGTGGGAGGAACATTCCATCTGACTTTCAGTCCTATCCTCCAGGGAATAAGAAGGCCTGAATATGAATTAATTACTAATCATCACTGGCTTAATCAAACTCAATGATTAGAGAATCTCTTCCATAAATACCCTAATCAGGGTATTCAGAGGGCTTCTGGATTGTTGAACAACATCCATACTCCAGGGGAACACTTTACACCAACTCCGTAGCAACAGAAACTTTTTGCTTGCAATATTTCATCTTTCTCTGTGTGTCTCTTCATCTCATTATTCATTTGTATTATTATAATAAATGGATGATAGTAAGCAAACTATTTTTCTTGAAATCAATCATTTATTCTTGCAAATTAATTGTCTAGCCCAAGGAGAGGTCATTGAAACCTCCAGCTTATAGCCAAGTTACAAGTCTGCATATGAAATTTACATATAAAATGGGGATAAACCTTTAAGATCCTTAAAATACAGAGTTTTTCGCCAACCCCAGATAGCTTGCAGCAGAATTTAATTGTCATTTGACATCCAGCTGGTGTCCAGAGAGAACTGATCCTTAGTGTAGAAAAAAATCCACATGCAAACAGAAGGGTGTTGAGGAAAATGGTTTGTAACTAACATCAAGCATGAGATTTTCTAGAATGGTACTGGTTCATGGAAATGTGTGGAATAGAAGTGATGGATGTGTATAGGATAAGGAACCTTTCATTGCTGAATGACTACCTCTTAATTCATGGTATTAAACTGCAGCTGTCCTAAGGTCAGTTTTTTTGTTTTTTGTTTTTTTTGGGGGGCGGAACTGGGGATTGAACTCAGACCCTTGCGCTTGCCAGGGAAGCACTTATTCCACTGAGCCATCTCCCCAGCCCCTGAGGTCAGTTTTTAAAGATGAAAGTTCCCAGTGAAAGTTAGAAATGATGATAGGTTTAAGTCCTGAGAAAGTGGCTCATAAGATACATGAGGAGATGAAAAATATTGAATACACACATTAATATATAGTCTGTTGACTATTGTTAGCTAAAACAAAAGTAGAAGAAAAAGCTGGATCAGCTATTGATGCTGAAACAAGCTCTGATTTCAGGTGGCATGGCACCAAGACCACCTACAGGAAGGACACTTACTTGGTGTTAGCTGTGGTCTCTGCTGACCAAGGAGATAGGGGCTGTTGGCCAGGAGCAAAACCAAGAAACTATTGAAACCAGATGGTATAGTGTACAAAATTGCATCATCTTTAGATTTTTTTCAAAAGATTTCTGATAAATTTCAGTACAATAAGTTGTGAATGTGACTGGTTCAGGGACAGCACATTGATTTTAAATTCTATAGTTGAATATGTATTTGAGGGTAGAGAATCCACAGTTTACTATCAATTAATCAGAAGTGGTTACTATTGAGGTACTTTGGAGGTTATTCTTGAGCAAGCAAGCATCCTGGAGCACTGAATAAAAGCCCTGTAAGGTGTGTTTTCCTCAAGGACTCTCTGTGAACGTCAAGTGCAAAAGCCCTGTATGAAACAACTGATGTGCTTCATATTCAGGTTATACACATGCTAAGTATTTGCACGAGCCAAGTTATGATAAATGCTATAGTTAAGAGATCCCCTTTGGTATACTCACTGCATGTTGTCTTATTGCTGTGAAATCAAACAAAAATCTAAGACTTAATGGATTTGCTGTCTTGGTTTCCAGTGTGGGCCTTGATTCTGGGACAGGCACTTTGGAGGTCATCGCAGAGGGAGTACTCAAGCTGATGCATGGGAATACGTAGTCGCCATACTAATTTAATTGATGCCACACTAGATGTTGGAATGCAAGCACTAACTTTCTCTTTGTGCATAGTCCTATTCTGCTTGTGGGAAAAATAAACAGATGGCTCCAAGAGACTAAGCATAGATTACTGAGGCTTAAAATGAATTTGTGACAAAATTCAGCATCCTCTGTTCATATAAAATCTCAACAATTTGAGTATAGAGGACAATTTTCTAACCTAATCAAGGCCACTGATCAACAGAATTACTGACTCATGAGCTGTTTTTAGGGCCGACTCTAGATTTTCAGAGCTATATAACTCTGAGATAACATACTCATATAAATAGTGGTTCTTGGGCCAGCAAGATAGCTCAGCGGACTAAGCGCTTATTTAGGTAAGTGCAGGGACCAGGGTTCAATCCGTGGCATTACATGCTGGGCTGGCTCTGCTCTCCGGCATCCTTAGCCAGGGATGGAGTTCAGGTGTGGTGACACATGCCTGTAATCCCAGCACTGGGAAGACAGAAAACAGGAGGA
This sequence comes from Octodon degus, assembly GCF_000260255.1. Taxonomy (NCBI): domain Eukaryota; kingdom Metazoa; phylum Chordata; class Mammalia; order Rodentia; family Octodontidae; genus Octodon; species Octodon degus. The sequence continues at coordinate 1,453,796 of NW_004524864.1, forward strand.
TCACTAGGAGTTGGAGCTTCATAGTGAGACCCTACACACACACACACACACACACACACACACACAAGTATTGGCTCTTTTCATTCTATGGGTTTTTTCTCTGATACAAAGAATGGCTAAATTGTCATGGTCACACAGGATGATTGATTTTGGCCTCCAAAAGTCATTCTCTTAAGAGTTAAGTTATTAAAGATGATTTTTATGAATTGATTATCAGTTTTCTGGGATTGGTTTACTAATGTGATTTAAATGTATCTATGATTCCATTTCATCCGTCAGCATGGTTTTGGTGGCCTATGGCATGATGTGGCAATAAAGACAGTATAGTCCAATGGAACATTTCTAATCAAGCAAATAGGAAAGACAAGGTTCTGGGTGATTATGTATTTGACACTTTTGGGCATTTATACATGGACTCAGAAGGACTGGAGTCCTGAAATTGGAATTGCGATATATGGAAATTTAATTAAGCTAAAATTGATTCAGCTTGATTTAATTAAGCTAAAATATTTAAACCCTAAATTCTGTGGAGCCCTTTCTTTGCTGGTAGAAATTGCTTTTCCGCCACTGCCTGTGGTATTAACCTGACTTTGTCTGAAGAAACTGTAATGGCATCCACTGGGCAGTAGAGCTCTGTCTACTGAAAGGAAGTTTGAACTCGAGTCACAAAACCAAACTCATGACCCACCCCCCTCCTTAATCTCCATGGTTTAACCAGTTTACAGACACAGAAACCCTTCAGAAAAGCTGAGTCCATTGAGGAAAGCTCCTGGCTAATTAGCAGGGTTTATACAGCCAATTTTTCTTCTGCCATTTTCCGAACAGACTTATGAGTATTTATGTTGGTGACTCCATTTGAAAACATTAAATAATCAGACTTCGGGGGATAAATGATCATTGACTGAATTTACACTGATATTAAGAGACCCAAAACATCACTTATTGAAGGAAGGGTTTGTGGAGGTCAAGAGATCGATGTTAGATAGATATTAGTTTAGACCTCACTCTCACAGTAGCTATGTTGAATTCCTATGCCTGGAAGAGGCTCTGTATTGATTCTGTGATCTGAGAAGAGAGAACAGTTATAGTAGGAAAGATCAGTTGGAAACCACAAGAACTACCTTTCCTAAGGAAAATCGATAGCAATGCTGCGCGCTTAGAGGCAATTAGTAATATTATGAAAGTCTTCAGATAAGGGGGGGTGATTTCCCACAGATCTTCATTCAGTTCATGTATCTGTATAGAAAAGTGATGGATTTTGGAGACAGTATGGCTAAATAGAGGAGAAGCCTTATTTAGAGCTGCTTAAATTCAACTAAAACATAGGAAATTGGAAGAAAGGGGAGGGAAAACATCCTGAAACTAAAATCAGTCTGACACAACAGACTGATACATCAAACCAAGTATAGATAAGAGACTTAATAAAATGGCCAGCTACCACGAATTATGGTTGTATATATTATGGAATATAGTATAATGTTACAGTGATGCATATTTATAATGTAGAGTGATTAAATAAAGGTAATTAACATATTAATCACTTCAAATCCTTAATATTCTGTGAAAGCAATGGAAAGCTACCCTTTTTAAATGTACATTATTATTAAATATACTCATCGAGAATTCTTTATGTGTTTTGAGTGTTATTTAAGATGAGAGTGCAATGATTTTAATGATTACACGCATCTACAACTTGGGGCTATGTGGGACTTTACAACGTCCAGGGAACTTGAAGACATTATCTGGGCAGGGGTTCTTAAAACAAAGTCATTTTTAATGTTTACAAGTAGAGTTGTACCCTAAATAATGCATTGATCCCTTTTAAAAACTCTATATTTCTGTACATAATAAGAATAAAATAACTGCATTACAGAAAAACATTTGTAAAAATAATTACCCATATTTCTGCTATTTAGTGAAACCATTCTGTTCAGAATTTTCTTTTCTTCCCCCCCATTATTTTATTGAGAAACAAATATCAATGAGACAGTTTCAAACCAAATTGGTAAGATAGTTTCAGTAATTCACACATTGCATACATTCTTCCTAGTGGTTAATTGCTATACAAGATGCGGACATGATATCCTATTTACAAACACCACCAGAACAAATCCCTCTATTCATTAAGAGAATGTAACTATATATCTATCCTAACCACTTTGAATACACAGATACAAAATGGACATTCATCTGTATACGGTTTTTTGTTAAGTTCCGTTATTTGAATATTATAGGTGTGTTAACTCAGCAAACAGAATTTTCTTTTCAACATAAATAAATATCAAATATGTTTTACATTTTTACTATTATAGAAGATATAATGTTATTATATATTTTTAACAGGCAGGAATTATAGTTTGAGCATTCTTTCATATACATAAGTATTCTTTGTTATTTTTAAATTTTTGCACAGCATTTAATCATATAGTAGAAATATATGTATCCAACTAAGTCTGTAATTTTTCAGTTAAGTAGCTTTTACATTATCTAAAATATCTTTCTGATAAATATTCTTGCTGTTATGTCACACACACCAAGAACTACTCCTTTAACAACCTCTCTTCTTCCCCAAAAATAAACACTTCAAAGAGCATTGTATGAATTAGGTAGCAGTTTTTGTTAAGCATTGTCAACTGCTTCCAAAGATTAAACTAACCAATTTATATTGTCATTAGCAATCTTTCTGGTCAGACATTTCCCAGTATTTTCCCCTAGAAATTATTTTACATTCTAATTTCAGTTATATATTTATGTTGACATGTGATTAAAATTAAAAAATTGAGAACAAACTCCAAAAGATAATTTTTATATTGATAGTATAAAGTGTTGAGTCATTACAGACTAAAGTATCTATCTTTTAGGGGGTATTTTATCCTTTTTAAATAATTTCATAGTACCTCTATAATTATGTGAAATAACCAGTATTTCTCTTCAAATGAAGAAAATGAAATTATATTGAAAAGCCAAACAAGACACAGATACTCGATTATTGTTTTCAGTTTATGCTATTGCAGTTAACAAAGATGAGTGGAACATTCATATAATACCAATAATAAAGTCGGTGATGGGCAGGCCAGAGAGCTTGGTGGACTAAAGTGAGTTCTTAGCAGAGTGCACCACCGGGCCTGCCCTGCGGGCCCCAGCCCCAGGCTGCGCTGAGACAGAGATTGAGACTGGGACCTTGTGGCGCGCATCTGTAATCTCAGCGCTTGGGAGGCTGAAAACAGGAGAATCACTACGAGTCCGATCTGTGTAGAGAGATCCTGTAGACTCTGAACTAAATACGAAAGAAAGAGAAAGAAAGAAAGAAAGAAAGAAAGAAAGAAAGAAAGAAAGAAAGAAAGAAGGAAAGAAAGAAAAGTTGGTGACATAGTGTTTTCCTTTGTGATAAGCATCATTACTATTTAATGTACCATTCAGGTTTACTGTGAACCTCGACCTGTTTTAAGGTAATTTTGATGCACTAATTTACTGTATAATTAAGTCTAACTAAATTTTAACTTAATCCAAAACAGCTACTTAGCCACTGGGTGGCGGAAATGAAACTCGGCCTACTGGGCTGTCCTCTTCTGCCTCTTAGCAGCTGCACTTTCCGTTTATATATCCCATGGCACCGTCATAAGACATGACTTTCTGGCATGACTCAAGGTAGATTGTTGTTATTAATAGCAGAATATTAGAGTTTGTAGAGAGTAGCTAGAGCTGGAAGTCAGTCACATGTGCAAGACTAAAACAAAGCCAGCCCAGGGAACAGAGGAGCTATGTAAACCAGCAGTTCCAGATTGCAAACAGGCTGCAGGCAAAGGGGTTGAAATCGACATTGACCTCCTGAGGGTATAAATAAATACTGTTCTTTCCTCCCATCCAGAGAGAGGGCTCTGCCTGACCTCTGCTTTCATTTCTTATCTTTATTTCTTCGGCACCTCACCATTTTTTTCCCTAGGAACATTTGTTGCGCTGGTTCACTGTTAATGGGACCCAAATAGGGACCCAGGAACTGGAAAACAGTGTGGGTTCAGGGGCGCTTGTCACTGCGTGTTCAGCATGGGGAAGTTCGTTGACAGTATCAATATTCAGCACAGGTGTGCATCAGTATTGGCATTTCAGCAGGTGTAAAACTTGGGGGAAAATGTCACCAGGGTTAGGCTCAGAGGACTATTTTAAAATCAAGTCCTGAACAGGAAACAGGGTGAAGCAAAAGCCCCCCAGATAGAGCTTGAATCCTCTAACTTTGCTCAGTCAAATAAGGAAGGAACTGTGGGAGACGAAAAAGGAAATTCTTTTCAATTGTGTGTCTAGCTCCGAGTGGAGCAGCATGGTACCACTGGGGAGGGGTGCTTGCTGCGTGCAGGGAGGGCCCAGTGCTCTGGTACCCCTGGGGGAGGGGTGCTTGCTGGGCGCAGGGAGGGCCCAGTGCTCTGGTCCTAGAAACTCAGCTGAGATTTCCCAGCCACCTGTGAGCCCTTGTACTCTGCCCAACCCATGCCACCAATCACTGGCATGGGGGCCCGGGGCTGAGTAAATGGGACAGGACTGGGTGGGCATGCCACCTCAGAACCCTAGTTCTCCCTGTTGCCTGGGTGCCTGCTTCTTCACAGAAAGTTTACATGGTATTCCCACAGCTACACTTGGAGTCCTGGCAGCAGAGGGCATCCAGTGGCCAGAGTGGGAGTGGCAGCTGGTGTTCCGAGTGCCTGGGGTCAACCAGCAGCAGACATGGGGAGTGGGAGGAGTGGAAAATGGAGCCCTCACAGGCAGTGAGACAAGTCATTTGAACCACCACCAGCAGTCAGGTCGCCCAGGCGGGGAGATGGAGCTGAAGTTAAAGACAGGCAGGAGGCCAAATACAACAAAACTCAAAAAGAAAAGAAGTCAAAGTCATGACTCAAAAACACTGCTCAAGTCACCAGACATTCTCAGATTACTTAATTGATCATTCTTCCCTTTGTAGAAATTAGAAAATTTGTAAGTAAAAGCACATCCAAGGATTTTGGGTCTCCTGATTGCTATTAGATTCAAAGATGCAATTGATTATTTAAAGGAAAAATCTTTTAAAAGGCTTCTAAACACAAGTGCAGATTCCTCATGTGACAACTGCAGGTCCACAGGGTGTAGGGGTATTTTTCACCTGTGTCCCCCTCCATATACCAATCAAAGCATGGATCATGATGTATTACAATACCCATAACTTTAACTGAGCCCAGGCAGCAACCCACCGTTGGAATTTCTGCCTCAAGTGGACTAGGGCTGTTATCTCTCTCCATTACAATTAGCACTAAAATAAACCTTTACATTTTTCCTTCAAGGCAATTGGTTTAAAAGACTGGTTTTGTTCTGTTTTGTTTTTTACTACTCTCTCTCTCCATTCTCAAGATAAAAAAGCTTGCCTTTTTTTTTTTTTTGAACAATGGTTGTTATATTGTATATGATTGTCTTCAAATTATTTGTTCAAATTACCAGCTACACGCACGCAAAATTGGTCAAAAAATTTTAAGCATTAACTGTTAATTTTGTATTTTCTTTTTAGGGAAGGGTCTACAGGGTATTTAGGGTCTCACTACTAGATCATACTCGTAGTGATCTACCTGTTTACAGCCTCCCAAGAGCTGGGATTACAGGCATGCGCCACCATGCTCAGTCTCAGTTGTGGTCTCAGCGTACCCCAGGGGCAGGGCCAGGATGGCAGGCCTGGGGATTGAACCCCCAGCCTCTGTGCCCACTTGCAGGTGCTTTAATCCACTGAACTCTTTGGACGGCCCTAACTGTTCCTTTCAGTAGGCCAGTAGCAATCAGTGGGCTGGATGTTCATAAAATTAAAATTTTAAATTAAAATTAAACTGGATCCAAACTGCAACACACTGCATGAGATTCCGCAGACTAAAAATGTGTGACCATTTCTCTTTACTGCTGGTGTCACATTTAGCTGTAAAGTCCAGCCACCAAAGAAAAGGATTTTTACAGTGGTCTTTCCCTTAACTCAGTATTGGGGCTACATCCCCAGCACTTCTTTTATTTTGAGGCAAGGTCTCTAAATTTTCATGGCTAGGTTCAAACTTGGCGATCCTCACTGGATTGCTGGTGCCCTGTAAGCCCAACACTTGGGAGGCTGAGGCAGGAAGATCACCATGAGTTCAAGGTCAGCCCAGGTCTTTGAGTTCAAGGCCAGTGAGACCCTGCCAGCATGCCTGTGTTAGCTTTTAGTTAGCTTTTATTTTTTTTTCAAATGTTGTGAAAAAAGACTTATTCATTCAATAGTGAGTTGGAAGAGCTTTTTTCGGACTTGTACATCACAGATTGAGTTTTTCATAAGAGTGAAACACCCTATGCTGAAGCGATTCAGTGTTACATGACTTGGAGGAAGCTGATTAGCAAACTCTAATTCATTGATTTACAGTGGAGCATGCAATCTTGAAGCTCAAATAGTGCATTATCTTCCTTGAAGGTAAACCTGCTTGAGCGAGAGAATTAAATGTAGACAGTTGCTAAGTAAATAAAAGCTTGCCTTATATATAAGATGTATATTTATGGGTTTTTTTTTGTTGTTGTTGTTTATTTCTTTGGCAGAACTGGGGCTTGAACTCAGGCCATTGAGCTTGTCAGGCAAGCACTTATTCTACTGAGTCATCTCCCTGGCACCCTATGGGGCTATTTAAAAAGATTACTTTTTAAAAAAACCATATTTACCATAAATAAAGCTTTGCCCCTTATCTCAAAAAATGTATATTTTAGTGATAATTTTGGTCTTTTAGAGTTATAGTAAAAATATTCCTCATTTTAGATTATGCAGCTAATAAAAACTGTCATTCTTTAATTACTATTTTCTTCTCAACATCATGTATAGGATATGCTACTGATTTAAAAGATTTTTATAAGTCTTTGATGTTCTCTTCATTCTTACAGTTGTTGATACTTGTCTTAAATTTTATTGCCACAGTGTCTTGCCTCACAGTTCAGACTCACAGTGATCCTCTTGTCTCGGCCTCCCCAGCTCTGGGATTACAGGTGTGTGCCACCACAGCACGTAATACCAGGGATTGAACTCAGGTCTTAAACTGCCCAGCTATTTCCCCAGCCCTGTTTTTTGTTTCTAGGTGGAGGTGGATATTCCTAAATTTTATTTGGTATAGAAAAGTTTTGGTATTTTACAAATAGATATAAAGATTCAAAAATATGATTTGAGAGCTGGGGAGCTAGCTCATCTCCCCAGTGGAGCATGGCAAGCACAAGAACCTGATACTGTGCGAGCCACTGAAACTGGGCTTGGTGGCACATGCTTATAATACCAGTGCTGGAAAGGCTGAGACAGGAGGATCAGTATAAGACTGAACTGCTAGTGAGACTCTGTAAAAATAAATAAATAAATAAATATTAAATAAAAAAATAAAAATATGATCTGAAAACATTGAAGTTTATTTATTTATTTTTCTTTTTTTTATTTTTCAACAAATAATACACTGCATATATTCTTCTTAGTGGTTAATTGCTGTACAAGATGCAGACTTGTGATCCTATTTACAAACACCATTAGAACAAATCATTCTATTCATTAACAGAATGTAACTATATATCTATCCCAACCACTTTGAATACACAGATACAAAATGGACATTCATCTGTATACCCCATTTTTTCTAAGTTCCGTTATGGAATATTATAGGTGTGTAAACTCAGCAAAATATTCTAAAAGAGTCCAGTAGCCCATAATAGCATTGGGTCTTCTGTTTAACTGGCAATGTCAGAAATTATTGACCTGACATTGAAGTTTAAAGAGTTGATGAATTTTAAAATTCCATTTAAATTAATGGTAGGCCTAGAGGTAGCTTACAAAAGGACATAAGTTATGACAACTTTTTCATATTTGGGTCGCCTTATCCAACAAAGATATAGTATGGCCAAAACTGTTTAGACCAACCCTACATGATTTTCAGGCTTTACTTGGTAATATTAATCGGCTTTGTCCAGCTCTTAAGCTATCTACTTCATGATTTAGGTCCTCCTTTTGACATTCTCAGGGAAATCTTGCCCCCACCTCTCCAGAAGCACTTACCCAGTGGCTAAACTGCTTGGATAAAGTTCATCTGGCTCTCTAATGCTCAAAATTCAATTACAAACACAAAAGGGGGAACCGGTTCCTCCCATCTCACCTGACAGTGTGTACTACTCTAATTTAATCAGGTAAAGGTAGAAAAGGCTAATTTAGGGTCAAGGACTAGCTTGTGTTTTGCTAGAGCATGCTGTCCGGCCATATCTTAACTGAGATCTGGAGAAATTGATTCTACCTTTCAAAAAGCTGATGCATAATCCTATGACAGTGACACCTTGAAGACTGCTACTGCTCTATAACTGATAGATAAGGATGAGGCTAAACTTGACCTGGGGCCAACCAAAAGCATTAATCCAGAATTCCCAGGAGATGGTAAACAAAATGGGAATCAGAGGTCTGAGTAGGTGACAATAGATAGAGATAACTGAGCCAAAAGTTATCAGTATTCTTAAAATAAAATATAAAGAATATATATTCACCATAGATAATATATTTTAGTCCTTCCAAATTCTAGTTCTAAGAGATCTCTGCTAGTTGACAATACAACCTGAGTATTCTGGTATTATAAATTTCTAAAATTATAACAGTTGTTATAATTCAATTTGGTTAACAATATATTTGAGTGCACTCTGATTTTGTAAGATTTTTGCTTGTTTGTTCAACTTGTTAAGCTATGTACTTGTTTGTTTGTCCATTTCATGAACAGCTGTGCCTTTTTTTGAGCTCAACATTTTTTTCTTTTCCTTTTTTCTTTTGCATTTTTGGATCATTGTTCATAATACAATTTGGGTTACAAACTTGCAAGTATGCTCCCACCTGGCTTACCAACTAGTGTAAGTGATATCAAAGTTGGTTTTCTCATTGGTTATAAAAAAAAGTAAGATAATTAAACAGAAATCCCTTAGGGTAGGGAGAGATTATTGGATAGGACTGCAGTTGGCAGCCACACTTTGTTCATTAATAAGGGGTCTTCAGTGATCTCCGTAGTCTTAAGGGAGACACTCCTTAATACTTTGGTCATGGTGAAAAGGTAAAGTTTTCTAGAATAATAAATGGGGTTTTCTCACAAAAGATGCTTTTGTTACAAAAATAAATTAAGAAACAAAGGCTTTTAACAGGTGTATGATAATTCATTATTGTTAATTTCATCATTTTTAATGTATTCATGATTCGAGATGTACAAGTCTTCCAAAATGTAAAACAAAGATTGTTTATGGCGATAAGACTTTTCTTTCATATTCAGGTCTTTGCTTTTAACAAAAGCTTGTGGTATACATACCATTAGAGGACAAGTTAAGCAAAAATTTCCTACGTATAAAGTAGTGTTGATTGGTTGAAAGGGTTATATTATGTCAAAATGAAAATTTAAGTATGCTACAAAATGTCATCATGATTGTCATTTAAGATATATGTGCATGAAAACAAACTGAAATGTACTTAAATCATGTTATAAAACAAAAGCTTCACTATAAATAGTATTATTTTTATTATTGTTGCTGTTATTATTTTGTGGCACTGGGGGTTGAGCGTGGGACCTTGCACTGGTCAGGCAGGCAGTTATGCCACTGAGTTATATTCGTGGCCTTAGATAGAACTATTTAAAAGTCATAATATTTCGTTTTCTGCTTCTAATAGTGACATATGACTTATTTATTTTGTATGACTATTTCTTGGAAACCATTATATTGATTCTAGTTTTATTTTCAGATATATAAAATGGCTTGTAATTACAGTGACTAAAAAACATACTTTATTGCACACAGAAAATACTTCACATGAAGTATTGCACATGACAAAGCTGATTAGGACAGATACAAAGTTGTTACAGATAAGATTGATATTATTCCATAGCTGAACAATACAAAATATTTCCTGATGAGGGTTCTTGCCCCCACATATTGCACATTTTCTAATACTTTTTATCTGCTTTCGAAGTATTCTTCATAATCTTTGCTTTGTCTCTTCTTTAAAAACCACTAATAGAAGACATTAAAGGCAAAGGAATATGACCTACTGAAAAAGACCTGTCTGAAGTTAAGGAAGTTTAAAAAAGTAAAAGGCTGTTGCTATTCTTTTGGGGGAAAAATGACAAAATAACATGATAAATTTCTGCAAAAGGAAATATTACAAAGCTTAGTTCCACAAGCATTTGTCTATTTATGAATTCTTTCTAAATTTTAAGAACTTCCTTTAAAATTACTATACATGTTACTAGTCAAAATTCTATTTATTTACATTCAATTTTTACTATTACTGCTTACCTATTTCACATAGTGCAAAGGCATGAGACATGCTCACTGTTGGTAGTCATTCAACAATAAATAATCACTTTAAACCTACTTACTTTACTATGTATTTTAAAAAATATATAAAGTGCATCTAAAAGACTTTGTAGTCATTCTTGGACATGATGATTGGTCAACTTGTGATATTTTTAGCACATGGCAGAAAGAAATCACACTGCAGACTTTCCTGGAATTTCTCTCCCTTTTGTGCCACAGTTTTATATGGGGGACAATTTCCCAAGCAATGCAAGACATGTTCATCAAGTCTTGACAGAAATTTCTGACCAAAGAGCAGCGTCCAGTAGTACAACTTCAGTGGTGCCAGTGGTCAGGAAATGTGTTTCCTCATCATCTGGAAGGTTTACTGCAGATCCAGTGCAAATGCTGCTCACATTCTGCGCTGCTGACCTCTGTGCTGTCCAGAAATGCGCAGCTCTCAGACCTGGTAAGGTTGAACCTGCCAAACAGTAAAGTCAGAATTATTTTCTTACTCACATCTATTCAGTTCCATGAAAATACAATTTGTGTTGACATCTTGTATTTCTTGGAGGGAAATATGAGAAAAGTCAGACATAACCATGATCTAATCTGTATAGGGAAAATAGACAGGAGGTGATAGGAATATATGGGGAAAATATACAGAACTAAGAGCAAAGTGCTCTGTTATTTGGTTGATATATCACCAAAGCAATGATTCTTGGTCACTTTTTTCCTATATTTTAGGGAAGGGTCTACAGGGTGTTCAGGGTCTCACTACTAGATCAGACTCATAGTGATCTGCCTTATTACAGCCTCCCAAGAGCTGGGATTACAGGTGTGCATCACCACACCTAATCTCAATTGTGGTCTCAGTGAGCCCCAGGGTGGGGCTGGCACAGCAGACCCTGGGGATCCTGTGCCCTGTGCCTTCTTGCAGGCACTTTAATCCACTGAACTATTTGGCTGGCCTGATTCTTAGTTACTTTTGAATTCATAGATTCTTCAAGAAGTGCTTCAAAAATTTTACGCATTAAGCAATACTTCTGCATAGTTTATACCCCCTGCAGCCCACCCGCAGATATGGAGCCATAGGAAACTTTATTATTATTATTATTATTATTATTATTATTATTATTATTATTATTATTTTGGATACAGGGTCTTGCTACAGCTGGCACAGCAGGGCACACCTGGGGTTCTGGAGCTGGCACAGCATGCGATACTGGGGATTGAACTCAGGACCTTGCACTTGTCAGGCAGGTGCTTATGTGCAGAGCAATCTCCCTAGCTCCATAGGAAACTTACTAAGAATCCCTTTACTAGATAGCTCAGTTTACTTTTTTTCTTTTTTCGGAACCAGGGATTGTACTCAGAACCTTGAGCTTGCCAGGGAAGTGCTTATTCTATTGTAGATAGCTCAGTTTAAATCTTGGTACTGTATCAGTGTTTGCCATACAATTTTTAAGAGTGAGAAATCTATTCAACATTAGGTTTTCAGATTAATACCATTCTTATAAAATGTCATTCAAAATTTAAAATGTAATTTGAGCACAGGTGATAAAAATAAAATTAGCATCTCTAATTCTGTCTTAGCATTTCTATGTTTTTCTTAGGTTCATAAAAACTCATAATTAGGCATCCAAAATATTGTTCTTCATCTCCTTGGCAGATAAAAATTAAGAGAAGAAAAAGAAAATTTTTTTCAAAGAAAGGTCCCATCAATGAACATAACAATTATTCTTGTACCACTTTTTTTAAAAACAGAATGCTTACTTTATTTTCATTAAAATACACATCACTCTTCATTTTGATAATGAATTCATTGCATTAAACATTTGTTAAATACTCTTTACCTAGGAAGCTCTGTGCTAAAAGCCAAAGATTCAAATAATCTTGCACCACTTTTAAACCAAGCCAATTATGATGACTGCCAAGAAAATGATTAGATATGAATTTATTGTATGAGTTTAAATGCATAGAGAAAATAATATTTCTAAAAAGTCTATCTTTAAAGAAGTCTGAAAAGTAAAAACAAAGGAAATTGCTAGAGCTGGGTTCACACATGGTTTACTTAGCCTTTCTGTGTAATAGCTTTGGAAGAAGTAAAGCAGAAATAAGAGGTAAAAATGAAGGAAGAAAAATCTTCCTGAAGTAGTAACCCAAGGAAGATAAAGAGAATTCCTGACACTTACCCATGGTTAAATTCTTTGCCAGTTGACCATTTCCAAGTCTGACCAGTTTCATTTTTCAGCCCAATCCAGTGTTCAGCTTTACCTGCATATCGTTTCAGAAAGACCTTAGAGACAAATAAGTATTTATGTTAAACAGTTGACTGAGTAAGCATCTAATACAATTGTTTCTTGAGAGCTACCACTTGATGCCTGAAGACCAAGCTGATCACTTACTAGTTTCATATGGAATCAGCTTTTTGAGAGTTCTAGTCTTTGACACTAAATGATCAAATCCTATTTAAAAGACTATACTGAAGTTTCTTTTTTAAAGAAAATCTTGTTTGGTACAGTGTCTAACTATGCAGCTTGGACATGACATGTAGTGATCCTCCTGTCTCACCTCTCTGGGACTGAGATTACAATTACAGGTGTGTACCACCATGCCCATTTGCACCACCACACCCATTTTTGGTGGCCTGCACATTCCTCCCCCAGGGGCATGGCATGCAGTACTAGGGGATCAAACCTGGCTTCTTATGCTTAACAGGCAGGTGCTTAGACACCTGAGCTATCTCCCCAGCCCTGAAATTTCATTTTTACCTTAGACTTATAGCTATAACTCAATTACTCTACATGTTAGATAGGTACTTTTTTTTCACATAGAAAGCAATAGAAGCAAATAATAGATCAGTTATATAAAATAAAATAGCAATATTTTATCAGTTTGTTAAAATCTTACCATCTCCTTTTTTGAATCAATGACAGCAAGTGTAGCACCATCTTCAGAACAGGAGTCTTTAGCAGAGGTCCAGCTCTTTGTTGTGCTGGAAAAGAAGTAGCATTTTCTGTGGTATAGAACCCACTCATCTGAGCACGAAGACACATAGCTTTCTGATGGCATGGAGAACTCATACTGGCTCGGACAGTTGTATTTGCCCACTGTGATCAGAAAAGTTATTTGTTTAGTAGCAGAAGAAACCAAACACCTCATCATGCACACTTGACCTAGACAAGCTCTACTGTGAGAGATGATGAAGGGTGAGGACCACAGAAGACCATTCTGAGAACAGGAAGAAGAAAGCAGATGTCCTTCTACCTGATCATCCACTGCATCTAATCAGGAGTGGCTGGGGTCCTAGCGTACAGTTGTCTTTTTTAATGCAAGAAGCAGGCAAGAAAATGCGGGAGGGGGAAGAATCTAGTCAATGGTCCTTGGAGTGAAAGGGTAATAATGTGCATTGTAAATTCTGAGTAAAAAATTTGAATCTAATTGCAGAAGTGTGGGAATTTTATACCATCTGTATAAAACTAGATTGAGAGATTAGGGAGAGGTTAACTCTCAGTTAACTAATTCAAAAAACAAAAAAGATCTGGGGATAGTTCATAAAGTTGTAAAATTTCCTCTTTGTGAAAGATACAAATTTATTTTGGTACATGTGCTGATATAATACATATTTACCATCATTTCACTGCTCATGCTCAGGGAGATTTTGAGTTTCTTCCTATAGTGTTAATAATCTAAACCATCATTCTATGGCTTTACAATTAAAGATAAAAGATAGGTTATTTTATTTGGATTAAACTATGGCTTAGATGTTATTTTTCCTGCTTGTGATGAATGGAAGGTACATGTAGTTTTCTAGCTAAATATCTATTAATTTAGATTCCAATTTAGTCTACTTCCTTATAGATATAAATACTTTCTCTAACAATAATGTATAAATCTTAAACATTTGAAAATACCATGCTAATTATTCAAGGAACATGAAACTATATTTAATCTTCATTAAGAATTTGACTGTGGAGGCAAATTGCTCAGGTGCCCCTCCTGTCCTCTCAGACAGGAGCTTTCTTTTTCCCAATAAACATACTCTGCTCTTAAAAAAAGAATGTAGCTGTGTATTATATATGACATAACCCAAAATTGAAATTTCTTATTAATTAGACCAGGTTAATACCTACTGATTTATCTAGCCCTGAATGCTTAGAATTAGAAGTCTTTGAGAGATGTATGAGGAGGAGACTCACCTGATAAGGTAATGAGAGCCATGACTAAAATTATAATGAAGACCACGATCAGGACAGCACATGGGATGGGGACTTGGAGAGACCCTTCATGTTGTGTTTCAAAGTGAAGGTGGGTGGCACTATCTGAAAAGGAAACAGTTGGTGGTGAATTGAGACAGACTGAAATAATGGGCTTTTGACAAATTTTTGAGTCATTTAAATATTTACAAAATAATATGTTCTGCCATCTCCTCTTGTATGTCATAAATGCAAAATATGACATTCAGGTTCATCCGAAGAAACTGTTGTGATAACAATGAGAATAGTGGTTGCACGGTTGTGTGCAGGAGAAAGGTTATTTAACAGGATTGGGGCACAGTGGAGCTTTCTAAGCTGAAGGGAATATGCAAATATTCACATAGCTGTGGTTACACTATTATCATAAACGATTGTTTGTACACCTATGTGTATAAATTATACCACAATTATATATATGTATGAAATATTTGAATTTTCTATTGTGTTGTCTAGCTCTCTTATAGAACACATATTGAGTGGAAGTTAATGTCAAAACTTTCTTTAAATTTTGGAGGCTTGATTTCTTTTAATTCTTTATATGTTCTACATAGAAGTCCTTTGTCTGAGGGGCAATTGGCAATAATTTTTTTTTCCAGTTTGTAGGTTTTCTTTTTACCCTGTTAGTGATTTCTTTAGTCATGCAGAAACTTCAAAAAGATAAGATCCAAATGTTGATTCTTTGAAGTATTTCTCGTGCAGTTTGGTTTTTTTCATAAACTAGCTACCTATCTCTATGTCTTCAAGATTTCTACCTACTTTCTCCTCCAGAAGATTTAGTGTTTCAGTTTTAATATTTAAATCTTTGATCCATTTTGACAGTAGTGCATGGTGATAAGTATGGCTCTAACTTTTGGTCTTCAGCATTGTGGAAAGCCAATTTTTCCAGGACCCTTTATTGAAGAGGCTATGTTTCTTCCAGTGAACATGCTTGACCCCTTTGTCAAAGACAAGATGGCTGAGTGTGTTTGCAGTTGTATCTGCATCTTCTAATCTGTTCCATGGATCCCCAGGTCTGTTTTTTTTTTGCCAGTACATTATGCAATACAACAACCACTGTCAAATTCCCATTACTTTGCTTAATGAAATTTTGTGGGTTTTTTTTTTTTAGCCATTTTTCTTTCTTTAGAAAATAATAAAAAATGTCTTTAACCAATAAGAAAGTTTTAGAAGGGTAGATTTCTAGTGGTAAATGAATAAAAGTAAATAATAAGAAAAAAGGGGAAACACTTTTGTGGTTTAGATTTTGGGCCTTTCTGTGGAAGGATGAGCTACCAAGATTTTTTATTTTTTAAGAAAATGACTCCTGCTTCAGCATAGGCTAGTATGTTCTTAAATTCCCTAGTATTATTACTAATCATGTTCTTAAAAACTGAAACATGAAATGGGTTGATTGATATTAAAACTAGCATAAAGAAAGTCTCTACATACAAAAATATCCCGTTTTTCAACATGATTGATTTCAGAACTTAAAAGGTGTTTATATAAAACATAGACTTAAAAGTATGCATATTTTTTTCCACTTAAAACATTTCTTTAAAGGTAAATTTCACAAACAGATGCTGCTTTCTTTACAGTACTTTATCCTGCAGTCTCTATCCATGTAGACTTTTGCTTCATTTATGATTTTTTCCTCTCCTCTGCAAGAGAAGTCTTTGGTTTACATCTACCTAATCCTATTTCTCTCTCAAAGCAATTCTTTCTTTTCTCATTCATACACTATTTTATAAAAAGTAGTCTTTGGTGGGTCAGGTACCAAGTTCAGAGATCAGTCGAGTTTCACTTCTTACCATGTGAGTCAATCATGCTGCTTGGACTCAAGACTACAATATCTCTGCCTCCTTAGAAAGCACGCAAACATCCAAGTAACTAGCAAGTCTCAGAGCTAACTCCACCCAATGGTCCACCCAGGATGTAAGCTATGGAGGTGACTTTCAGGTGACATTTTATTTACATTAATGAGGGCTAGTGTTAACCACAGTTTGTCCTGTCACCTAGGTAACAAAACATTTCCCCAACAGCATATTTTTGGTCTCATGTTATGTTCTCTCCTTTAATGGAGAAACTGAAAACAGATCTACCTATTTGTTATCTACTGAGTCACCTGAGTGATACTGAACAATTGTTCATACTACCAAAACAGCTATGGTGGAAGAATAAATATTGAACAGAAAATTGTACTGATCCTAGATATAATTAAAAATTTGAATATCTTGTCCACCCAACTATGCTTTCTGTAATTTAATGATTTTGTGTTCTTTTCATTAGTGGCTCCACTAAGTTGTGGCTTACCCAGTTACCTAGAAATTTATGTGGCTTATGCTTTTTAATCCACAATTGATTTCACATTCTTAAACAAAAGTTACAAAGGTAACTGATACTTTTTTTATAGTAATCTAATATAACACATGTACACTCAAAAAGCAGATTCTTACTCAGGCATTGTTTTGGTTTTGCTGTTTCCAATGAATCCCTCCAATAACCAGATAGTTCTTGCTTACAAGTCAACTCTTACTCCTCATTGCTAGTGCTTTGGGACACCTCATTCATTAGGGTGGAGAGGGACAAAAAATCGAGGAAGTTTACAGCAACAAGATAGAAAAAAATCAATGAAAAATTTTAATTACACAACATAGAATGATGCATAGTTACAGCAAATAGAAAAGAGGACCATTCATAAGAATAGCACATTTTGATGAAAAACAGGAGGAAAAGTAACCAGCTATGCAGAATTTGAAACCAGTGATGATTAGAAAATTGAAGTAGATGGAAGAACTTAAGAAAAGAGATTTTCATAAAAAATATCAAAACAGAAGAGTGCATCTTTGAGAAACTTTTAAATTATTCTCCCCATAAAGTAGTACTGGACACTAAATTTTTAGGTGGTTTTTATAATGGTACTTTCAAAGTGTGAAATCCTGTACAGTTCCAGCCGCTGGAGAATGTTGTCCTGACAACAGAGGAGGAGGTGACAAAGGGCAGACAAAGGTAAGATAAGCAAGAATATGATTGCTTAAATAGACAACCACATTTCCATAGAAAGGGCAAACATTTCATGGAGTGCACATCAGCAGGCAAAGATATATAATGAAGTATATACAAAGATATACAATGAAGTATATACAAAGAATGGGCTAGGGCAAGGAGCTTTGCACTTAAATAAATATAAAGTTTGAGATGATATAAATTGATTTAAAGGAAAATGCTTTAAAGATTTTCTGAAATCCGCCCTTGCGATCTTCTCTCAACTATTTCACAGTCTCACAGCTGAACAGAGTTTCACTGTGTTGGTCTCTTCCAAGCTACTCTTTCATGCTGACTGAAGTAGAACTTAACAAAGTTCTCTAAAAAGGCTGTCACATTTTCTTCCCTAACAACATCATATGTAACACAGAGAGATATCACTAGTATATAAAAAAATCAAGATTTACTTACTTTTTCCCCCTTTCTCCTGATGCAAAGAACTGGTCTCTGTTATGGGACAGTCTTCAGAACTCATCTTCGTTCTCAGGAGTGCCAGTGAATTTCAAGTCCCGTCAGCCTGCCGAGCGTCTTCTTCTGAGCTCTGGTTCGGTCCCTGGTCCCTGGGTTCTCAGAGGGAGCTCAACATTTATATCCGTTTGAGTATCTCCGCCCCCTTCCTTTTGCCTCCTGCTAGCCCAGCTGAGCCTGTTCTCTTTAATTCGCGCTCCAGTGGCCCAGACGGTGCACGGTGTGTTGTGGTGAGGGTTGGGTTTCCCTGGCCATCTGAAGTGTGGTTTCTCACAACTGTAGGTGCATCTTGAAGACAAGAGTGGGATTTTCCCAGACTCAGAAACATCCGTCTTTAAGTTTTAAAAAAACACGAATAATTTAGGAGATAGTGTAAGTGGTGAATGAAAGGTTAGCTATCTCTGTCTTGACATGTGACTAGTTTAGATATAGGTATAACATTTTCCTAGAATCCCATTCATTTATTCACTCACATATTTAATAACTACTATTTACTGAATAATTGCTATGTACTTGATAATGTTTGGCCCAGAGGATTTATATTCAATAAGAATTTTAAAATCTCTGTCCTTATGGATCTGTCTTGAGCCTGGAAGTGTTTAAATTAGGAAGTTATAAAGAAAGTCGCTTTCACATCTTCCCTGGGGACTAGTCCTTTTAAGGTACCATTTAGTAAGTAGTTGTCTTAAAGCAGGAAATAGAAACTTGTGGTCTGGAACTTCCTTGCTATGTGCTAAAATTGTTTATCTTGAATTATCTCTCTCATTCTCTCCCTCTAATTTCCTTGCCATGTTTTACTGCCATTTAGACTGCTTTCTTCTACTTCAGTAAAATCTTATTCTAGTTGCCAGCTATCTTGTGAGTTATTCTGTTTGGTTATGATTGAAATGTGTATAATAAGCAGATTGTCACAGTTCTGAGCTCATCTAAATACAAAATAATATGTACAGAATGCGTATGAAAGAAATTTATGAGATGGGGATCAAGGGAGCATTCTGGTTAATAAGTGTTGGTTTCAAACTCTGTATTATTAATAAGTCTTTTAGAATAAAGTATTTCTTCCTTCAGCAAAAGCTTTAGTGAAAATGTGATGCTTAGCTGTGTTGGAAATCACCATTTAGAGAAGTGTGTTGGATGATCGGGTATATTTGTCTACCTAAAGCTCAGAGGTACACTTTGGGAGAAAAGTCTGTCTTTGTTTCCACTTTATCTTCCTAAAAACCTTCCCTCAATAACAGCTGGAAGGAAGTTTTTAAGTAAGTGATATAGTTTTCATGAGATATTCAGTTCATATCCCTTTCAGCCTGAAAGCCGTCCTTAAAAATCCAAAGACCTTCTAGTTAGTAGGATTTATACGTTGAACAGTTCCTCCCTACTCTCCCCACCACAGCATGTTCCCTGTTAATCTCTATCCATTCCAATCATAACCTCTTGGTGTGGCTTAAAAATATGAAACATGCTATCACTACAGGGTTTTACTTTTTCTCTGAATGTTTCCTCCCACATCTACGCACATGTCTTACTTTCCTTTGATTTCATTCACTTTTTATTCAAGGGTCACCTTCCCAGAGAACTTTTCACTTATTGTCATACATGAAATGTAACTACACATGTATGCTACTACATGTGCTTTTTCTTTACATCAGTGTCCATAACCAGTGTTACATTGTTGCTTATCATAACTTTCCATGCTAGACTCTAAGCTGATTGACAGAATGCTCTTTGTCTGATTTGTCCCTTACTATGTTTTCAATGCAAAACTATTGAATGACTAAATGAATATCAATTAATATAAAATATAAAGATATTTAAAAAGATACAAACTGTGGAATGCTGTGAAGGAATGTTCATAGGCTTAGACATCCTGTGGACAGTAAGGGTACGCATGAATACCATGGATGGATAACAAAGAAGTTAAATTTGATGGCTAGAGGAATTTTAACATTTATTGCTAATACTTTCTGTCAGTTTCTTTGGGATAAAGCAATTTATAGCTTTTAAAAGGTAATTTTGAGGGCTGGCCTGATAGCTCATCAGACTAAAGTGCCTGCTTAGGCAGAGCGCGGCAGCTGGGGGTTTGATCTCATGCGTGAGGTGCTCTGCCCCCCAGGGCATGCTGAGACAGCGATTAAGACTGGGAATGGTGGCGTGTGCTTGTAATCCCAGCAATTGGGAGGTTGAAAACAGGAGAATCTACATAGTGAGACCCTGTAGACCCTCTCCTAAATACAGATAAAAAGGCCGGCCCTTCTCCTTCCTTCCTTCCTTCCTTCCTTCCTTCCTTCCTTCCTTCCTTCCTTCCTTCCTTTCTT